>NC_052237.1:4811405-5181126 GCF_013401445.1 Tripterygium wilfordii | reverse complement strand
GTTGGACCTATGTCCTATATGTCTAATTTTGATGATATTAAATCATTTATAAATGATAATGAAACATTAAAGCAATATTTGATTTATATGAATTGAATTTAAATGACTATATATTTTTGAGATAGTGCTGGAAATTAAGTTTTGAAAACAAACATACATGAACTAAGTTAGAGCATTAATTTTCCAATTATCATATCTTAACCAACTTAGGTCGAAATGACTTGAAACTTGAACCACATGCACATGAAGGCTTAATATATGTTCTAGGACTATAATCATGAGAAATTAAGTGCATCACTATATATTTGGTCATATGCTTAAATTCCGCCAAAACTAGGTTTTACCTAATTTTGTGCATATGTGTTCTTTGTGAACGTGGTGAACCAAATGAACTCCTATTTAAATGAAATTTCGTGTGCATCTTAGTTTCATCACTATGAACATATTTGATTTAGTAAAGTTCAAGAGAAAAGGTCATTTACACTGAGTTTTCAAAATGACTTTGAATTTACACTTAGAATTTATCGGTTTTACTATTAGTGATCTAATTGCTTGGTTGAGTGACCAAACGATTTCCGATTGTTATGAAATTTTACATGGACATTCTAATACATATAAAATGATTTATCATGCAGTAATATGAATTTTCTGGGTTGTTTTTCTAATATAATTAACCTATGCGCTCTATATGAAGCTCTTTGAGCTTACATGCAATTGGGGAGTTCTACCTCCTATTTCCTTGTAGGTTAATCATCATTGTGGTCTCATATGGCTCAGAATTCAGTATGTTCAAGAGTGGTCGAAGTCCAGTTTCTAAGAATGAGCTTGGAGCTCTAGGAAACTATGAAAAATCCTATATTTGCCAACTTTCCACTAAGGCACTTAATCAAGTTGAATGAATCAAACATTGAGGCTATTGGTTGTGGTCTTCATGGAGACACAACTCTTTTCAAACATGTGGGACAAACCTTGTCCTCTCTATCATTAGTGATATATTCTTGTTTGACATTTTCACTCAAGACATGTGCTACCAAGAAAGTTAGGTTGGTGCAATCAAACAAGATCCTTGACATTTTCACTCAAGACATGTGCTACCAAGAAAGTTAGGTTGGTGCAATCAAACAAGATCCTTGACTAAGAGATCACTTTTGAAGTCTTTGATTCAAATGAAGGGACAAGATGGCATAGTACAATCTACATCCATGGCTGAGAATTAAAGAGAGTTTGAATGGTCAAGATTTGAAGACATACATTGATCAAATGGTTGTGCATAAGACAACTTTCTTGCTTGCAATTTTTGACTTAAAAAAAGGAGCATGTGCAACGTCTATATGCTCTATGGTGGAGATTTGTTTGCTCAAATCATCAATGACCAAGATTAGGAGCTGCAATGGATGGTAGAGATCAACTCTTGAAGTTTGATCCAATGGCTGCAAGCATAGGAGAGAATTGCCTTTAAAAGAGGATCTTCCCTTTCATACAACTTGGGAGAAGCATTTGCAATCAAGAGAGAACTTTGTTCAAAGCTTTCAAACATTCAAGCAATCCATTGTCTACTAAAATCCCAGCTTCTTCTTGAGCCACTACTCAAGGCCTTCTCACCATTTTGCTGCTGCAAAAGAGAGGGTGCTTTCACTTCAGCTCAAGGTGTTATTTCTCCCAAAATCACCTCACCTTACTACTTGAAAATCCTACCCGTGAGTGTGTGATTGTTGTTATTGAAAGTTCTTCACTTAAAGTCCCTTTGTTAGGGCATATTACAAACATTGAAGTTTGAGGGAGTTCTTAGAAACCCTTGGTTGTAAAGTTTGAAGATTGTCTTGAAATCTTAGTTTCAAGGGTGACCTAAAACCCTTGTGAGTTTTGTGGAGCTCTTGAGAAAACCACATCCTTAGTGGAGGTTGAAAATCCTAGGTTGGTGAATCTAGGTAGTAGACGTAGGAGAAGGGTCTCCGAACTACTATAAATCGCTGTGTTGATTTCTTTGTTTATTTTGTTTATAGTTACTACTTGTTTCAAACTGCAGGATTTTCAAAACCCTAATCTGTCCGAGATTAGCAGACTGCCTTAAACTTTGAATTTTGATCTGAAATTTTGATATAGTGTTTATTAAGGTGTTGTGACATTGCATATAAAATTTCGTTGCATTTTGACATCATTTGATAGGTAAAATCTGAGTTGAAAAATCTGTGTGCAGTGTGTTGCTTGAAAATCTGTTTTGTGCAATTCTTGATTATTTGATATTGGTCATTCACTATATTGTATCACATCTTGCATTGGATTGAATATTGATTAGGAAAATCATTAGAGTCCAAATTTGTGTGCTACTTGTTAATTGCCATTAATTTGTTTAAATTGAAAAAAGGGATTCCAATTGGAATTTGGGGACACAATTCACCCCCCCTCTTGTGTTAAAACTCGATCCGTCACAAGTTATGTTTGAAATTGCATAAAAATGTGAAAAGCTCCTTTGTGGAGAGAGTTGAGCAATTTCGGAGCATCAATGTGGACCGTTGAGCTCTATTGATTGCTCTTAAAAGTCTAACTTGCTAGTTGAGCCTTCGTGCCACGTTTCGTAAGGTAAAGATGCCAATAGACCAAGTTAAGTTTGAAATTGCACAAAAACGTGAAAAGCTCCTCTATGGAGGGAGTTGAGCAATTCCAAAGCATCAATGTGGACCGTTGTACTCTATTTAGTGCCCTTAAAAGTTTAACTTGCTAGTTGATCCTTCGTGCCACGTTTCGTAAGGTAAAGACGCGAATAGACCAAGTTATGTTTGAAATTGCACAAAAACGTGAAAAGCTCCTCTATGGAGAGAGTTGAAAAATTCAAAGCATCAATGTGGATCGTTGTACTCTATTTAGTGCTCTTAAAAGTCTAACTTGCTAGTTGAGCCTTCGGGCCACGTTTAGTAAGGTAAAGATGCGAATAGACCAAGTTATGTTTGAAATTGCACAAACACGTGAAAAGCTCCTCTATGGAGAGAGTTGAGCAATTCCAAAGCGTCAATGTGGATCGTTGCACGCTATTTAATGTTCTTAGAAGTCTAACTTGCTAGTTTAGCCTTCGTGCCAACGTTTCGTAAGGTTAAGATGCGAATAGACCAAGTTATGTTTGAAATTGCACAAAAACGTGAAAAGCTCCTCTATGGAGAGAGTTGAGGCAATTCAAAAGCATCAATGTGGATCGTTGCACGCTATTTATTGTTCTTAGAAAGTCTAACTTGCTAGTTTAGCCTTCGTGCAACGTTTCGTAAGTTAAAATGCGAATAGACCAAGTTATGTTTGAAATTGTACAAAAACGTTAAAAGCTCCTCTATGGAGAGAGTTGAGCAATTCCAAAACATCAATGTGGACCGTTGTACTCTATTTAGTGCTCCTAAAAGTCAAACTTGCTAGTTCAGCCTTCGTGCCACGTTTCGTAAGGTAAAGACGCGATAGACCAAGTTTTGTCTCAAAATGGACAAAAACGTGAAAAGCTCCTCTGTGGAGAGAGTTGAGCAATTCCAAAGCATCAATGTGAACCGTTGTACTCTGTTGAGTGCTCTTAAAAGTCTAACCTCCTAGTAGAGCCCTTCGTGCCACGTTTCGTAAGGTAAATATGTGAATAGACCAAGTTTTGTTTAAAATTGCATAAAAACGTGAAAAGCTCCTCTATGGAGAGAGTTGAGCAATTTGAAAGCATCAATGTGGACCGTTGTACCCTATGTAGTGCTCTTAAAAGTCTAACTATCTAGTTGAGCCTTGGTGCCACGTTTCGTAAGGTAAAGATGCGAATAGACCAAGTTATGTGTGAAATTGAACAAAAACATGAAAAGCTCCTCTATGGAGAGAGTTGAGTAATTCCAAAGCATCAATGTGGACCGTTGTACTCTATTGAGTGATCTTAAAAGTCTACCTTTCTAGTTGAGCCTTGGTGCCACGTTTCGTAAGGTAAAGACGCGAATAGACAAGTTATGTGTGAAATTGAACAAAAACATGAAAACCTCCTTTATGGAGAGAGTTGAGTAATTCCAAAGAATCAATGTGGACCGTTGTACTCTATTGAGTGATCTTAAAAGTCTACCTTGCTAGTTGAGCCTTCGTGCCACGTTTCGTAAGGTAAAGACGCGAATCGACCAAGTTATGTCTCAAATTGCTCAAAAACGTCAAAAGCTCCTCTATGGAGAGGGATGAGCAATTTCAAAGCATCAATGTGGACCGTTGCACGCTATTTAATGTTCTTGGAAGTCTAACTTGCTAGTTTAGCCTTCGTGCAACGTTTCGTAAGTTAAATATGCGAATAGACGAAGTTATGTTTGAAATTGCACAAAAACGTCAAAAGCTCCTCTATGGAAAGAGTTGAGCAATTCCAAAGCATGAATGTGGACCGTTGTACTCTATTTAGTGCTCCTAAAGGTCTAACTTGCTAGTTGAGCCTTCGTGCCACGTTTCGTAAGGTAAAGATGTGAATAGACCACGTTCTGTTTGAAATTGCACAAAAACGTCAAAAGCTCCCCTATGGAAAGAGTTGAGCAATTCCAAAGGATCAATATGGACCGTTGTACTCTATTTAGTGCTCCTCAAAGTCTAACTTGCTAGTTGAGCCTTCGTGCCACGTTTCGTAAGGCAAAGATGCGAATAGACCAAGTTATGTTTGAAATTGCACAAATACGTGAAAAGCACCCCTATGGAAAGAGTTGAGCAATTCCAAAGGATGAATGTGGACCTTTGTACTCTATTTAGTGCTCCTAAAAGTCTAGCTTGCTAGTTGAGCCTTCGAGCCACGTTTCGTATGGTAAAGATGCGAATAGACCAAGTTATGTCTCAAATTGCACAAAACTTGAAAAGCACCCCTATGGAAAGTGTTGAGCAATTCCAAAGGATGAATGTGGACCTTTGTACTCTATTTAGTGCTCCTAAAAGTCTAGCTTGCTAGTTGAGCCTTCGAGCCACGTTTCGTATGGTAAAGATGCGAATAGACCAAGTTATGTCTCAAATTGCACAAAAACTTGAAAAGCTCCTCTGTGAAGAGAGTTGAGCAATTCCAAAGCATCAATGTGGACCGTTGTACTTTATTGAGTGCTCTTAAAAGTCTAACTTGCTAGTTGAGTCTTTGTGTCACGTTTCGTAAGGTATAGATGCGAATAGACCAAGTTATGTTTGAAATTGCACAAATACGTGAAAAGCACCCCTATGGAAAGTGTTGAGCAATTCCAAAGGATGAATGTGGACCTTTGTACTCTATTTAGTGCTCCTAAAAGTCTAGCTTGCTAGTTGAGCCTTCGAGCCACGTTTCGTATGGTAAAGATGCGAATAGACCAAGTTATGTCTCAAATTGCACAAAAACTTGAAAAGCTCCTCTGTGAAGAGAGTTGAGCAATTCCAAAGCATCAATGTGGACCGTTGTACTTTATTGAGTGCTCTTAAAAGTCTAACTTGCTAGTTGAGTCTTTGTGTCACGTTTCGTAAGGTATAGATGCGAATAGACCAAGTTATGTTTGAAATTGCACAAAAATGTGAAAAGCTCCTCTGTGGAGAGAGTTGAGCAATTCCGGAGCATCAATGTGGACCGTTGTACTCTATTGAGTGCTCTTAAAAGTCTAACTTGCTAGTTGAGCCTTCGTGCCACGTTTCGTAAGATAAAGATGCGAATAGACCAAGCTATGTTTGAAATTGCACAAAAACGTGAAAAGCTCCTCTATGGAGGGTGTTGAGCAACTCCAAAGCATCAATGTGGACCGTTGTACTCTACTTAGTGCTCTTAAAATTCTAACTTGCTAGTTGAGCCTTCGTGCCACGTTTCGTTAGGTAAAGACGCGAATTGACCAAGTTACGTCTCAAATTGCTCAAAGACGTGAAAAGCTCCTCAAAGGAGAGAGTTGAGCAATTCCAAAGCATCAATGTGGACCGTTGTACTCTATTTAAAGCCCTTAAAAGTCTAACTTGCTAGTTGATCCTTCGTGCCACGTTTCGTAAGGTAAAGATGCGAATAGACCAAGTTATGTTTGAAATTAAACAAAAACGTGAAAACATCCTCTATGGAGAGAGTTGAGCAATTCCAAAGCATCAATGTCGACCGTTGTACTCTATTTAGCGCTCTTAAAAGTTTAACTTTCTAGTTGAGCCTTCGTGCCACGGTTCGTAAGGTAAAGACGCTAATGGACTAAATAATGTCTCAAATTGCTCAAAAACATCAAAAGCATCTCTACGGAGAGAGTTGAGAAATTCCAAAGCATCAATGTGGACAGTTGTACTCTATTTAGTGCTCCTAAAAGTCAAACTTGCTAGTTCAGCCTTCGTGCCACGTTCGTAAGGTAAAGATGCGAATAGACAAAGTCATGTTTGAAATTGAACAAAAACGTGAAAAGCTCCATTGTGGAGAGAGTTGAGCAATTGTGAAGCATCAATGTGGATCGTTGTACTCTATTTAGTGCTCTTAAAAGTCTAACTTGCTAGTTGAGCCTTCGGGCCACGTTTCGTAAGGTAAAGATGCGAATAGACCAAGTTATGTTTGAAATTGCACAAAAACGTGAAAAGCTCCTCTATGGAGAGAGTTGAGAAATTCCAAAGCATCAATGTGGACCGTTGTACTTTATTAAGTGCTCTTAAAAGTCTAACTTGCTAGTTGAGTCTTCGTGTCACGTTTCGTAAGGTAAAGATGCGAATAGACCAAGTTATGTTTGAAATTGCACAAAAATGTGAAAAGCTTATTTGTGGACAGAGTTAAGCAATTACGCAGCATCAATGTGGACCGTTGTGCTCTATTGAGTGCTCTTAAAATTCTAACTTGCTAGTTGAGCCTTCGTGCCACGTTTCGTAAGGTAAAGATGCCCATAGACCAAGTTATGTTTGAAATTGCACAAAAACGTGAAAAGCTCCTCTATGGAGGGAGTTGAGCAATTCCAAAGCATCAATGTAGACCGTTGTACTCTATTTAGTGCCCTTAAAAGTTTAACTTGCTAGTTGATCCTTCGTGCCACGTTTCGTAAGGTAAAGACGCGAATAGACCAAGTTATGTTTGAAATTGCACAAAAACGTGAAAAGCTCCTCTATGGAGAGAGTTTAAAAATTCCAAAGCATCAATGTGGATCGTTGTACTCTATTTAGTGCTCTGAAAAGTCTAACTTGCTAGTTGAGCCTTCGGGCCACGTTTCGTAAGTTAAAGATGCGAATAGACCAAGTTATGTTTGAAATTGCACAAAAACGTGAAAAGCTCCTCTATGGAGAGAGTTGAGCAATTCCAAAGCATCAATGTGGATCGTTGCACGCTATTTAATGTTCTTAGAAGTCTAACTTGCTAGTTTAGCCTTCGTGCAACGTTTCGTAAGTTAAAGATGCGAATAGACCAAGTTATGTTTGAAATTGTACAAAAACGTTAAAAACTCCTCTATGGAGAGAGTTGAGCAATTCCAAAGCATCAATGTGGACAGTTGTACTCTATTTAGTGCTCCTAAAAGTCAAACTTGCTAGTTAAGCCTTCGTGCCACGTTTCGTAAGGTAAAGACGCGAATAGACCAAGTTATGTCTCAAAATGCACAAAAACGTGAAAAGCTCCTCTGTGGAGAGAGTTGAGCAATTCCGAAGCATCAATGTGAACCGTTGTACTCTGTTGAGTGCTCTTAAAAGTCTAACCTGCTATTAGAGCCTTGGTGCCACGTTTCGTAAGGTAAAGTTGTGAATAGACCAAGTTTTCTTTAAAATTGCATAAAAACGTGAAAAGCTCCTCTATGGAGGGAGTTGAGCAATTTGAAAGCATCAATGTGGACCGTTGTACTCAATGTGGTGCTCTTAAAAGTCTAACTTTCTAGTTAAGCCTTGGTGCCACGTTTCGTAAGGTAAAGACGCGAATAGACCAAGTTATGTGTGAAATTGAACAAAAAAATGAAAAGCTCCTCTATGGAGAGAGTTGAGTAATTCCAAAGCATCAATGTGGACCGTTGTACTCTATTGAGTGATCTTAAAATTCTACCTTGCTAGTTGAGGCCTTGGTGCCACGTTTCGTAAGGTAAAGACGCGAATAGACCAAGTTATGTGTGAAATTGAACAAAAACATGAAAAGCTCCTCTATGGAGAGAGTTGAGTAATTCCAAATCATCAATGTGGACCGTTGTTCTCTATTGAGTGATCTTAAAAGTCTGCCTTGCTAGTTGAGCCTTCGTGCCACGTTTCGTAAGGTAAAGACGCGAATCGATCAAGTTATGTCTCAAATTGCTCAAAAACGTCAAAAGCTCCTCTATGGAGAGAGTTGAGCAATTGCAAAGCATCAATGTGGACCGTTGCACGCTATTTAATGTTCTTGGAAGTCTAACTTGCTAGTTTAGCCTTCGTGCAATGTTTCGTAAGTCAAATATGCGAATAGACCAAGTTATGTTTGAAATTGCACAAATACGTGAAAAGCTCCTCTATGGAAAGAGTTGAGCAATTCCAAAGCATGAATGTGGACCATTGTACTCTATTTAGTGCTCCTAAAAGTCTAACTTGCTAGTTGAGCCTTCGTGCCATGTTTCGTCAGGTAAAGATGTGAATAGACCAAGTTATGTTTGAAATTGCACAAAAAACGTGAAAAGCTCCCCTATGGAAATAGTTGAGCAATTCCAAAGGATCAATGTGGACCGTTGTACTCTATTTAGTGCTCCTAAAAGTCTAACTTGCTAGTTGGGCCTTCGTGCCACGTTTCGTAAGGCAAAGATGCGAATAGACCAAGTTATGTTTGAAATTGCACAAAAACGTGAAAAGCTCCTCTATAGAGGGAGTTGAGCAACTCCAAAGCATCAATGTGGACCGTTGTACTCTACTTAGTGCTCTTAAAAGTCTAACTTGCTAGTTGAGCCTTCGTGCCACGTTTCGTTAGGTAACGACGTGAATTGACCAAGTTACGTCTCAAATTGCACAAAAACTTGAAAAGCTCCTCTGTGAAGAGAGTTGAGCAATTCCAAAACATCAATGTGGACTGTTGTACTTTATTGAGTGCTCTTAAAAGTCTAACCTGCTAGTTGAGTCTTCGTGTCACGTTTCGTAAGGTAAAGATGCGAATAGACCAAGTTATGTTTGAAATTGCACAAAAATGTGAAAAGCTCCTCTGTGGAGAGAGTTAAGCAATTCCGGAGCATCAATGTGGACCGTTGTATTCTATTGAGCGCTCTTAAAAGTCTAACTTGCTAGTTGAGCCTTCGTGCCACGTTTAGTAAGATAAAGATGCGAATAGACCAAGTTATGTTTGAAATTGCACAAAAACGTGAAAAGCTCCTCTATGGAGGGAGTTGAGCAACTCCAAAGGATCAATGTGGACCGTTGTACTCTACTTAGTGCTCTTAAAAGTCTAACTTGCTAGTTGAGCCTTCGTGCCACGTTTCGTTAGGTAAAGACGCGAATTAACCAAGTTACGTCTCAAATTGCTCAAAGACATGAAAAGCTCCCCAAAGGAGAGAGTTGAGCAACTCCAAAGGATCAATGTGGACCGTTGTACTCTACTTAGTGCTCTTAAAAGTCTAACTTGCTAGTTGATCCTTCGTGCCACGTTTCGTAAGGTAAAGGCGCGAATTGACCAAGTTATGTTTGAAATGAAACAAAAACGTGAAAAGCTCCTCTATGGACAGAGTTGAGCAATTCCAAAGCATCAATGTCGACCATTGTACTCTATTTAGCACTCTTAAAAGTCTAACTTTCTAGTTGAGCCTTCGTGCCACGGTTCGTAAGGTAAAGACGCTAATGGACCAACTAATGTCTCAAATTGCTCAAAAACGTCAAAAGCTTCTCTACGGAGAGAGTTGAGAAATTCCAAAGAATCAATGTGGACCGTTGTACTCTATTTAGTCTTCCTAAAAGTCTAACTTGCTATTTGAGCCTTCGTGCCACGTTTCGTAAGGTAAAGATGCGAATAGACCAAGTTATGTTTGAAATTTCACAAAAACGTGAAAAGCTCCATTGTGGAGAGAGTTGAGCAATTCTGAAGCATCAATGTGGACTGTTGTACTCTATTGAGTGCTCTTAAAAGTCTAAGTTGCTAGTTAAGCCTTCGTGTCACGTTTCGTAAGGTAAAGATGCCAATAGAGCAAGTTATGTTTGAAATTGCACAAAAACGTGAAAAGCTCCTCTATGAAGGGAGTTGAGGAATTCCAAAACATCAATGTGGACCGTTGTACTCTACTTAGTGCTCTTAAAAGTTTAACTTGCTATTTGAGCCTTCGTGCCACGTTTCGTAAGGTAAAGACGCGAATTGACCAAGTTACGTCTCAAATTGCTCAAAGACGTGAAAAGCTCCTCAATGGAGTGAGTTGAGCAATTCCAAAGCATCAATGTGGTCCGTTGTACTCCATTTAGTGCTCTTAAAAGTCTAACTTGCTAGTTGATCCTTCGTGCCACGTTTTGTAAGGTAAAGACGCGAATAGACCAAGTTATTTTTGAAATTGCACAAAAACGTGAAAAGCTCCTCTACGAAGAGAGTTGAGCAATTCCAAAGCATCAATGTGGACCGTTGTACTCTATTTAGTGCTCTTAAAAGTCTAACTTTCTAGTTGAGCCTTCGTGCCACGGTTCGTACCGTAAGGACGCTTATAGACCGATTTATGTCTCAAATTGCTCAAAAACGTCAAAAGCTCCTCTAAGGAGAGAGTTGAGAAATTCCAAAGCATCAATGTCGACCATTGTACTCTATTTAGCGCTCTTAAATGTCTAACTTTCCACTTGAGGCTTCGTGCCACGGTTCGTAAGGTAAAGACGCTAATGGACCAAGTTATGTCTCACATTGCTCAAAAACGTCAAAAGCTCCTCTATGGAGAGAGTTGAGAAATTCCAAAGCATCGATGTGGAACGTTGTACTCTATTTAGTGCTCTTAAAAGTCTAACCTGCTAGTTGAGCCTTGGGGCCACATTTTGTAAGGTAAAGATGCGAATTGACCAAGTTATGTTTGGAATTGCTCAAAAACGTGAAAAGCTCCTCTATGGAAAGAGTTGA
The DNA here is from genome assembly GCF_013401445.1 of Tripterygium wilfordii. Lineage (NCBI taxonomy): Eukaryota > Viridiplantae > Streptophyta > Magnoliopsida > Celastrales > Celastraceae > Tripterygium > Tripterygium wilfordii. Next base: position 5,170,190 of record NC_052237.1, on the reverse strand, counting down.
GCAATTCCAAAGCATGAATGTGGACCGTTGTACTCTATTTAGTGCCTCCTAAAAGTCTAACTTGCTAGTTGAGCCTTCGTGCCCCGTTTCGTAAGGTAAAGACGCGAATAGACCAAGTTATGTTTGAAATTGCACAAAAACGTGAAAGGCACCCCTATGGAAAGAGTTGAGCAATTCCAAAGGATCAATGTGGACCGTTGTACTCTATTTAGTGCTCCAAAAAGTCTAACTTGCTAGTTGAGCCTTCGAGCCACGTTTCGTATGGTAAAGACACGAATAAACCAAGTTATGTCTCAAATTGAACAAAAACTTGAAAAGCTCCTCTGTGAAGAGAGTGTAGCAATTCCAAAGCATCAAAGTGGACCGTTGTACTTTATTGAGTGCTCTTAAAAGTCTAACATGCTAGTTGAGTCTTCGTGTCACGTTTCGTAAGGTAAAGATGCGAATAGACCAAGTTATGTTTGAAATTGCACAAAAATGTGAAAAGCTCCTTTGTGGAGAGAGTTGAGCAATTCCGGAGCATCAATGTGGACCGTTGAGCTCTATTGAGTGCTCTTAAAAGTCTAACTTGCTAGTTGAGCCTTCGTGCTACGTTTCGTAAGGTAAAGATGCCAATAGACCAAGTTATGTTTGAAATTGCATAAAAACGTGAAAAGCTCCTCTACGGAGGGAAATGAGCAAATCCAAAGCATCAATGTGGACCGTTGTACTCTACTTAGTGCTCTTAAAAGTCTAACTTGCTAGTTGAGCCTTTGTGCCACGTTTCGTTAGGTAAAGACGCGAATTGACCAAGTTACCTCTCAAATTGCTCAAAGACGTGAAAAGCTCCTCTATGGAGAGAGTTGAGAAATTCCAAAGCATCAATGTGGATCGTTGTACTCTATTTAGTGCTCTTAAAAGTCTAACATGCTGGTTGAGCCTTCGGGCCACGTTTCGTAAGGTAAAGATGCGAATAGACCAAGTTAGGTTTGAAATTGCACAAAAACGTGAAAAGCTCCTCTATGGAGAGAGTTGAGAAATTGCAAAGCATCAATGTGGACCGTTGTACTTTATTGAGTGCTTTTAAAAGTCTAACTTGCTAGTTGAGTCTTCGTGTCACGTTTCGTAAGGTAAAGATGCGAATAGACCAAGTTATGTTTGAAATTGCACAAAAATGTGAAAAGCTCCTTTGTGGAGAGAGTTGAGCAATTCCGGATCATCAATGTGGACCGTTGAGCTCTATTGAGTGCTCTTAAAAGGATAACTTGCTAGTTGAGCCTTCGTGCCACTTTTCGTAAGGTAAAGATGCCAATAGAAGAAGTTATGTTTGAAATTGCACAAATACGTGAAAAGCTCCTCTATGGAAAGAGTTGAGAAATTCCAAAGCATGAATGTGGACCATTGTACTCTATTTAGTGCTCCTAAAAGTCTAACTTGCTAGTTGAGCCTTCGTGCCATGTTTCGTCAGGTAAAGATGTGAATAGACCAAGTTATGTTTGAAATTGCACAAAAACGTGAAAAGCTCCCCTATGGAAATAGTTGAGCAATTCCAAAGGATCAATGTGGACTGTTGTACTCTATTTAGTGCTCGTAAAAGTCTAACTTGCTAGTTGGGCCTTCGTGCCACGTTTCGTAAGGCAAAGATGCGAATAGACCAAGCTATGTTTGAAATTGCACAAAAACGTGAAAAGCTCCTCTATAGAGGGAGTTGAGCAACTGCAAAGCATCAATGTGGACCGTTGTACTCTACTTAGTGCTCTTAAAAGTCTAACTTGCTAGTTGAGCCTTCGTGCCACGTTTCGTTAGGTAAAGACGTGAATTGACCAAGTTACGTCTCAAATTGCACAAAAACTTGAAAAGCTGCTCTGTGAAGAGAGTTGAGCAATTCCAAAGCATCAATGTGGACTGTTGTACTTTATTGAGTGCTCTTAAAAGTCTAACTTGCTAGTTGAGTATTCGTGTCACGTTTCGTAAGGTAAAGATGCGAATAGACCAAGTTATGTTTGAAATTGCACAAAAATGTGAAAAGCTCATCTGTGGAGAGAGTTGAGCAATTCCGGAGCATCAATGTGGACCGTTGTATTCTATTGAGTGCTCTTAAAAGTCTAACTTGCTAGTTGAGCCTTCGTGCCACGTTTAGTAAGATAAAGATGCGAATAGACCAAGTTATGTTTGAAATTGCACAAAAACGTGAAAAGCTCCTCTATGGAGGGAGTTGAGCAACTCCAAAGGATCAATGTGGACCGTTGTACTCTACTTAGTGCTCTTAAAAGTCTAACTTGCTAGTTGAGCCTTCGTGCCACGTTTCGTTAGGTAAAGACGCGAATTGACCAAGTTACGTCTCAAATTGCTCAAAGACATGACAAGCTCCCCAAAGGAGAGAGTTGAGCAACTCCAAAGGATCAATGTGGACCGTTGTACTCTACTTAGTGCTCTTAAAAGTCTAACTTGCTAGTTGATCCTTCGTGCCACGTTCGTAAGGTAAAGGCGCGAATAGACCAAGTTATGTTTGAAATTGCAGAAAAAACGTGAAAAGCTCCATTGTGGAGAGAGTTGAGCAATTCTGAAGCATCAATGTGGACCGTTGTACTCTATTGAGTGCTCTTAAAAGTCTAAGTTGCTAGTTAAGCCTTCGTGCCACGTTTCGTAAGGTAAAGATGCCAATAGAGCAAGTTATGTTTGAAATTGCACAAAAACGTGAAAGCTCCTCTATGAAGGGAGTTGAGCAATTCCAAAACATCAATGTGGACCGTTGTACTCTACTTAGTGCTCTTAAAAGTTTAACTTGCTATTTGAGCCTTCGTGCCACGTTTCGTAAGGTAAAGACGCGAATTGACCAAGTTACGTCTCAAATTGCTCAAAGACGTGAAAAGCTCCTCAATGGAGTGAGTTGAGCAATTCCAAAGCATCAATGTGGTCCGTTGTACTCCATTTAGTGCTCTTAAAAGTCTAACTTGCTAGTTGATCCTTCGTGCCACGTTTTGTAAGGTAAAGACGCGAATAGACCAAGTTATTTTTGAAATTGCACAAAAACGTGAAAAGCTCCTCTACGGAGAGAGTTGAGCAATTCCAAAGCATCAATGTGGACCGTTGTACTCTATTTAGTGCTCTTAAAAGTCTAACTTTCTAGTTGAGCCTTCGTGCCACGGTTCGTAACGTAAGGACGCTTATAGACCGATTTATGTCTCAATTTGCTCAAAAACGTCAAAAGCTCCTCTAAGGAGAGAGTTGAGAAATTCCAAAGCATCAATGTGGACCGTTGTGCTCCATTTAGTGCTCTTAAAAGTCTAACTTTCCACTTGAGGCTTCGTGTCACGGTTCGTAAGGTAAAGACGCTAATGGACCAAGTTATGTCTCACATCGCTCAAAAACGTCAAAAGCTCCTCTATGGAGAGAGTTGAGAAATTCCAAAGCATCGATGTGGAACGTTGTACTCTATTTAGTGCTCTTAAAAGTCTAACCTGCTAGTTGAGCCTTGGGGCCACATTTTGTAAGGTAAAGATGCGAATAGACCAAGTTATGTTTGGAATTGCACAAAAACGTGAGAAGCTCCTCGATGGAGAGAGTAGAGCAACTCCAACGCATCAATGTGGAATGTGGCACGCTATTTAATGTTCTTGGAAGTGTAACTTGCTCGTTTAGCCTTCGTGCAACGTTTTGTAAGTTAAATATGCGAATAGACCAAGTTATGTTTGAAATTGCAAAAAAACGTGAAAAGCTCCTCTATGGAAAGAGTTGAGCAATTCCAAAGCATGAATGTGGACCGTTGTACTCTATTTAGTGCTCCTAAAAGTCTAACTTGCTAGTTGAGCCTTCGTGCCCCGTTTCGTAAGGTAAAGATGCGAATAGACCAAGTTATGTTTGAAATTGCACAAAAACGTGAAAAGCACCCCTATGGAAAGAGTTGAGCAATTCCAAAGGATCAATGTGGACCGTTGTACTCTATTTAGTGCTCCTAAAAGTCTAACTTGCTAGTTGAGCCTTCGAGCCACGTTTCGTATGGTAAAGACGCGAATAGACCAAGTTATGTCTCAAATTGAACAAAAACTTGAAAAGCTCCTCTGTGAAGAGAGTGTAGCAATTCCAAAGCATCAAAGTGGACCGTGGTACTTTATTGAGTGCTCTTAAAAGTCTAACATGCTAGTTGAGTCTTCGTGCACGTTTCGTAAGGTAAAGATGCGAATAGACCAAGTTATGTTTGAAATTGCACAAAAATGTGAAAAGCTCCTTTGTGGAGAGAGTTGAGCAATTCCGGAGCATCAATGTGGACCGTTGAGCTCTATTGAGTGCTCTTAAAAGTCTAACTTGCTAGTTGAGCCTTCGTGCCACGTTTCGTTAGGTAAAGACGCGAATTGACCAAGTTACCTCTCAAATTGCTCAAAGACGTGAAAAGCTCCTCTATGGAGAGAGTTGAGAAATTCCAAAGCATCAATGTGGATCGTTGTACTCTATTTAGTGCTCTTAAAAGTCTAACATGCTGGTTGAGCCTTCGGGCCACGTTTCGTAAGGTAAAGATGCGAATAGACCAAGTTATGTTTGAAATTGCACAAAAACGTGAAAAGCTCCTCTATGGAGAGAGTTGAGAAATTGCAAAGCATCAATCTGGACCGTTGTACTTTATTGAGTGCTCTTAAAAGTCTAACTTGATAGTTGAGTCTTCGTGTCACATTTCGTAAGGTAAAGATGCGAATAGACCAAGTTATGTTTGAAATTGCACAAAAATGTGAAAAGCTCCTTTGTGGAGAGAGTTGAGCAATTCCGGAGCATCAATGTGGACCGTTGAGCTCTATTGAGTGCTCTTAAAAGTCTAACTTGCTAGTTGAGCCTTCGTGCCACGTTTCGTAAGGTAAAGATGCCAATAGAACAAGTTATGTTTGAAATTGCACAAAAACGTGAAAAGCTCCTCTATGGAGGGAGTTGAGCAATTCCAAAGCATCAATGTGGACCGTTGTACTCTATTTAGTGCCTTTAAAGTTGTAACTTGCTAGTTGATCCTTCGTGCCACGTTTCGTAAGGTAAAGACGCGAATAGACCAAGTTATGTTTGAAATTGCACAAAAACGTGAGAAGCTCTTCTATGGAGAGAGTTGAGAAATTCCAAAGCATCAATGTGGATCGTTGTACTCTATTTAGTGCTCCTAAAAGTCTAACTTGCTAGTTGAGCCTTCGGGCCACGTTTCATAAGGTAAAGATGCGAATAGACCAAGTTATGTTTGAAATTGCACAAAAAAGTGAAAAGCTCCTCTTTGGAGAGAGTTCAGCAATTCCAAAGCATCAATGTGGATCATTGCACGCTATTTAATGTTCATAGGAGTCTAACTTGCTAGTTTAGCCTTCGTGCAACGTTTCGTAAGTTAAAGATGCAAATAGACCAAGTTATGTTTGAAATTGCACAAAAACGTTAAAAGCTCCTCTATGGAGAGAGTTGAGCAATTCCAAAGCATCAATGTGGACCGTTGCACTCTACTTAGTGCTCTTAAAAGTCTAACTTGCTAGTTGAGCCTTCGTGCCACGTTTCGTTAGGTAAAGACGCGAATTGACCAAGTTACCTCTCAAATTGCTCAAAGAAGTCAAAAGCTCCTCTATGGAGAGAGTTGAGAAATTCCAAAGCATCAATGTGGATCGTTGTACTCTATTTAGTGCTCTTTAAAGTCTAACTTGCTGGTTGAACCTTCGGGCCACGTTTCGTAAGGTAAAGATGCGAATAGACCAAGTTATGTTGAAATTGCACAAAAACGTGAAAAGCTCCTCTATGGAGAGAGTTGAGAAATTGCAAAGCATCAATGTGGACCGTTGTACTTTATTGAGTGCTCTTAAAAGTCTAACTTGCTAGTTGAGTCTTCGTGTCACGTTTCGTAAGGTAAAGATGCGAATAGACCAAGTTATGTTTGAAATTGCACAAAAATGTGAACAGCTCCTTTGTGGAGAGAGTTGAGCAATTCCGGAGCATCAATGTGGACCGTTGAGCTCTATTGAGTGCTCTTAAAAGTCTAACTTGCTAGTTGAGCCTTCGTGCCACTATTCGTAAGGTAAAGATGCCAATAGAACAAGTTATGTTTGAAATTGCACAAAAACGTGAAAAGCACCCCTATGGAAAGAGTTGAGCAATTCCAAAGCATCAATGTGGACCGTTGTACTCTATTTAGTGCTCCTAAAAGTCTAACTTGCTAGTTGAGCCTTCGAGCCACGTTTCGTATGGTAAAGACGCGAATAGACCAAGTTATGTCTCAAATTGAACAAAAACTTGAAAAGCTCCTCTGTGAAGAGAGTGTAGCAATTCCAAAGCATCAAAGTGGACCGTTGTACTTTATTGAGTGCTCTTAAAAGTCTAACATGCTAGTTGAGTCTTCGTGCACGTTTCGTAAGGTAAAGATGCGAATAGACCAAGTTATGTTTGAAATTGCACAAAAATGTGAAAAGCTCCATTGTGGAGAGAGTTGAGCAATTCCGGAGCATCAATGTGGACCGTTGAGCTCTATTGAGTGCTCTTAAAAGTCTAACTTGCTAGTTGAGCCTTCGTGCCACGTTTCGTTAGGTAAAGACGCGAATTGACCAAGTTACCTCTCAAATTGCTCAAAGACGTGAAAAGCTCCTCTATGGAGAGAGTTGAGAAATTCCAAAGCATCAATGTGGATCGTTGTACTCTATTTAGTGCTCTTAAAAGTCTAACATGCTGGTTGAGCCTTCGGGCCACGTTTCGTAAGGTAAAGATGCGAATAGACCAAGTTATGTTTGAAATTGCACAAAAACGTGAAAAGCTCCTCTATGGAGAGAGTTGAGAAATTGCAAAGCATCAATCTGGACTGTTGTACTTTATTGAGTGCTCTTAAAAGTCTAACTTGATAGTTGAGTCTTCGTGTCACATTTCGTAAGGTAAAGATGCGAATAGACCAAGTTATGTTTGAAATTGCACAAAAATGTGAAAAGCTCCTTTGTGGAGAGAGTTGAGCAATTCCGGAGCATCAATGTGGACCGTTGAGCTCTATTGAGTGCTCTTAAAAGTCTAACTTGCTAGTTGAGCCTTCGTGCCACGTTTCGTAAGGTAAAGATGCCAATAGAACAAGTTATGTTTGAAATTGCACAAAAACGTGAAAAGCTCCTCTATGGAGGGAGTTGAGCAATTCCAAAGCATCAATGTGGACCGTTGTACTCTATTTAGTGCCTTTAAAGTTGTAACTTGCTAGTTGATCCTTCGTGCCACGTTTCGTAAGGTAAAGACGCGAATAGACCAAGTTATGTTTGAAATTGCACAAAAACGTGAGAAGCTCTTCTATGGAGAGAGTTGAGAAATTCCAAAGCATCAATGTGGATCGTTGTACTCTATTTAGTGCTCCTAAAAGTCTAACTTGCTAGTTGAGCCTTCGGGCCACGTTTCATAAGGTAAAGATGCGAATAGACCAAGTTATGTTTGAAATTGCACAAAAACGTGAAAAGCTCCTCTTTGGAGAGAGTTCAGCAATTCCAAAGCATCAATGTGGATCATTGCACGCTATTTAATGTTCATAGGAGTCTAACTTGCTAGTTTAGCCTTCGTGCAACGTTTCGTAAGTTAAAGATGCAAATAGACCAAGTTATGTTTGAAATTGCACAAAAACGTTAAAAGCTCCTCTATGGAGAGAGTTGAGCAATTCCAAAGCATCAATGTGGACCGTTGTACTCTACTTAGTGCTCTTAAAAGTCTAACTTGCTAGTTGAGCCTTCGTGCCACGTTTCGTTAGGTAAAGACGCGAATTGACCAAGTTACCTCTCAAATTGCTCAAAGAAGTCAAAAGCTCCTCTATGGAGAGAGTTGAGAAATTCCAAAGCATCAATGTGGATCGTTGTACTCTATTTAGTGCTCTTTAAAGTCTAACTTGCTGGTTGAACCTTCGGGCCACGTTTCGTAAGGTAAAGATGCGAATAGACCAAGTTATGTTTGAAATTGCACAAAAACGTGAAAAGCTCCTCTATGGAGAGAGTTGAGAAATTGCAAAGCATCAATGTGGACCGTTGTACTTTATTGAGTGCTCTTAAAAGTCTAACTTGCTAGTTGAGTCTTCGTGTCACGTTTCGTAAGGTAAAGATGCGAATAGACCAAGTTATGTTTGAAATTGCACAAAAATGTGAACAGCTCCTTTGTGGAGAGAGTTGAGCAATTCCGGAGCATCAATGTGGACCGTTGAGCTCTATTGAGTGCTCTTAAAAGTCTAACTTGCTAGTTGAGCCTTCGTGCCACTATTCGTAAGGTAAAGATGCCAATAGAACAAGTTATGTTTGAAATTGCACAAAAACGTGAAAAGCACCCCTATGGAAAGAGTTGAGCAATTCCAAAGCATCAATGTGGACCGTTGTACTCTATTTAGTGCTCCTAAAAGTCTAACTTGCTAGTTGAGCCTTCGAGCCACGTTTCGTATGGTAAAGACGCGAATAGACCAAGTTATGTCTCAAATTGAACAAAAACTTGAAAAGCTCCTCTGTGAAGAGAGTGTAGCAATTCCAAAGCATCAAAGTGGACCGTTGTACTTTATTGAGTGCTCTTAAAAGTCTAACATGCTAGTTGAGTCTTCGTGCACGTTTCGTAAGGTAAAGATGCGAATAGACCAAGTTATGTTTGAAATTGCACAAAAATGTGAAAAGCTCCTTTGTGGAGAGAGTTGAGCAATTCCGGAGCATCAATGTGGACCGTTGAGCTCTATTGAGTGCTCTTAAAAGTCTAACTTGCTAGTTGAGCCTTCGTGCCACGTTTCGTTAGGTAAAGACGCGAATTGACCAAGTTACCTCTCAAATTGCTCAAAGACGTGAAAAGCTCCTCTATGGAGAGAGTTGAGAAATTCCAAAGCATCAATGTGGATCGTTGTACTCTATTTAGTGCTCTTAAAAGTCTAACATGCTGGTTGAGCCTTCGGGCCACGTTTCGTAAGGTAAAGATGCGAATAGACCAAGTTATGTTTGAAATTGCACAAAAACGTGGAAAGCTCCTCTATGGAGAGAGTTGAGAAATTGCAAAGCATCAATCTGGACTGTTGTACTTTATTGAGTGCTCTTAAAAGTCTAACTTGATAGTTGAGTCTTCGTGTCACATTTCGTAAGGTAAAGATGCGAATAGACCAAGTTATGTTTGAAATTGCACAAAAATGTGAAAAGCTCCTTTGTGGAGAGAGTTGAGCAATTCCGGAGCATCAATGTGGACCGTTGAGCTCTATTGAGTGCTCTTAAAAGTCTAACTTGCTAGTTGAGCCTTCGTGCCACGTTTCGTAAGGTAAAGATGCCAATAGAACAAGTTATGTTTGAAATTGCACAAAAACGTGAAAAGCTCCTCTATGGAGGGAGTTGAGCAATTCCAAAGCATCAATGTGGACCGTTGTACTCTATTTAGTGCCTTTAAAATTGTAACTTGCTAGTTGATCCTTCGTGCCACGTTTCGTAAGGTAAAGGACGCGAATAGACCAAGTTATGTTTGAAATTGCACAAAAACGTGAGAAGCTCCTCTATGGAGAGAGTTGAGAAATTCCAAAGCATCAATGTGGATCGTTGTACTCTATTTAGTGCTCCTAAAAGTCTAACTTGCTAGTTGAGCCTTCGGGCCACGTTTCATAAGGTAAAGATGCGAATAGACCAAGTTATGTTTGAAATTGCACAAAAAACGTGAAAGCTCCTCTTTGGAGAGAGTTGAGCAATTCCAAAGCATCAATGTGGATCATTGCACGCTATTTAATGGTCATAGGAGTCTAACTTGCTAGTTTAGCCTTCGTGCAACGTTTCGTAAGTTAAAGATGCAAATAGACCAAGTTATGTTTGAAATTGTACAAAAACGTTAAAAGCTCCTCTATGGAGAGAGTTGAGCAATTCCAAAGCATCAATGTGGACCGTTGTACTCTACTTAGTGCTCTTAAAAGTCTAACTTGCTAGTTGAGCCTTCGTGCCACGTTTCGTTAGGTAAAGACGCGAATTGACCAAGTTACCTCTCAAATTGCTCAAAGAAGTCAAAAGCTCCTCTATGGAGAGAGTTGAGAAATTCCAAAGCATCAATGTGGATCGTTGTACTCTATTTAGTGCTCTTAAAAGTCTAACTTGCTGGTTGAACCTTCGGGCCACGTTTCGTAAGGTAAAGATGCGAATAGACCAAGTTATGTTTGAAATTGCACAAAAACGTGAAAAGCTCCTCTATGGAGGGAGTTGAGCAATTCCAAAGCATCAATGTGGACCGTTGTACTCTATTTAGTGCCTTTAAAAGTTTAACTTGCTAGTTGATCCTTCGTGCCACGTTTCGTAAGGTAAAGACGCGAATAGACCAAGTTATGTTTGAAATTGCACAAAAACGTGAGAAGCTCCTCTATGGAGAGAGTTGAGAAATTCCAAAGCATCAATGTGGATCGTTGTACTCTATTAGTGCTCTTAAAAGTCTAACTTGCTAGTTGAGCCTTTGGGCCACGTTTCATAAGGTAAAGATGCGAATAGACCAAGTTATGTTTGAAATTGCACAAAAACGTGAAAAGCTCCTCTTTGGAGAGAGTTGAGAAATTCCAAAGCATCAATGTGGATCGTTGCACGCTATTTAATGTTCATAGGAGTCTAACTTGCTAGTTTAGCCTTCGTGCAACGTTTCGTAAGTTAAAGATGCGAATAGACCAAGTTATGTTTGAAATTGTACAAAAACGTTAAAAGCTCCTCTATGGAGAGAGTTGAGCAATTCCAAAGCATCAATGTGGACCGTTGTACTCTATTTGGTGCTCCTAAAAGTCAAACTTGCTAGTTCAGCCTTCGTGCCACGTTTGTAAGGTAAAGACGCGAATAGACCAAGTTGTGTCTCAAATGCACAAAAACGTGAAAAGCTCCTCTGTGGAGAGAGTTGAGCAATTCCGAAGCATCAATCTGAACCGTTGTACTTTGTTGAGTGCTCTTAAAAGTCTAACCTGCTAGTAGAGCCTTCGTGCCACGTTTCGTAAGGTAAAGATGTGAATAGACCAAGTTTTGTTTAAATTGCATAAAAAACGTGAAAAGCTTCTCTATGGAGAGAGTTGAGCAATTTGAAAGCATCATTGCGGACCGTTGTACCCAATGTAGTGCTCTTAAAGTCTAACTTGCTAGTTGAGCCTTGGTGCCACGTTTTGTAAGGTAAAGACGCGAATAGACCAAGTTATGTGTGAAATTGAACAAAAACATGAAAAGCTCCTCTATGGAGAGAGTTGAGTAATTCCACAGCATCAATGTGGACCGTTGTACTCTATTGAGTGATCTTAAAAGTCTACCTCGCTAGTTGAGCCTTCGTGCCACATTTCGTAAGGTAAAGACGCGAATCGACCAAGTTATGTCTCAAATTGCTCAAAAATGTCAAAAGCTCCTCTATGGAGAGAGTTGAGCAATTCCAAAGCATCAATGTGCACCGTTGTACTCCATTTAGTGCTCTTAAAAGTCTAACTCTTTAGTTGAGCCTTCGGGCCATGTTTCGCAAGGTAAAGATGCGAATGGACCAAGTTCTGTTTGAAATTGCACAAAAACGAGAAAAGCTCCTCTATGGAGAGAGTTGAGCAATTCCAAAGCATTAATGTGGGTCGTTGTACTCTATTTAGTGCTCTTAAAAGTCTAACTTGCTAGTTGAGCCTTCGAGCCACGTTTCGTAAGGTAAAGACGCGAATAGACCAAGTTCTGTCTCAAATTGCTCAAAAAACGTCAAAAGCTCCTCTATGGAGAGAGTTGAGCAATTCCAAAGCATCAATGTGCACCGTTGTACTCCATTTAGTGCTCTTAAAAGTCTAACTCTTTAGTTGAGCCTTCGGGCCATGTTTCGCAAGGTAAAGATGCGAATGGACCAAGTTCTGTTTGAAATTGCACAAAAACGAGAAAAGCTCCTCTATGGAGAGAGTTGAGCAATTCCAAAGCAACAATGTGGACCGTTGTACTCTATTGAGTGCTCTTAAAGTCTAACTTTCTAGTTGAGCCTTCGTGCCTTTCTAGTCGAGCCTTCGTGCCACGGTTCGTAAGGTAAAGACGCTAATAGACCAAGTTATGTTTGAAATTGCTCAAAAACGTCAAAAGCTCCTCTATGGAGAGAGTTGAGAAATTCCAAAGCATCAATGTGGACCGTTTGCACTCTATTTGGTGCTCTTAAATTGTCTAACTTGCTATTTGACCCTTCGGGCCACGTTTCGTAAGGTTCAGATGCGAATAAACCAAGTTATGTTTAAAATTGCAGAAAAACGTGAAAAAGCTCCTCTATGGAGAGAGTTGAACAATTTTAAAGCATCAATGTGGACCCGTTGTACCCTATTTAGTGCTCTTAAAAGTCTAACTTCCTAGTTGAGCCTTGGTGCCACGTTTCGTAAGGTAAAGACGCGAGTAGACCAAGTTATGTGTGAAACTGAACAAAAACATGAAAAGCTCCTCTATGGAGAGAGTTGAGTAATTCAAAAGCATCAACGTGGACCGTTGCACTCTATTTCGTGCTCTTAAAAGTCTAACTTGCTAGTTGAGCCTTCAGGCCACGTTTCGTAAGGTAAAGACGTAAATAGACCAAGTTATGTCTCAAATTGCGCAAAAAACGTGAAAAGCTCCTCTGTGGAGAGAGTTGAGAAATTCCAAGCATCAATGTGGACCGTTGTACTCTGTTGAGTGCTCTTAAAAGTCTAACTTGCTAGTTGAGCCTTCGTGCCACGTTTCGTAAGGTAAAGATGCAAATAGACCAAGTTATGTTTGAAATTGCACAAAAACGTGAAAAGGCACTCTATGTAGAGAGTTGAGAAATTCCAAAGCATCAATGTGGACCGTTGTACTCTATTTAGCGCTCTTAAAAGTCTAACTTTTCTAGTTGAGCCTTCGTGCCACGGTTCGTAAGGTAAAGATGCGAATAGACCAAGTTATGTGTGAAACTGAACAAAAACATGAAAGCTCCTCTATGGAGAGAGTTGAGTAATTCAAAAGCATCAACGTGGACCGTTGCACTCTATTTCGTGCTCTTAAAGTCTAACTTGCTAGTTGAGCCTTCAGGCCACGTTTCGTAAGGTAAAGACGTAAATAGACCAAGTTATGTCTCAAATTGCGCAAAAACGTGAAAAGCTCCTCTGTGGAGAGAGTTGAGAAATTCCAAAGCATCAATGTGGACCGTTGTACTCTATTTAGCGCTCTTAAAAGTCTAACTTTCTAGTTGAGCCTTCGTGCCACGGTTCGTAAGGTAAAGATGCAAATAGACCAAGTTATGTTTGAAATTGCACAAAAACGTGAAAAGGCACTCTATGTAGAGAGTTGAGAATTCCAAAGCATCAATGTGGACCGTTGTACTCTATTTAGCGCTCCTTAAAAGTCTAACTTTCTAGTTGAGCCTTCGTGCCACGGTTCGTAAGGTAAAGATGCGAATAGACCAAGTTATGTTTGAAATTGAACAAAAACATGAAAAGCTCCTCTATGGAGAGAGTTGAGAAATTCCAAAGCATCAATGTGGACCGTTGTACTCTGTTGAGTGCTCTTAGAAGTCTAACTTGCTAGTTGAGCCTTCGTGCCATGTTTCGTAAGGTAAAGATGCGAAATAGACCAAGTTATGTTTGAAATTGCACAAACACGTGAAAAGCTCCTCTATGGAGAGAGTTGAGCAATTCCAAAGCATCAATATGGACCCGTTGTACTCTATTTAGGGCTCTTAAAAAGTCTGACTTGCTAGCAGAGCCTTCGTGCCACGTTTCGTAAGGTAAGATGCGAATAGACCAAGTTTGTTTAAAATTGCACAAAACGTGAAAAGCTCTTCTATGGAGAGAGTTGAGCAATTTGAAAGCATCAATGTGGACCGTTGCACTTCATTTCGTGCTCTCAAATGTCTAAGTTGCTAGTTGAGCCTTGATGCCACGTTTCGTAAGGTAAAGACACGAATAGACCAAGTTATGTGTGAAATTCAACAAAACCATGAAAAGCTCCTCCATGGAGAGAGTTGAGTACGTCCAAAGCATCAATGTGGACCGTTGTACTCTATTGAGTGATCTTAAAAGTCTACCTTGCTAGTTGAGCCTTCCTGCCACGTTTCGTAAGGTAAAGACGTGAATAGACCAAGTTATGTCTCAAATTACTCAAAAACGTCAAAAGCTCCTCTATGGAGAGAGTTGAGCAATTCCAAAGCATCAATGTGGACCGTTGTACTCCATTTAGTGCTCTTAAAAGTCTATATTGCTAGTTGAGCCTTCGGGCCACGTTTCGCAAGGTAAAGATGCGAATAGACCAAGTTCTGTTTGAAATTGCACAAAAACGGGAAAAGCTCCTCTATGGAGAGAGTTGAGCAATTCCAAAGCATCAATGTGGGCCGTTGTACTCTATTTAGTGCTCTTAAAAGTCTAACTTGCTAGTTGAGCCTTCGTGCCACGTTTCGTCAGGGTAAAGACGCGAATAGACCAAGTTTATGTCTCAGATTGCTAAAAAACGTTCAAAAGCTTCTCTATGGAGAGAGTTGAGCAATTCCAAAGCATTAATGTGGGCCGTTGTACTCTATTGAGTGCTCTTAAAAGTCTAACTTTCTAGTTGAGCCTTCGTACATTTCTAGTGAGCCTTCGTGCCACGGTTCATAAGGTAAAGACGCTAACAGACCAAGTTATGTTTGAAATTACTCAAAAACGTCAAAACCTCCCCTATGGAGAGAGTTGAGAAATTCCAAAGCATCAATGTGGACCGTTGCCACTCTATTTCGTGCTCTTAAACGTCCTAACTTGCTAGTTGAGCATTCGGGCCACGTTTCGTAAGGTTCAGAGGCGAATAGACCAAGTTATGTTTGAAATTGCCCAAAAATGTGAAACGCTCCTCTATGGAGAGAGTTGAGCAATTCCAAAGTATCAATGTGGACCGTGCACGCTATTTAATGTTCTTAGAAGTCGAACTTGCTAGTTTAGCCTTCGTGCAGTGTTTCGTAAGTTAAAGATGTGAATAGACCAAGTTACGTTTGAAATTGTACAAAATCGTGAAATGGTCCTCTATGGGGAGAGTTGAGCAATTCCAAAGCATCAATGTGGACCGTTTGTACTCTATTTAGTGCTCCTGAAAGTCTAACTTGCTACTTGACCCTTCGTGCCACGTTTCGTAAGGAGAAGATGCGAATAGACCAAGTTATGTTTGAAATTGCACAAATCGTGAAAAGCTCCTCTATGGAGAGAGTTGAGCAATTCCAAAGCATCAATGTGGACCGATGTACTCTATTTAGTGCTCCTAAAAGTCTAACTTGCTTGTTCAGCCTTCGTGCCACGTTTCGTAAGGAAAAGACGCGGAATAGACCAAGTTTATGTCTCAAAATGCACAAAAAAGTGAAAAGCTCCTCTGTAGAGAGAGTTGAGCAATTCCGAAGCATCAATGTGAACCATTGTACCTCTGTGAGTGTGCTCTTAAAAGTCTAACTTGCTAGTAGAGCCTTCGTGCCACGTTTCGTAAGGAAAAGATGCGATTAGACCATGTTTTGTTTAAAATTGCACAAAAACGTGAAAAGCTCCTCTATGGAGAGAGTTGAGCAATTTTAAAGCATCAATGTGGACCATTGTACTCTATTTAGTGCTCTTAAAAGTCTAACTTTCTAGTTGAGCCTTCATGCCACGGTTCGTAAGGTAAACACGCTAATAGACCAAGTTATGTCTCAAATTGCTCAAAAAAGTCAAAAGCTCCTCTATGGAGAGAGTTGAGAAATTCCAAAGCATCGATGTGGACCGTTGTACTCTGTTGAGTGCTCTTAAAAGTCTAACTTGCTAGTTGAGCCTTCCCGCCACCTTTCCTAAGGTAAAGATGCGAATAGACCAACTTATGTTTGAAATTGCACAAAATCGTGAAAACCTCCTCTATGGAGAGAGTTGAGCAATTCCAAAGCATCAATGTGGACCGTTGTACTCTATTTAGTGCTCTTAAAAGTCTAACTTGCTAGTTCAGAGCCTTCGTAGCCACGTTTGTAAAGGTAAAGACGAATAGACAAGTTATGTCGCAAATTGCACAAAAGTGAAAAGCTCCTCTATGGAGAGAGTTGAGCAATTCCAAGCATCAATGTGGAACCGTTGTACTCTGTTGAGTGCTCTTAAAGTCTAACTTGCTAGTTGAGCCTTCGTGCCACGTTTCTAAGGAAAAGATGCGAATAGACCATTTTTGTTTAAAATTGCACAAAAGTGAAAAGCTCCTCTATGGAGAGAGTTGAGCAATCCAAAGCATCAATGTGGACCGTTGTACTCTATTTAGTGCTCTAAAAGTCTAACTTGCTAGTTAGCCTTCGTGCCACGTTTCGTAAGGTAAAAGACGAATAGACCAAGTTATGTCTCAAATTGCTCAAAAACGTGAAAAGCTTCTCTATGGAGAGAGTTGAGAATTCCAAAGCATCAATGTGGACCATTTGTACTCTGTTAGAGTGCTCTTAAAATCTAACTTGCTAGTTGAGCCTTCGTGCCACGTTCGTAAGGTAAAGATGCGAAAGACAAGTTATGTTTGAAATTGCCAAAATCGTGAAAAGCTCCTCTATGGAGAGAGTTGAGCATTCCAAAGCATCAATGTGGACCGTTGTACTCTATTTAGTGCTCTTAAAAAGTCTAACTTGCTAGTTGAGCCTTCGTGCCACGTTTCGTAGGGTAAAGACGCAATAGACCAAGTTATGTCTCATTGCTCAAAAAGTCAAAAGCTCCTCTATGGAGAGAGTTGAGCAATTTCCAAAGCATTAATGTGGACCGTTGTACTCTGTTTGATGCTCTTAAAAGTCTAACTTGCTAGTTGAGCCTTCGCACCAGTTTCGTAAGGTAAAGGATGCGAATAGACCAAGTTATGTTTTGAAATTGCACAAAATGTCAAAAGCTCCCTCTATGGAGAGAGTTGAGCAATTCCAAAGCATCAATGTGGACCGTTGTACTCTATTTTAGCGCTCTTAAAAGTCTAACTTGCTAGTTGAGCCTTCGTGCCACGTTCGTAAGGTAAAGACGAATAGACCAAGTATGTTTCAAATTGCAAAAACGTGAAAAGCTCCTCTATGGAGAGAGTTGAGCAATTTCCAAAGCATCAATGTGCCGTTGTACTCTATTTAGTGCTCTTAAAAGTCTAACTTGCTAGTTGAGCCTTCGTGCCACGTTTCGTAAGGTAAGATGCGAATAGACCAAGTTATGTTTGAAATTGCACAAAATCGTGAAAAGCTCCTCTATGTAGAGAGTTGAGCAATTCCAAAGCATCAATGTGGACCGTTGTACTCTATTAGTGCTCTTAAAAGTCTAACTTGCTAGTTGAGCATTCGTGCCACGTTTCGTAAGGTAAAGACGTGAATAGACCAAGTTATGTCTCAAATTGCACAAAAACGTGAAAAGCTCCTCTGTGGAGAGAGTTGAGCAATTCCAAAGCATCAATGTGGACCGTTGTACTCTGTTGAGTGCTCTTAAAAGTCTAACTTGCTAGTTGAGCCTTCGTGCCACGTTTCGTAAGGTAAGATGCGAATAGACCAAGTTATGATTTGAAATTGCTACAAAAAAACGTGAAAAGCTCCTCTATGTAGGAGAGTTGATGCAATTCCAGAGCATCAATGTGGACCGTTTTTACTCTATTTAGTGCTCTTAAAAGTCTAACTTGCTAGTTGACCCTTGGTGCCACGTTTCTTAAGGTAAACACGCGAATAGACCAAGTTATGTGTCGCAAATTGAACAAAAACATGAAAAGCTCCTCTATGGAGAGAGTTCAGTAATTCAAAGCATCAATGGACCGTTGTACTCTATTGAGTGCTCTTAAAAGTCTAACTTGCTAGTTGAGCCCTTCGTGCCACGTTTCTAAGGTAAGACGCGAATAGACCAAGTTATGTCTCAAATTGCTCAAAAATGTCAAAAGTCCTCTATGGAGGAGTTGAGCAATTCCAAGCATCATGTGGACCGTTGTACTCTATTTAGTGCTCGTAAAGTCTAACTTGCTAGTTGAAGCCTTCGGGCCACGTTTCGCAAGGCAAAGATGCGACATAGACCAAGTTATGTTGAAATTGCACAAAACAGAAAAGCTTCTATGGAGAGAGTTGAGCAATTCCAAAGCATCATGTGGACCGTTGTACTCTATTTAGTGCTCTTAAAAGTCTACCTTGCTAGTTGAGCCTTCGTGCCAAAGACGTTTCGTAAGGCAAGACCGTGAATAGACCAAGTTATGTCTCAAATTGCACAAAAATCGTGAAAAGTTCCTTGTGGAGAGAGTTGAGCAATTCCAAAGCATCAATGTGGACCGTTTGTACTCTCTTTAGTGCTCTTAAAAAGTCTAACTTGCTAGTTGAGCAGAAGCTCTTAGGTACAGGGTTACTGAAGGGCCAAACAAGGGGGAGCAACGGCAAAAACCTCAAAGGTGAACTTGAGAGAGAGTTGTGGAAAGGGCTCCAAAGCATCGGGGGGAGGCTCTAGAGAGCTCTTCTTCGGCCCGTGGCCACGTTTCGTAATGTAAAGATGCGAATAGACCAAGTTATGTTTGAAATTGCACGAAAACGTGAAAAGCTCCTCTATGTAGAGAGTTGAGCAATTCCAAAGCATCAATGTGGACCGTTGTACTCTATTTAGTGCTCTTAAAAGTCTAAGTTGCTAGTTGACCCTTGGTGCCACGTTTCGTAAGGTAAAGACGCGAATAGACCAAGTTATGTGTGAAATTGAACAAAAACATGAAAAGCTCCTCTATGGAGAGAGTTCAGTAATTCCAAAGCATCAATGTGGACCGTTGTACTCTATTGAGTGATCTTAAAAGTCTACCTTGCTAGTTGAGCCTTCGTGACACGTTTCTTAAGGTAAAGACGCGAATAGGCCAAGTGATGTCTCAAATTGCTCAAAAACGTCAAAAGCTCCTCTATGGTGAGAGTTGAGCAATTCCAAAGCATCAATGTGGACCGTTGTACTCCATTTAGTGCTCTTAAAAGTCTAACTTTCTAGTTGAGCCTTCGGGCCACGTTTCGCAAGGCAAAGATGCGAATAGACCAAGTTCTGTTTGAAATTACACAAGAACGACAAAAGCTTCTCCATGGAGAGAGTTGAGCAATTCCAAAGCATCAATGTGGGCCGTTGTACTCTATTTAGTGCTCTTAAAAGTCTAACTTGCTATTTGAGCCTTCGTGCCACGTTTCGCAAAGTAAAGACGCGAGTAGACCAAGTTATGTCTCAAATTGCTCAAAAACGTCAAAAACGCTTCTATGGATAGAGTTGAGCAATTCCAAAGCATCAATGTGGACCGTTGCACTCTATTGAGTGCTCTTAAAAGTTTAACTTGCTAGTTGAGCCTTCTAGCCACATTTCGTAAGGTTCAGATGCGAATAGACCAAGTTATGTTTGAAATTGTACAAAAACGTGAAAAGCTCCTCTATGGAGAGAGTTGAGCAGTTCCGAAGCATCAATGTGGGCGGTTGTACTCTATTTAGTGCTCTTAAAAGTCTAACTTGCGAGTTGAGCCTTCGTGCCACGTTTCGTCAGGTAAAGACGCGAATAGACCGAGTTATGTCTCAAATTGCTCAAAAACGTCAAAAGCTCTTCTATGGAGAGAGTTGAGCAATTCCAAAGCATTAATGTGGACCGTTGTACTCTATTGAGTGCTCTTAAAAGTCTAACTTTGTAGTTCAGCCTTCGGGCCACGTTTCGTAAGGTTCAGAGGCGAAGAGACCAAGTTATGTTTGAAATTGCTCAAAAACGTCAAAAGCTCCCCTATGGAGAGAGTTGAGAAATTCCAAAGCATCAATGTGGACCGTTGCACTCTATTTCATGCTCTTAAAAGTCTAACTTGCTTGTTGAGCCTTCGGGCCACGTTTCGTAAGGTTCAGAGGCGAAGAGACCAAGTTATGTTTGAAATTGCACAAAAAGGTGAAAAGCTCTCTATGGAGAGAGTTGAGCAATTTCAAAGCATCAATGTGGACCGTTGCACGCTATTTCATGTTCTTAGAAGTCGAACTTGCTAGTTTAGCCTTCGTGCAACGTTTCGTAAGTTAAAGATGCGAATAGACCAAGTTACGTTTGAAATTGTACAAAATCGTGAAATGCTCCTCTATGGAGAGATTTGAGCAATTCCAAAGCATCAATGTGGACCGTTGTACTCTATTTAGTGCTCCTAAAAGTCTAACTTGCTAGTTGAGCCTTCGTGCCACGTTTCGTAAGGTAAAGAGGTGAATAGACCAAGTTATGTCTCAAATTGCACAAAAACGTGAAAAGCTCCTGTGTGGAGAGAGTTGAGCAAATTGCAAAGCGTCAATGTGGACCGTTGTACTCTGTTGAGTGCTCTTAAAAGTCTACCTTGCTAGTTGAGCCTTCGTGCCACGTTTCGTAAGGTAAAGATTCGAATAGACCAAGTTATGTTTGAAATTGCACAAAAACGTGAAAAGCTCTTCTATGTAGAGAGTTGAGCAATTCCAAATCATCAATGTGGACCGTTGTACTCTATTTAGTGTTGTTAAAAGTCTAACTTTCTAGTTGAGCCTTCGTGCCACGGATCGTAAGGTTAAGACGCTAATAGACCAAGTTATGTCTCAAATTGCTCAAAAAAGTCAAAAAGCACCTCTGTGGAGAGAGTTGAGAAATTCCAAAGCATCAATGTGGACCGTTGTACTCGTTGAGTGCTCTTAAAAGTCTAAAGTGCTAGTTGAGCCTTCGTGCCACGTTTCGTAAGGTAAAGACGTGAATAGACCAAGTTATGTCTCAAAATGCATAAAAACGTGAAAAGCTTCTATGTGGAGAGGGTTGAGCAATTCCGAAGCATCAACGTGAACCATTGTACTCTGTTGAGTGCTCTTAAAAGTCTAACTTGCTAGTAGAGCCTTCGTGCCACGTTTCGTAAGGTAACGATGCGAATAGACGAAGTTTTGTTTAAAATTGCACAAAAACGTGAAAAGCTCCTCCATGGAGAGAGTTGAGCAATTTTAAAGCATCAATATGGACCGTTGTACTCTATTTAGTGCTCTTAAAAGTCCAACTTGCTAGTTGACCCTTGGTGCCACGTTTCGTAAGGTAAACACGCGAATAGACCAAGTTATGTGTGAAATTGAACAAAAACATGAAAAGCTCCTCTATGGAGAGAGTTGAGTAATTCCAAAGCATCAATGTAGACCGTTGTACTCCATTGAGTGATCTTAAAAGTCTACCTTGCTAGTTGAGCCTTCGTGCCACGTTTCTCAAGGTAAAGACGCGAATATACCAAGTTATGTCTCAAATTGCTCAAAAACGTCATAAACTCCTCTATGGAGAGAGTTGAGCAATTCCAAAGCATCAATGTGGACCGTTGTACTCCATTTAGTGCTCTTAAAAGTCTAACTTGCTAGTTGAGCCTTCGGGCCACGTTTCGCAAGGCAAATATGCGAATAGACCAAGTTCTATTTGAAATTGCACAAAAACGAGAAAAGCTCCTCTATGGAGAGAGTTGAGCAATTCCAAAGCATCAACGTGAACCGTTGTACTCTGTTGAGTGCTCTTAAAAGTCTAACTTGCTAGTAGAGCCTTCGTGCCACGTTTCGTAAGGTAACGATGCGAATAGACGAAGTTTTGTTTAAAATTGCACAAAAACGTGAAAAGCTCCTCTATGGAGAGAGTTGAGCAATTTTAAAGCATCATATGGACCGTTGTACTCTATTTAGTGCTCTTAAAAGTCCAACTTGCTAGTTGACCCTTGGTGCCACGTTTCGTAAGGTAAACACGCGAATAGACCAAGTTATGTGTGAAATTGAACAAAAACATGAAAAGCTCCTCTATGGAGAGAGTTGAGTAATTCCAAAGCATCAATGTAGACCGTTGTACTCCATTGAGTGATCTTAAAAGTCTACCTTGCTAGTTGAGCCTTCGTGCCACGTTTCTCAAGGTAAAGACGCGAATATACCAAGTTATGTCTCAAATTGCTCAAAAACGTCATAAACTCCTCTATGGAGAGAGTGAGCAATTCCAAAGCATCAATGTGGACCGTTGTACTCCATTTAGTGCTCTTAAAAGTCTAACTTGCTAGTTGAGCCTTCGGGCCACGTTTCGCAAGGCAAAGATGCGAATAGACCAAGTTCTATTTGAAATTGCACAAAAACGAGGAAAAGCTCCTCTATGGAGAGAGTTGAGCAATTCCAAAGCATCAATGGGGCCGTTGTGCTCTATTTAGTGCTTCTTAAAAGTCTAACTTGCTAGTTGAGCCTTCGTGCCACGTTTCGCAAGGTAAAGACGCGAATAGACCAAGTTATGTCTCAAATTGCACAAAAACGTGAAAAGCTCCTCTGTGGAGAGAGTTGAGCAATTCCAAAGCATCAATGTGGACCGTTGTACTCTGTTGAGTGCTTTTAAAAGCCTAACTTGCTAGTTGACCTTTCGTGCCACGTTTCGTAAGGTAAAGATCCGAATAGACCAAGTTATGTTTGAAATTGCACAAAAACGTGAAACGCTCCCCTATGGAGAGAGTTGAGCAATTCCAAAGCATCAATGTGGACCGTTGCATGCTATTTAATGTCTTAGAAGTCTAACTTTCTAGTTTAGCCTTTGTGCATCGTTTCGTAAGTTAAAGATGCGAATAGACCAAGTTATGTTTGAAATTGCACAACAACGTGAAAAGCTCCTCTATGGAAAGAGTTGAGCAATTCCAAAGCATCAATGTGGGCCGTTGTACTCTATTTAGTGCTCTGAGGAGTCTAACTTGCTAGTTGAGCCTTCGTGCCACGTTTCGTAAGGTAAAGACACGAACAGACCAAGTTATGTCTCAAATTGCTCAAAAACGTCAAAAGCTCCTCTATAGAGAGAGTTGAGCAATTCCGAAGCATCAATGTGGACCGTTGTACTCTATTGAGTGCTCTTACAAGTCTACCTTTCTCGTTGAGCCTTCGTGCCTTTCTAGTTGAGCCTTCGTGCCACGGTTCGTAAGGTAATGACGCTGACAGACCAATTTATGTTTGAAATCGCTCAAAAACGTCAAAAGCTCTTCTATGGAGAGAGTTGAGAAATTCCAAAGCATCAATGTGGACTGTTGCACTCTATTTCGCGCTCTTAAAAGTCTAACTTGATAGTTGAGCCTTCGGGCCACGTTTCGTAAGGTTCAGATGCGAATAGACCAAGTTATGTTTGAAATTGCACAAAAACGTGAAAAGCTCCTCTATGGAGAGAGTTGAGCAATTCCAACGCATCAATGTGGACTGTTGCACGCTATTTAATGTTCTTAGAAGTCTAACTTGCTAGTTTAGCCTTCGTGCAACATTTCATAAGTTAAAGATACGAATAGACCAAGTTACGTTTGAAATTGTACAAAATCGTGAAATGCTCCTCTATGGTGAGAGTTGAGCAATTCCAAAGCATCAATGTGGACCGTTGTACTCTATTTAGTGCTCCTAAAAGTCTAACTTGCTAGTGAGCCTCATGCCACGTTTCGTTAAGGTAAGATGGGAATAGGACCTAAGTTATGTCCACAATTGCTCAAAAAGTCAAAAGCTCCTACATGGAGAGAGTTGAAATTCCAAAGCACGATGTGGACCGTTGTACTCTTTAGTGCTCTTAAAAGTCTAACTTGCTAGTGAGCCTTCGCCACTTTCGTAAGGTAAAGATGCGAATAGACCAAGTTATGTGAAATTGCACAAAACATGAAAAGCTCCTCTATGGAGAGAGTTGAGCAATTCCAAAGCATCAATGGGACCGTTGTACTCTATTAGTGCTCCTTAAAAGTAACCTTGCTAGTTGAGCCTTCGTGCCACGTTTCGTAAGGAAAAGACGCGAATAGCCCAAGTTATGTCTAAAATGCACAAAAACGTGAAAAGCTCCTGTGTGGAGAGAGTTGAGCAATTCCGAAGCATCAATGTGAACCATTGTACTCTGTTGAGTGCTCTTAAAAGTCTAACTTGCTAGTAGAGCCTTCGTGCCACGTTTCGTAAGGAAAAGATGCGAATAGACCATGTTTGTTTAAAATTGCACAAAAACGTGAAAAGCTCCTCTATGGAGAGAGTTGAGCAATTTTAAAGCATCAATGTGGACCGTTGTGCTCTATTTAGTGCTCTTAAAAGTCTAACTTCTAGTTGAGCCTTCGTGCCACGGTTCGTAAGGTAAAGATGCTAATAGACCAAGTTATGTCTCAAATTGCTCAAAAAAGTCAAAAGCTCCTCTATGGAGAGAGTTGAGAAATTCCATAGCATCAATGTGGACCGTTGTACTCTGTTGAGTGCTCTTAAAATCTAACTTGCTAGTTGAGCCTTCGCGCCACCTTTCGTAAGGTAAAGATGCGAATAGACCAAGTTATGTTTGAAATTGCACAAAATCGTGAAAAGCTCCTCTATGTAGAGAGTTGAGCAATTCCAAAGCATCAATGTGGACCGTTGTACTCTATTTAGTGCTCTTAAAAGTCTAACTTTCTAGTTGAGCCTTCGTGCCATGGTTCGTAAGGTAAAGACGCTAATAGACCTAGTTATGTCTCAAATTGCTCAAAAAAGTCAAAAGCTCCTCCATGGAGAGAGTTGAGAAATTCCAAAGCATCAATGTGGACCGTTGTACTCTGTTGAGTGCTCTTAAAAGTCTAACTTGCTAGTTGAGCCTTCGCACCACGTTTCGTAAGGTAAAGATGCGAATAGACCAAGTTATGTTTGAAATTGCACAAAATCGTGAAAAGCTCCTCTATGGAGAGAGTTGAGCAATTCCAAAGCATCAATGTGGACCGTTGTACTCTATTTAGCGCTCTAAAAGTCTAACTTGCTAGTTGAGCCTTCGTGCCACGTTTCGTAAGGTAAAGACGTGAATAGACCAAGTTATGTCTCAAATTGCACAAAACGTGAAAAGCTCCTCTGTGGAGAGAGTTGAGCAATTCCAAAGCATCAATGTGGACCGTTGTACTCTGTTGAGTGCTCTTAAAAGTCTAACTTGCTAGTTGAGCCTTCGTGCCACGTTTCGTAAGGTAAAGATGCGAATAGACCAGTTATGTTTGAAATTGCACTAAAACGTGAAAAGCTCCTCTATGTAGAGAGTTGAGCAATTCCAAAGCATCAATGTGGACCGTTGTACTCTCTTGAGTGCTCTTAAAAGTCTAACTTGCTAGTTGAGCTTTCGTGCCACGTTTCGTAATGTAAAGATGCGAATAGACCAAGTTATGTTTGAAATTGCACGAAAACGTGAAAAGCTCCTCTATGTAGAGAGTTGAGCAATTCCAAAGCATCAATGTGGACCGTTGTACTCTATTTAGTGCTCTTAAAAGTCTAACTTGCTAGTTGACCCTGGTGCCACGTTTCGTAAGGTAAAGACGCGAATAGACCAAGTTATGTGTGAAATTGAACAAAAACATGAAAAGCTCCTCTATGGAGAGAGTTCAGTAATTCCAAAGCATCAATGTGGACCGTTGTACTCTATTGAGTGATCTTAAAAGTCTACCTTGCTAGTTGAGCCTTCGTGCCACGTTTCTTAAGATAAAGACGCGAATAGGCCAAGTGATGTCTCAAATTGCTCAAAAACGTCAAAAGCTCCTCCATGGAGAGAGTTGAGCAATTCCAAAGCATCAATGTGGACCGTTGTACTCCATTTAGTGCTCTTAAAAGTCTAACTTTCTAGTTGAGCCTTCGGGCCACGTTTCGCAAGGCAAAGATGCGAATAGACCAAGTTCTGTTTGAAATTACACAAGAACGAGAAAAGCTTCTCCATGGAGAGAGTTGAGCAATTCCAAAGCATCAATGTGGCCGTTGTACTCTATTTAGTGCTCTTAAAAGTCTAACTTGCTAGTTGAGCCTTCGTGCCACGTTTCGTAAGGTAAAGACGTGAATAGACCAAGTTATGTCTCAAATTGCACAAAAACGTGAAAAGCTCCTCTGTGGAGAGAGTTGAGCAATTCCAAAGCATCAATGTGGACCGTTGTACTCTTGAGTGCTCTTAAAAGTCTAACTTGCTAGTTGAGCTTTCGTGCCACGTTTCGTAATGTAAAGATGCGAATAGACCAAGTTATGTTTGAAATTGCACGAAAACGTGAAAAGCTCCTCTATGTAGAGAGTTGAGCAATTCCAAAGCATCAATGTGGACCGTTGTACTCTATTTAGTGCTCTTAAAAGTCTAACTTGCTAGTTGACCCCTGGTGCCACGTTTCGTAAGGTAAAGACGCGAATAGACCAAGTTATGTGTGAAATTGAACAAAAACATGAAAAGCTCCTCTATGGAGAGAGTTCAGTAATTCCAAAGGATCAATGTGGACCGTTGTACTCTATTGAGTGATCTTAAAAGTCTACCTTGCTAGTTGAGCCTTCGTGCCACGTTTCTTAAGGTAAAGACGCGAATAGGCCAAGTGATGTCTCAAATTGCTCAAAAACGTCAAAAGCTCCTCCATGGAGAGAGTTGAGCAATTCCAAAGCATCAATGTGGACCGTTGTACTCCATTTAGTGCTCTTAAAAGTCTAACTTTCTAGTTGAGCCTTCGGGCCACGTTTCGCAAGGCAAAGATGCGAATAGACCAAGTTCTGTTTGAAATTACACAAGAACGAGAAAAGCTTCTCCATGGAGAGAGTTGAGCAATTCCAAAGCATCAATGTGGGCCGTTGTACTCTATTTAGTGCTCTTAAAAGTCTAACTTGCTAGTTGAGCCTTCGTGCCACGTTTCGTAAGGTAAAGACGTGAATAGACCAAGTTATGTCTCAAATTGCACAAAAACGTGAAAAGCTCCTCTGTGGAGAGAGTTGAGCAATTCCAAAGCATCAATGTGGACCGTTGTACTCTCTTGAGTGCTCTTAAAAGTCTAACTTGCTAGTTGAGCTTTCGTGCCACGTTTCGTAATGTAAAGATGCGAATAGACCAAGTTATGTTTGAAATTGCACGAAAACGTGAAAAGCTCCTCTATGTAGAGAGTTGAGCAATTCCAAAGCATCAATGTGGACCGTTGTACTCTATTTAGTGCTCTTAAAAGTCTAACTTCTAGTTGAGCCTTCGTGCCATGGTTCGTAAGGTAAAGACGAATAGACCTAGTTATGTCTCAAATTGCTCAAAAAAGTCAAAAGCTCCTCCATGGAGAGAGTTGAGAAATTCCAAAGCATCAATGTGGACCGTTGTACTCTTGAGTGCTCTTAAAAGTCTAACTTGCTAGTTGAGCCTTCGCACACGTTTCGTAAGGTAAAGATGCGAATAGACCAAGTTATGTTTGAAATTGCACAAAATCGTGAAAAGCTCCTCTATGGAGAGAGTTGAGCAATTCCAAAGCATCAATGTGGACCGTTGTACTCTATTTAGTGCTCTTAAAAGTCTAACTTTCTAGTTGAGCCTTCGTGCCATGGTTCGTAAGGTAAAGACGCTAATAGACCTAGTTATGTCTCAAATTGCTCAAAAAAGTCAAAAGCTCCTCCATGGAGAGAGTTGAGAAATTCCAAAGCATCAATGTGGACCGTTGTACTCTGTTGAGTGCTCTTAAAAGTCTAACTTGCTAGTTGAGCCTTCGCACCACGTTTCGTAAGGTAAAGATGCGAATAGACCAAGTTATGTTTGAAATTGCACAAAATCGTGAAAAGCTCCTCTATGGAGAGAGTTGAGCAATTCCAAAGCATCAATGTGGACCGTTGTACTCTTTAGTGCTCCTAAAAGTCTAACTTGCTAGTTGAGCCTTCGTGCCACGTTTCGTAAGGTAAAGACGTGAATAGACCAAGTTATGTCTCAAATTGCACAAAAACGTGAAAAGCTCCTCTGTGGAGAGAGTTGAGCAATTCCAAAGCATCAATGTGGACCGTTGTACTCTGTTGAGTGCTCTTAAAAGTCTAACTTGCTAGTTGAGCCTTCGTGCCACGTTTCGTAAGGTAAAGATGCGAATAGACCAGTTATGTTGAAATTGCACTAAAACGTGAAAAGCTCCTCTATGTAGAGAGTTGAGCAATTCCAAAGCATCAATGTGGACCGTTGTACTCTCTTGAGTGCTCTTAAAAGTCTAACTTGCTAGTTGAGCTTTCGTGCCACGTTTCGTAATGTAAAGATGCGAATAGACCAAGTTATGTTTGAAATTGCACGAAAACGTGAAAAGCTCCTCTATGTAGAGAGTTGAGCAATTCCAAAGCATCAATGTGGACCGTTGTACTCTATTTAGTGCTCTTAAAAGTCTAACTTGCTAGTTGACCCTGGTGCCACGTTTCGTAAGGTAAAGACGCGAATAGACCAAGTTATGTGTGAAATTGAACAAAAACATGAAAAGCTCCTCTATGGAGAGAGTTCAGTAATTCCAAAGCATCAATGTGGACCGTTGTACTCTATTGAGTGATCTTAAAAGTCTACCTTGCTAGTTGAGCCTTCGTGCCACGTTTCTTAAGGTAAAGACGCGAATAGGCCAAGTGATGTCTCAAATTGCTCAAAAACGTCAAAAGCTCCTCCATGGAGAGAGTTGAGCAATTCCAAAGCATCAATGTGGACCGTTGTACTCCATTTAGTGCTCTTAAAAGTCTAACTTTCTAGTTGAGCCTTCGGCCACGTTTCGCAAGGCAAAGATGCGAATAGACCAAGTTCTGTTTGAAATTACACAAGAACGAGAAAAGCTTCTCCATGGAGAGAGTTGAGCAATTCCAAAGCATCAATGTGGGCCGTTGTACTCTATTTAGTGCTCTTAAAAGTCTAACTTGCTAGTTGAGCCTTCGTGCCACGTTTCGTAAGGTAAAGACGTGAATAGACCAAGTTATGTCTCAAATTGCACAAAAACGTGAAAAGCTCCTCTGTGGAGAGAGTTGAGCAATTCCAAAGCATCAATGTGGACCGTTGTACTCTCTTGAGTGCTCTTAAAAGTCTAACTTGCTAGTTGAGCTTTCGTGCCACGTTTCGTAATGTAAAGATGCGAATAGACCAAGTTATGTTTGAAATTGCACGAAAACGTGAAAAGCTCCTCTATGTAGAGAGTTGAGCAATTCCAAAGCATCAATGTGGACCGTTGTACTCTATTTAGTGCTCTTAAAAGTCTAACTTGCTAGTTGACCCTGGTGCCACGTTTCGTAAGGTAAAGACGCGAATAGACCAAGTTATGTGTGAAATTGAACAAAAACATGAAAAGCTCCTCTATGGAGAGAGTTCAGTAATTCCAAAGCATCAATGTGGACCGTTGTACTCTATTGAGTGATCTTAAAAGTCTACCTTGCTAGTTGAGCCTTCGTGCCACGTTTCTTAAGGTAAAGACGCGAATAGGCCAAGTGATGTCTCAAATTGCTCAAAAACGTCAAAAGCTCCTCCATGGAGAGAGTTGAGCAATTCCAAAGCATCAATGTGGACCGTTGTACTCCATTTAGTGCTCTTAAAAGTCTAACTTTCTAGTTGAGCCTTCGGGCCACGTTTCGCAAGGCAAAGATGCGAATAGACCAAGTTCTGTTTGAAATTACACAAGAACGAGAAAAGCTTCTCCATGGAGAGAGTTGAGCAATTCCAAAGCATCAATGTGGGCCGTTGTACTCTATTTAGTGCTCTTAAAAGTCTAACTTGCTAGTTGAGCCTTCGTGCCACGTTTCGTAAGGTAAAGACGTGAATAGACCAAGTTATGTCTCAAATTGCACAAAAACGTGAAAAGCTCCTCTGTGGAGAGAGTTGAGCAATTCCAAAGCAGCAATGTGGACCGTTGTACTCTCTTGAGTGCTCTTAAAAGTCTAACTTGCTAGTTGAGCTTTCGTGCCACGTTTCGTAATGTAAAGATGCGAATAGACCAAGTTATGTTTGAAATTGCACGAAAACGTGAAAAGCTCCTCTATGTAGAGAGTTGAGCAATTCCAAAGCATCAATGTGGACCGTTGTACTCTATTTAGTGCTCTTAAAAGTCTAACTTGCTAGTTGACCCTTGGTGCCACGTTTCGTAAGGTAAAGACGCGAATAGACCAAGTTATGTGTGAAATTGAACAAAAACATGAAAAGCTCCTCTATGGAGAGAGTTCAGTAATTCCAAAGCATCAATGTGGACCGTTGTACTCTATTGAGTGATCTTAAAAGTCTACCTTGCTAGTTGAGCCTTCGTGCCACGTTTCTTAAGGTAAAGACGCGAATAGGCCAAGTGATGTCTCAAATTGCTCAAAAACGTCAAAAGCTCCTCCATGGAGAGAGTTGAGCAATTCCAAAGCATCAATGTGGACCGTTGTACTCCATTTAGTGCTCTTAAAATTCTAACTTTCTAGTTGAGCCTTCGGGCCACGTTTCGCAAGGCAAAGATGCGAATAGACCAAGTTCTGTTTGAAATTACACAAGAACGAGAAAAGCTTCTCCATGGAGAGAGTTGAGCAATTCCAAAGCATCAATGTGGGCCGTTGTACTCTATTTAGTGCTCTTAAAAGTCTAACTTGCTAGTTGAGCCTTCGTGCCACGTTTCGTAAGGTAAAGACGTGAATAGACCAAGTTATGTCTCAAATTGCACAAAAACGTGAAAAGCTCCTCTGTGGAGAGAGTTGAGCAATTCCAAAGCATCAATGTGGACCGTTGTACTCTCTTGAGTGCTCTTAAAAGTCTAACTTGCTAGTTGAGCTTTCGTTCCACGTTTCGTAATGTAAAGATGCGAATAGACCAAGTTATGTTGAAATTGCACGAAAACGTGAAAAGCTCCTCTATGTAGAGAGTTGAGCAATTCCAAAGCATCAATGTGGACCGTTGTACTCTATTTAGTGCTCTTAAAAGTCTAACTTGCTAGTTGACCCTTGGTGCCACGTTTCGTAAGGTAAAGACGCGAATAGACCAAGTTATGTGTGAAATTGAACAAAAACATGAAAAGCTCCTCTATGGAGAGAGTTCAGTAATTCCAAAGCATCAATGTGGACCGTTGTACTCTATTGAGTGATCTTAAAAGTCTACCTTGCTAGTTGAGCCTTCGTGCCACATTTCTTAAGGTAAAGACGCGAATAGGCCAAGTGATGTCTCAAATTGCTCAAAAACGTCAAAAGCTCCTCCATGGAGAGAGTTGAGCAATTCCAAAGCATCAATGTGGACCGTTGTACTCCATTTAGTGCTCTTAAAAGTCTAACTTTCTAGTTGAGCCTTCGGGCCACGTTTCGCAAGGCAAAGATGCGAATAGACCAAGTTCTGTTTGAAATTACACAAGAACGAGAAAAGCTTCTCCATGGAGAGAGTTGAGCAATTCCAAAGCATCAATGTGGGCCGTTGTACTCTATTTAGTGCTCTTAAAAGTCTAACTTGCTAGTTGAGCCTTCGTGCCACGTTTCGTAAGGTAAAGACGTGAATAGACCAAGTTATGTCTCAAATTGCACAAAAACGTGAAAAGCTCCTCTGTGGAGAGAGTTGAGCAATTCCAAAGCATCAATGTGGACCGTTGTACTCTTTGAGTGCTCTTGAAAGTCTAACTTGCTAGTTGAGCTTTCGTGCCACGTTTCGTAATGTAAAGATGCGAATAGACCAAGTTATGTTTGACATTGCACGAAAACGTGAAAAGCTCCTCTATGTAGAGAGTTGAGCAATTCCAAAGCATCAATGTGGACCGTTGTACTCTATTTAGTGCTCTTAAAAGTCTAACTTGCTAGTTGACCCTTGGTGCCACGTTTCGTAAGGTAAAGACGCGAATAGACCAAGTTATGTGTGAAATTGAACAAAAACATGAAAAGCTCCTCTATGGAGAGAGTTCAGTAATTCCAAAGCATCAATGTGGACCGTTGTACTCTATTGAGTGATCTTAAAAGTCTACCTTGCTAGTTGAGCCTTCGTGCCACGTTTCTTAAGGTAAAGATGCGAATAGGCCAAGTGATGTCTCAAATTGCTCAAAAACGTCAAAAGCTCCTCCATGGAGAGAGTTGAGCAATTCCAAAGCATCAATGTGGACCGTTGTACTCCATTTAGTGCTCTTAAAAGTCTAACTTTCTAGTTGAGCCTTCGGGCCACGTTTCGCAAGGCAAAGATGCGAATAGACCAAGTTCTGTTTGAAATTACACAAGAACGACAAAAGCTTCTCCATGGAGAGAGTTGAGCAATTCCAAAGCATCAATGTGGGCCATTGTACTCTATTTAGTGCTCTTAAAAGTCTAACTTGCTATTTGAGCCTTCGTGCCACGTTTCGCAAGGTAAAGACGCGAGTAGACCAAGTTATGTCTCAAATTGCTCAAAAACGTCAAAAACTCTTCTATGGATAGAGTTGAGCAATTCCAAAGCATCAATGTGGACCGTTGCACTCTATTGAGTGCTCTTAAAAGTTTAACTTGCTAGTTGAGCCTTCTAGCCACGTTTCGTAAGGTTCAGATGCGAATAGACCAAGTTATGTTTGAAATTGCACAAAAACGTGAAAAGCTCCTCTATGGAGAGAGTTGAGCAGTTCCGAAGCATCAATGTGGGCGGTTGTACTCTATTTAGTGCTCTTAAAAGTCTAACTTGCGAGTTGAGCCTTCGTGCCACGTTTCGTCAGGTAAAGACGCGAATAGACCGAGTTATGTCTCAAATTGCTCAAAAACGTCAAAAGCTCTTCTATGGAGAGAGTTGAGCAATTCCAAAGCATTAATGTGGACCGTTGTACTCTATTGAGTGCTCTTAAAAGTCTAACTTTGTAGTTCAGCCTTCGTGCCTTTCTAGTTGAGCGTTCGTGCCACGGTTCGTAAGGTAAAGACGCTAATAGACCAAGTTACGTTTGAAATTGCTCAAAAACGTCAAAAGCTCCCCTATGGAGAGAGTTGAGAAATTCCAAAGCATCAATGTGGACCGTTGCACTCTATTTCATGCTCTTAAAAGTCTAACTTGCTTGTTGAGCCTTCGGGCCACGTTTCGTAAGGTTCAGAGGCGAAGAGACCAAGTTATGTTTGAAATTGCACAAAAAGGTGCAAAGCTCCTCTATGGAGAGAATTGAGCAATTTCAAAGCATCAATGTGGACCGTCGCACGCTATTTCATGTTCTTAGAGTCGAACTTGCAGTTTAGCCTTCGTGCAACGTTTCGTAGTTAAAGATGCGAATAGAACCAAGTTACGTTTGAAATTGTACAAAATCGTGAAATGCTCCTCTATGGAGAGAGTGAGCAATTCCAAAGCATCAATGTGAGACCGTTGTACTCTATTTATTGCTCGAAAAGTCTAACTTGCTAGTTGATCCTTCGTGCCACGTTTCGTAAGGTAAAGAGGTGAATAGACCAAGTTATGTCTCAAATTGCACAAAAACGTGAAAAGCTCCTGTGTAGAGAGAGTTGAGCAAATTGCAAAGCGTCAATGTGGACCGTTGTACTCTGTTGAGTGCTCTTAAAAGTCTACCTTGCTAGTTGAGCTTTCGTGCCACGTTTCGTAAGGTAAAGATCCGAATAGACCAAGTTATGTTTGAAATTGCACAAAAACGTGAAAAGCTCCTCTATGTAGAGAGTTGAGCAATTCCAAAGCATCAATGTGGACCGTTGTACTCTATTTAGTGTTGTTAAAAGTCTAACTTTCTAGTTGAGCCTTCGTGCCACGGATCGTAAGGTTAAGACGCTAATAGACCAAGTTATGTCTCAAATTGCTCAAAAAAGTCAAAAGCACCTCTGTGGAGAGAGTTCAGAAATTCCAAAGCATCAATGTGGACCGTTGTACTCTGTTGAGTGCTCTTAAAAGTCTAAAGTGCTAGTTGAGCCTTCGTGCCACGTTTCGTAAGGTAAAGACGTCAATAGACCAAGTTATGTCTCAAAATGCATAAAAACGTGAAAAGCTTCTCTGTGGAGAGGGTTGAGCAATTCCAAAGCATCAACGTGAACCATTGTACTCTGTTGAGTGCTCTTAAAAGTCTAACTTGCTAGTAGAGCCTTCGTGCCACGTTTCGTAAGGTAACGATGCGAATAGACGAAGTTTTGTTTAAAATTGCACAAAAACGTGAAAAGCTCCTCTATGGAGAGAGTTGAGCAATTTTAAAGCATCAATATGGACCGTTGTACTCTATTTAGTGCTCTTAAAAGTCCAACTTGCTAGTTGACCCTTGGTGCCACGTTTCGTAAGGTAAACACGCGAATAGACCAAGTTATGTGTGAAATTGAACAAAAACATGAAAAGCTCCTCTATGGAGAGAGTTGAGTAATTCCAAAGCATCAATGTAGACCGTTGTACTCCATTGAGTGATCTTAAAAGTCTACCTTGCTAGTTGAGCCTTCGTGCCACGTTTCTCAAGGTAAAGACGCGAATATACCAAGTTATGTCTCAAATTGCTCAAAAACGTCATAAACTCCTCCATGGAGAGAGTTGAGCAATTCCAAAGCATCAATGTGGACCGTTGTACTCCATTTAGTGCTCTTAAAAGTCTAACTTGCTAGTTGAGCCTTCGGGCCACGTTTCGCAAGGCAAAGATGCGAATAGACCAAGTTTTGTTTGAAATTGCACAAAAACGAGAAAAGCTCCTCTATGGAGAGAGTTGAGCAATTCCAAAGCATCAATGTGGGCCGTTGTACTCTATTTAGTGCTCTTAAAAGTCTAACTTGCTAGTTGAGCCTTCGTGCCACGTTTCGCAAGGTAAAGACGCGAATAGACCCAGTTATGTCTCAAATTGCTCAAAAACGTCAAAAGCTCCTCTATGGAGAGAGTTGAGCAATTCCAAAGCATCAATGTGGACCGTTGCACTCTATTGAGTGCTCTTAAAAGTCTAACTTTCTAGTTGAGCCTTCGGGCCACGTTTCGCAAGGCAAAGATGCGAATAGACCAAGTTCTGTTTGAAATTGCACAAAAACGAGAAAAGCTCCTCTGTGGAGAGAGTTGAGCAATTCCAAAGCATCAATGTGGACCGTTGTACTCTCTTGAGTGCTCTTAAAAGTCTAACTTGCTAGTTGAGCTTTCGTGCCACGTTTCGTAATGTAAAGATGCGAATAGACCAAGTTATGTTTGAAATTGCACGAAAACGTGAAAAGCTCCTCTATGTAGAGAGTTGAGCAATTCCAAAGCATCAATGTGGACCGTTGTACTCTATTTAGTGCTCTTAAAAGTCTAACTTGCTAGTTGACCCTTGGTGCCACGTTTCGTAAGGTAAAGACGCGAATAGACCAAGTTATGTGTGAAATTGAACAAAAACATGAAAAGCTCCTCTATGGAGAGAGTTCAGTAATTCCAAAGCATCAATGTGGACCGTTGTACTCTATTGAGTGATCTTAAAAGTCTACCTTGCTAGTTGAGCCTTCGTGCCACGTTTCTTAAGGTAAAGACGTGAATAGGCCAAGTGATGTCTCAAATTGCTCAAAAACGTCAAAAGCTCCTCCATGGAGAGAGTTGAGCAATTCCAAAGCATCAATGTGGACCGTTGTACTCCATTTAGTGCTCTTAAAAGTCTAACTTGCTAGTTGAGCCTTCGTGCCACGTTTCACAAGGTAAAGACGCGAATAGACCCAGTTATGTCTCAAATTGCTCAAAAACGTCAAAAGCTCCTCTATGGAGAGAGTTGAGCAATTCCAAAGCATCAATGTGGACCGTTGCACTCTATTGAGTGCTCTTAAAAGTCTAACTTTCTAGTTGAGCCTTCGGGCCACGTTTCGCAAGGCAAAGATGCGAATAGACCAAGTTCTGTTTGAAATTGCACAAAAACGAGAAAAGCTCCTCTGTGGAGAGAGTTGAGCAATTCCAAAGCATCAATGTGGACCGTTGTACTCTCTTGAGTGCTCTTAAAAGTCTAACTTGCTAGTTGAGCTTTCGTGCCACGTTTCGTAATGTAAAGATGCGAATAGACCAAGTTATGTTTGAAATTGCACGAAAACGTGAAAAGCTCCTCTATGTAGAGAGTTGAGCAATTCCAAAGCATCAATGTGGACCGTTGTACTCTATTTAGTGCTCTTAAAAGTCTAACTTGCTAGTTGACCCTTGGTGCCACGTTTCGTAAGGTAAAGACGCGAATAGACCAAGTTATGTGTGAAATTGAACAAAAACATGAAAAGCTCCTCTATGGAGAGAGTTCAGTAATTCCAAAGCATCAATGTGGACCGTTGTACTCTATTGAGTGATCTTAAAAGTATACCTTGCTAGTTGAGCCTTCGTGCCACGTTTCTTAAGGTAAAGACGCGAATAGGCCAAGTGATGTCTCAAATTGCTCAAAAACGTCAAAAGCTCCTCCATGGAGAGAGTTGAGCAATTCCAAAGTATCAATGTGGACCGTTGCACGCTATTTAATGTTCTTAGAAGTCTAACTTGCTAGTTTAGCCTTCGTGCAACGTTTCGTAAGTTAAAGATGCGAATAGACCAAGTTATGTTTGAAATTGCACAAAAACGTGTAAAGCTCCTCTATGTAGAGAGTTGAGCAATTCCAAAGCATCAATGTGGACCTTTGTACTCTTTTGAGTGCTCTTAAAAGTCTAACTTGCCAGTTGAGTCTTCGTGCCACGTTTCGTAAGGTAAAGATGCGAATAGACCAAGTTATGTTTGAAATTGCACAAAAACGTGTAAAGCTCCTCTATGGAGAGAGTTGAGCAATTCCAAAGCATCAATGTGGGCCGTTGTACTCTATTTAGTGCTCTTAAAAGTCTAACTTGCTAGTTGAGCCTTCGTGCCACGTTTCGCAAGGTAAAGACGCGAATAGACCCAGTTATGTCTCAAATTGCTCAAAAACGTCAAAAG
Organism: Tripterygium wilfordii; assembly: GCF_013401445.1. NCBI lineage: Eukaryota > Viridiplantae > Streptophyta > Magnoliopsida > Celastrales > Celastraceae > Tripterygium > Tripterygium wilfordii. The sequence continues at coordinate 5,133,886 of NC_052237.1, read as the reverse complement.
CTCCTCTATGGAGAGAGTTGAGCAATTCCAAAGCATCAATGTGGACCGTTGCACTCTATTGAGTGCTCTTAAAAGTCTAACTTTCTAGTTGAGCCTTCGGGCCACGTTTCGTAAGGTAAAGATGCGAATAGACCAAGTTATGTTTGGAATTGCACAAAAACGTGAAAAGCTCCTCCATGGAGGGGGTTGAGCAATTCCAAAGCATCAATGTAGACCGTTGTACTCTATTTAGTGCTCCTAAAAGTCTAACTTGCTAGTTGAGCCTTCGTGCCACGTTTCGTAAGGTAAAGATGCGAATAGACCAAGTTATGTTTGAAATTGCACAAAAACGTGTAAAGCTCCTCTATGTAGAGAGTTGAGCAATTCCAAAGCATCAATGTGGACCTTTGTACTCTTTTGAGTGCTCTTAAAAGTCTAACTTGCCAGTTGAGTCTTCGTGCCACGTTTCGTAAGGTAAAGATGCGAATAGACCAAGTTATGTTTGAAATTGCACAAAAACATGTAAAGCTCCTCTATGTAGAGAGTTGAGCAATTCCAAAGCATCAATGTGGACCGTTGTACTCTATTTAGTGCTCTTAAAAGTCTAACTTTCTAGTTGAGCCTACGTGCCACGGTTCGTAAGGTAAAGACGCGAATAGACCAAGCTACGTCTCAAATTGCTCAAAAACGTCAAAAGCTCCTCTATGGAGAGAGTTGAGCAATTCCAAAGCATCAATGTGGACCGTTGTACTCTATTGAGTGCTCTTAAAAGTCTAACTTTCTAGTTGAGCCTTCGTGCCACGGTTCGTAAGGTAAAGACGCTAACAGACCAAGTTATGTTTGAAATTGCTCAAAAACGTCGAAAGCTCCTCTATGGAGAGAGTTGAGAACTTCTAAAGCATCAATGTGGACCGTTGCACTCTATTTCGAGCTCTTAAAAGTCTAACTTACTAGTTGATCTTTCGGGCCACGATTCGTAAGGCTCAGATGCGAATAGACCAAGTTATGTTTGAAATTGCACAAAAACGTGAAAAGCTTTTCTATGGAGAGAGTTGAGCAATTCAGAACCATTAATGTGGACCATTGCACGCTATTTAATGTTCTTAGAAGTCTAACTTGCTAGTTTTGCCTTCGTGCAACGTTTCGTAAGTTAAAGATGCGAATAGACCAAGTTACGTTCGAAATTGTACAAAATCATCAAATGCTCCTCTATGGAGAGAGTTGAGCAATTCCAAAGCATCAATGTGGACCTTGTACTCTTTTTAGTGCTCCTAAAAGTCTAACTTGCTAGTTGAGCATTCGTGCCACGTTTCGTATGGTAAAGACGTGAATAGACCAAGTTATGTCTCAAATTGCACAAAAACGTGAAAAGCTCCTCTGTGGAGAGAGTTGAGCAATTCCAAAGCATCAATGTGGACCGTTGTACTCTGTTGAGTGCTTTTAAAAGCCTAACGTGCTAGTTGAGCTTTCGTGCCACGTTTCGTAAGGTAAAGATCCGAATAGACCAAGTTATGTTTGAAATTGCACAAAAACGTGAAACGCTCCCCTATGGAGAGAGTTGAGCAATTCCAAAGCATCAATGTGGACCGTTGCATGCTATTTAATGTTCTTAGAAGTCTAACTTTCTAGTTTAGCCTTCGTGCATCGTTTCGTAAGTTAAAGATGCGAATAGACCAAGTTATGTTTGAAATTGCACAACAACGTGAAAAGCTCCTCTATGGAAAGAGTTGAGCAATTCCAAAGCATCAATGTGGGCCGTTGTACTCTATTTAGTGCTCTGAGGAGTCTAACTTGCTAGTTGAGCCTTCGTGCCACGTTTCGTAAGGTAAAGACACGAACAGACCAAGTTATGTCTCAAATTGCTCAAAAACGTCAAAAGCTCCTCTATAGAGAGAGTTGAGCCATTCCGAAGCATCAATGTGGACCGTTGTACTCTATTGAGTTCTCTTACAAGTCTACCTTTCTAGTTGAGCCTTCGTGCCTTACTAGTTGAGCCTTCGTGCCACGGTTCGTAAGGTAATGACGCTAACAGACCAAGTTATGTTTGAAATCGCTCAAAAACGTCAAAAGCTCTTCTATGGAGACAGTTGAGAAATTCCAAAGCATCAATGTGGACTGTTGCACTCTATTTCGCGCTCTTAAAAGTCTAACTTGATAGTTGAGCCTTCGGGCCACGTTTCGTAAGGTTCAGATGCGAATAGACCAAGTTATGTTTGAAATTGCACAAAAACGTGAAAAGCTCCTCTATGGAGAGAGTTGAGCAATTCCAACGCATCAATGTGGACTATTGCACGCTATTTAATGTTCTTAGAAGTCTAACTTGCTAGTTTAGCCTTCGTGCAACATTTCATAAGTTAAAGATACGAATAGACCAAGTTACGTTTGAAATTGTACAAAATCGTGAAATGCTCCTCTATGGTGAGAGTTGAGCAATTCCAAAGCATCAATGTGGACCGTTGTACTCTATTTAGTGCTCCTAAAAGTCTAACTTGCTAGTTGAGCCTTCATGCCACGTTTCGTAAGGTAAAGATGTGAATAGACCAAGTTATGTCTCAAATTGCACAAAAACGTGAAAAGCTCCTCTATGGAGAGATTTGAGTAATTCCAAAACATCAATGTGGACCGTTGTACTCTATTTAGTGCTCCTAAAAGTCTAACTTGCTAGTTGAGCCTTCATGCCACGTTTCGTAAGATAAAGATGTGAATAGACCAAGTTATGTCTCAAATTGCACAAAAACGTGAAAAGCTCCTCTATGGAGAGATTTGAGTAATTCCAAAGCATCAATGCGGACCGTTGTACTCTATTTAGTGCTCCTAAAAGTCTAACTTGCTAGTTGAGCCTTCGTGCCACGTTTCGTAAGGTAAAGATGTGAATAGACCAAGTTATGTCTCAAATTGCACAAAAACGTGAAAAGCTCCTCTGTGGAGAGAGTTGAGCAATTCCAAAGCATCAATGTGGACCGTTGTACTCTGTTGAGTGCTGTTAAAATTCTAACTTGCTAGTTGAGCCTTCGTGCCACGTTTCGTCAGGTAAAGACGCGAATAGACCAAGTTATGTTTGAAATTGCAGAAAAACGTGAAAAGCTCCTCTACGGAGAGAGTTGAGTAATTCCAAAGCATCAATGTGGACCGTTGTACTCTATCTAGTGCTCTTAAAAGTCTAACTTACTAGTTGAGCGTTCGTGCCACGTTTCGTAAGGTAAGGATGCGAATAGACCAAGTTATGTATGAAATTGCACAAAAAGGTGAAAAGCTCCTCTATGGAGAGATTTGAGCAATTTCAAAGCATCAATGTGGACCGTTGCACGCTATTTAATGTTCTTAGAAGTCCAACTTGCTAGTTTAGCCTTCGTGGAACATTTCCTAAGTTAAAGATGCGAATACACCAAGTTATGTTTGAAATTGTACAAAAACGTGAAAAGCTCCTCTATGGAGAGAGTTGAGAAATTCCAAAGCATCAATGTGGACCGTTGTACTCTATTTAGTGCTCTTAAAAGTCTAACCTACTAGTTGGGCCTTCGGGCAACGTTTCGTAAGGTAAGGATGCGAATAGACTAAGTTATGTTTGGATTTGAAAAAAAACGTGAAAAGCTCCTCTATGGAGAGAGTTGAGCAATTCCAAAGCATCAATGTGGACCGTTGCACGCTATTTAATGTTCTTAGAAGTCTAACTTGCTAGTTTAGCCTTCGTGCAACATTTTGTAAGATAAAGATGCGAATAGACCAAGTTACGTTTGAAGTTGTACAAAATCGTGAAATGCTCCTCTATGATGAGAGTTGAGCATTTCCAAAGCATCAATGTGGACCGTTGTACTCTATTTAGTGCTCCTAAAAGTCTAACTTGCTAGTTGAGCCTTCGTGCCACTATTCGTAAGGTAAAGACGTGAATAGACCAAGTTATGTCTCAAATTGCACAAAAACGTGAAAAGCTCCTCTGTGGAGAGAGTTGAGCAATTCCAAAGCGTCAATGAGGACCGTTGTACTCTGTGGAGTGCTCTTAAAAGCCTAACTTGCTAGTTGAGCGTTCGTGCCACGTTTCGTAAGGTAAAGATGCGAATAGACCAAGTTATGTTTGAAATTACACAAAAATGTGAAAAGCTCCTCTATGTAGAGAGTTGAGCAATTCCAAAGCATCAATGTGGACCGTTGTACTCTATTTAGTGCTCTTAAAAGTCTAACTTTCTAGTTGAGCCTTCGTGCCACGGATCAAAAGGTAAAGACGCTAATAGACCAAGTTATGTCTCAAATTGCTCAAAAAAGTCAAAAGCTCCTCTATGGAGAGAGTTGAGAAAATCCAAAGCATCAATGTGGACCGTTGTACTCTGTTGAGTGCTCTTAAAAGCCTAACTTTCTAGTTGAGCCTTCGTGCCACGTTTCGTAAGGTAAAGATCCGAATAGACCAAGTTATGTTCTAAATTGCACAACAACGTGAAAAGCTCCTCTATGGAAAGAGTTGAGCAATTCCAAAGCATCAATGTGGGCCGTTGTACTCTATTTAGTGCTCTTAAAAGTCTAACTTGCTAGTTGAGCCTTCGTGCCACGTTTCGTAAGGTAAAGACGTGAATAGACCAAGTTATGTCTAAAACTGCTCAAAAACGTCAAAAGCTCCTCCATGGAGAGAGTTGAGCAATTCCGAAGCATCAATGTGGACCGTTGTACTCTATTGAGTGCTCTTAAAAGTCTAACTTTCTAGTTAAGCCTTCGTGCCTTTCTAGTTGAGCCTTCGTGCCACGGTTCGTAAGGTAAAGACGCTAACAGACCAAGTTATGTTTGAAATTGCTCAAAAACGTCAAAAGCTCCTCTATGGAGAGAGTTGAGAAATTCCAAAGCATCAATGTGGACTGTTGCACTCTATTTCGCGCTCTTAAAAGTCTAACTTGCTAGTTGAGACTTCGGGCCACGTTTCGTAAGGTTCAGATGCGAATAGACCAAGTTATGTTTGAAATTGCACAAAAAGGTGAAAAGCTCCTCCATGGAGAGAGTTGAGCAATTCCAAAGCATCAATGTGGACCGTTGCACGCTATTTAATGTTCTTAGAACTCTAACTTGCTAGTTTAGCCTTCGTGCAACATTTCATAAGGTAAAGATACGAAAAGACCAAGTTACCTTTGAAATTGTACAAAATCGTGAAATGCTCCTCTATGGTGAGAGTTGAGCAATTCCAAAGCATCAATGTGGACCGTTGTACTCTATTTAGTGCTCCTAAATGTCTAACTTGCTAGTTGAGCCTTCGTGCCACGTTTCGTAAGGTAAAGATGTGAATAGACCAAGTTATGTCTCAAATTGCACAAAAACGTGAAAAGCTCCTATGTGGAGAGAGTTGAGCAATTCCAAAGCATCAATGTGGACCGTTGTACTCTACTGAGTGCTGTTAAAATTCTAACTTGCTAGTTCAGCCTTCGTGCCACGTTTCGTCAAGTAAAGATGCGAATATACCAAGTTATGTTTGAAATTGCACAAAAACGTGAAAAGCTCCTCTATGGAGAGAGTTGAGTAATTCCAAAGCATCAATGTGGACCGTTGTACTCTATCTAGTGCTCTTAAAAGTCTAACTTACTAGTTGAGCGTTCGTGCCATGTTTCGTAAGGTAAAGAAGCGAATAGACCAAGTTATGTTTGAAATTGCACAAAAAGGTGAAAAGCTCCTCTATGGAGAGAGTTGAGCAATTTCAAAGCATCAATGTGGACCGTTGCACGCTATTTAATGTTCTTAGAAGTCCAACTTGCTAGTTTAGCCTTCGTGGAACATTTCCTAAGTTAAAGATGCGAATACACCAAGTTATGTTTGAAATTGTACAAAAACGTGAAAAGCTCCTGTATGGAGAGAGTTGAGAAATTCCAAAGTATCAATGTGGACTGTTGTACTCTATTTAGTGCTCTTAAAAGTCTAACCAAGCTAGTTGAGCCTTCGGCAACGTTTTGTAAGTTAAAGATGCGAATAGGACCAAGTTATGTTTGGAATTGAACAAAAACGGTGAAAAGCTCCTCTATGGAGAGAGTTGAGCAATTCCAAGCATCAATGTGGGACCGTGCACGCTATTTAATGTTCTTAGAAGTCTAACTTGCTAGTTTAGCCTTCGTGCAACATTTCTTAAGTTAAAGATGCGAATAGACCAAGTTACGTTTGAAATTGTACAAAATCGTGAAATGCTCCTCTATGGTGAGAGTTGAGCATTTCCAAAGCATCAATGTGGACCGTTGTACTCTATTTAGTGCTCCTAAAAGTCTAACTTGCTAGTTGAGCCTTCGTGCCACGTTTCGTAAGGTAAAGACGTGAATAGACCAAGTTTATGTCTCAAATTGCACAAAAACGTGAAAAGCTCCTCTATGGAGAGATTTGAGTAATTCCAAAGCATCAATGTGGACCGTTGGTACTCTGTTGAGTGCTCTTAAAAGTCTAACCTGCTAGTTGAGCCCTCGGGCCACGTTTCGTAAGGTAAAGATGCGAATAGACCAAGTTATGTTTGGAAGTGCACAAAACGTGAAAAAGCTCATCTATGGAGAGAGTTGAGCAATTCCAAAGCATCAATGTGGACCGTTGCACGCTATTTAATGTTCTTAGATGTCTAAATTGCTAGTTTAGCCTTCGTGCAACGTTTCGTAAGTTAAAGATGCGAATAGGACCAAGTTATGTTTGAAATTGCACAACAACGTGAAAAGCTCCTCTATGGAAAGATTTGAGCAATTCCAAAGCATCAATGTGGACCGTTGTACACTATTTTAGTGCTCCTAAAAGTCTAACTTGCTAGTTGAGCCTTCGTGCCACGTTTCGTAAGGTAAAGATGCGAATAGGACCATGTTATGTTTGAAATTGCACAAAAACGTGAAAAGCTCCTCTATGGAAAGAGTTGAGGAATTCCAAAGTATCAATGTGGACCATTGTACTCTATTTAGAGCTCCTACATGTGTAACTTACTAGTTGAGCCTTCGTGCCACGTTCGTAAGGTAAAGACGCGAATACACCAAGTTATGTCTCAAATTGCACAAAAACGTGAAAAAGCTCCTCTATGGAAAGAGTTGAGCAATTCCAAAGCATCAATGTGGACCGTTGTACACTATTTAGTGCTCCTAAAAGTCTAACTTGCTAGTTGAGCCTTCGTGTCACGTTTCGTAAGGTAAAGATGCGAATAGACCATGTTATGTTTGAAATTGCACAAAAAACATGAAAAGCTCCTCTGTGGAGAGAGTTGAGCAATTCCAAAGCATCAATGTGGACCGTCGTACTCTTTTGAGTGCTCTTAAATTATGACTCGCTAGTTGAGTCTTCATGCCACGTTTCGCCAGGTAAAGATTGCGAATAGACAAAGTTATGTTTGAAATTACACAAAAACTTGAAAAGCTCCTCTATGGAGAGAGTAGAATAATTCCAAAGCATCAATGTGGACCGTTGTACCCTTTTGAGTGCTCCTAAAAGTCTAACTGCTAGTTGAGCCTTCGTGCCACGTTTCTTAAGGTAAAGATGCGAATAGACCAAGGTATGTTTGAAATTGCACAAAAACACGAAAAGCTCCTCTGTGGAAAGAGTTGAGCAATTCCGAATCATCAATGTGGACCGTTGTACTCTATCTAGTGCTCTTAAAAGTCTAACTTACTAGTTGAGCGTTCGTGCCATGTTTCGTAAGGTAAAGAAGCGAATAGACCAAGTTATGTTTGAAATTGCACAAAAAGGTGAAAAGCTCCTCTATGGAGAGAGTTGAGCAAATTCAAAGCATCAATGTGGACCGTTGCACGCTATTTAATGTTCTTAGAAGTCTAACTTGCTAGTTTAGCCTTCGTGGAATATTTCGTAAGTTAAAGATGCGAATACACCAAGTTATGTTTGAAATTGTACAAAAACGTGAAAAGCTCCTCCATGGAAGAGAGTTGAGCAATTCCAAAGCATCAATGCGGACTGTTGTACTCTATTTAGTGCTCCTAAAAGTCTAACTTTCTAGTTGAGCCTTCGTGTCACGTTTCGTAAGGTAAAGACGTGAATAGACCAAGTTCTGTCTCAAATTGCACAAAAACGTGAAAAGCTCCTTTGCGGAGAGAGCTGAGCAATTCCAAAGAATCAATGTGGACCGTTGTACCCTGTTGAGTGCTCTTAAAAGTCTAACTTGCTAGTTGACCCTTCGTGCCATGTTTCGTAAGGTAAAGATGCGAATAGACCAAGTTATGTTTGAAATTGCACAAAAACGTGAAAAGCTCCCCGATGGAGAGAGTTGACAATTCCAAAGCATCAATGTGGACCGTTGTACTCTATTTAGTGCTCCTTAAGTGTAACTTGCTAGTTGTGTCTTCGTGCCACGTTTCATAAGGTAAAGACGCGAATAGACCAAGTTATGTCTCAAATTGCACAAAAAACGTGAAAAGCTCCTCTGTGGCGAGAGTTGAGCAATTCCAAAGCATCAATGTGGACCGTTGTACTCTGTTGAGTGCTCTTAAAGTCTAACTTGCTAGTTGAGCCTTCAGGCCACGTTTCGTAAGGTAAAGATGCGAATAGACCAAGTTCTGTTTGAAATGCACAAAAACGTGAAATGCTCCTCTATGGAGAGAGTTGAGCAATTCCAGAGTATCAATGTGGGCGGTTGTACTCTAATTAGTGCTCTTAAAATTCTAACTTGCTAGTTGAGCCTTCGTGCCACGTTTCGTAAAGTAAAGACACGAATAGACCAACTTATATTTGAAATTGCACAAAAACGTGAAAAGCTCCTCTATTGAGAGAGTTGAGCAATTCCCAAAGCATCAATGTGGACCGTTGCACGCTATTTAATGTTCTTAGAAGTCTAACTTGCTAGCTTAGCCTTCGTGCAACGTTTCGTAAGTTAAAGATGCGAATAGACCACAATTATGTTTGAAATTGCACAACAACGTGAAAAGCTCCTCCATGGGAAGAGTTCAGCGAATTCCAAAGCATCAATGTGGACCGTTGTACTCTATTTAGTGCTCCTAAAAGTATAACTTGCTAGTTGATTTTTCGTGCCTTGTTTCGTAAGGTAAAGATGCGAATAGACCAAGTTTTGTTTGAATTGCACAAAAACGTGACAAGCTCCTCTGTGGAGAGAGTTGAGCAATTCTGAAGCATCAATGTAGACCGTTGGTACTCTATTGAGTGCTCTTAAAAGTCTAACTTGCTAGTTGAGCCTTCGTGCCACGTTTCGTAAGGTAAAGATGGCGAATAGACCAAGTTAATTGTTTGAAATTGCACAAAAACGTGAAAAGCTCCTCTGTGGAGAGAGTTGAGCAATTCCAAAGCATCAATGTGGACCGTTGTACTCTATTGAGTGCTCTTAAAAGTCTAACTTGCTAGTTGAGCCTTCGTGCCACGTTTGTAAGGTAAAGATGCGAATAGACCAAGTTATGCTTGAAAATTGCACAAAAACGTGAAAAGCTCCCCAATGGAGAGAGTTGAGCAATTCCAAAGCATCAATGTGGTCCGTTGTACTCTATTTAGTGCTCCTACAAGTCTACTTGCTAGTTGAGACTTCGTGTCACGTTTCGTAAGTTAATAACGCGAATGGACCAAGTTATGTCTCAAATTGCACAAAAACGTGAAAAGCTCCTCTACGGAGAGAGCTGACCAATTCAAAGAATCAATGTGGACCGTTGTACTCTGTTGAGTGCTCTTAAAAGTCTAACTTGCAAGTTGAGCCTTCGTGCCACGTTTCGTAGGGTAAGATGCGAATAGACCAAGTTATGTTTGAAATTGCACACAAACGTAAAAGCTCCTCGATGGAGAGAGTTGAGCAATTCCAAGCATCAATGTGGACCGTTGTACTCTATTTACTGCTCCTTAAAGTGTAACTTGCTAGTTGAGTCTTCGTGCGACGTTTCGTAAGGTAAAGACGCGAATAGACCAAGTTATGTCTCAAATTGCAGTAAAACGTGAAAAGCTCCTCTGTGGCGAGAGTTGAGCAATTCCAAAGCATCAATGTGGACCGTGGTACTCTGTTGAGTGCTCTTAAAAGTCTAACTTGCTAGTTGAGCCTTCGGGCCACGTTTCGTAAGGTAAGATCCGAATAGACCAAGTTCTGTTTGAAATTGCACAAAAACGAGAAATCCTCCTCTATGGAGACAGTTGAGCAATTCCAAAGTATCAATGTGGGCCGTTGTACTCTAATTGATGCTCTTAAAATTCTAACTTGCTAGTTGTGCCTTCGTGCCACGTTTCGTAAGGTAAAGACACGAATAGACCAAGTTATGTTTGAAATTGCACAAAAACGTGAAAAGCTCCTCTATGGAGAGAGTTGAGAAATTCCAAAGCATCAATGTGGACCGTTGTACACTATTTAGTGCTCCTAAAAGTCTAACTTGCTAGTTGAGCCTTCGTGCCACGTTTCGTAAGGTAAAGATGCGAATAGACCATGTTATGTTTGAAATTGCACAAAAACGTGAAAAGCTCATCTATGGAGAGAGTTGAGCAATTCCAAAGCATCAATGTGGACCGTTGCACGCTATTTAATGTTCTTAGAAGTCTAACTTGCTAGTTTAGCCTTCGTGCAACGTTTCGTAAGTTAAAGATGCGAATAGACCAAGTTATGTTTGAAATTGCACAAAAAACGTGAAAAGCTCCTCTATGGGAGAGAGTTGAGCAATTCCAAAGCATCAATGTGGACCGGTTGTACACTATTTAGTGCTCCTAAAAGTCTAACTTGCTAGTTGATCCTTCGTGGCACGTTTCGTAAGGTAAAGATGCGAATAGACCATGTTATGTTTGAAATTGCACAAAAACGTGAAAAGCTCATCTATGGAGAGAATTGAGCAATTCCAAAGCATCAATGTGGACCGTGCATGCTATTTAATGTTCTTAGAAGTCTAACTTGCTAGTTTAGCCTTCGTGCAACGTTTCGTAAGTTAAAGATGCGAATAGACCAAGTTATGTTTGAAATTGCACACAACGTGAAAAGCTCCCCTATGGAAAGAGTTGAGCAATTCCAAAGCAGCAATGTGGACCGTTGTACAGTATTTAGTGCTCCTAAAATTCTAACTTGCTAGTTGAGCCTTCGTGCCACGTTTCGTAAGGTAAAGATGCGAATAGACCATGTTATGTTTGAAATTGCACAAAAACGTGAAAAAGCTCCTCTATGGAAAGAGTTGAGCAATTCCAAAGTATCAATGTGGACCGTTGTACTCTATTTAGTGCTCCTACACGTCTAACTTTCTAGTTGAGCCTTCGTACCACGTTTCGTAAGGTAAAGACGCGAATACCCAAGTTATGTCTGAAATTGCACAAAAACGTGAAAAGCTCCTTTATGGAAAGAGATGAGCAATTCCGAAGCATCAATGTGGACCGTTGTACACTATTTAGTGCTCCTAAAAGTCTAACTTGCTAGTTGAGCCTCGTGCCACGTTTCGTAAGGTAAAGATGCGAATAGACCAAGTTATGTTTGAAATTGTACAAAAACGTGGAAAAGCTCCTCTATGGAGAGAGTTGTGTAATTCCAAAACATCAATGTGGACTGTTGTACTCTATTTAGTTCTTTTAACAGTCTAACTTACTAGTTGAGCCTTCGTGCCACGTTTCGTAAGTTAAAGATGCGAATAGACCAAGTTATGTTTGAAATTGCACAAAAAGGTGAAAAGCTCCTCTATGGAGAGGTTGAGCAATTTCAAAGCCTCAATGTGGTCCGTTGCATGCTATTTAATGTTCTTAGAAGTCTAACTTACTAGTTTAGCCTTCGTGGAATATTTCGTAAGTTAAAGATGCGAATAGACCAAGTTATGTTTGGAATTGCAAAAAAAAGAGAAAAGCTCCTCTATGGAGAGAGTTGAGCAATTCCAAAGCATCAATGTGGACCGTTGTACTCTATTTAGTGCTCCTACAAGTCTAACTTGCTAGTTGAGACTTCGTGTCACGTTTCGTAAGGTAATGACGCGAATGGACCAAGTTATGTCTCAAATTGCACAAAAACGTGAAAAGCTCCTCTACGGAGAGAGCTGACCAATTCCAAAGAATCAATGTGGACCGTTGTACTCTGTTGAGTGCTCTTAAAAGTCTAACTTGCAAGTTGAGCCTTCGTGCCACGTTTCATAGGGTAAAGATGCGAATAGACCAAGTTATGTTTGAAATTGCACAAAAACGTAAAAGCTCCTCGATGGAGAGATTTGAGCAATTCCAAAGCATCAATGTGGACCGTTGTACTCTATTTACTGCTCCTTAAAGTGTAACTTGCTAGTTGAGTCTTCATGCGACGTTTCGTAAGGTAAAGACGCGAATAGACCAAGTTATGTCTCAAATTGCACAAAAACGTGAAAAGCTCCTCTGTGGCGAGAGTTGAGCAATTCCAAAGCATCAATGTGGACCGTGGTACTCTGTTGAGTGCTCTTAAAAGTCTAACTTGCTAGTTGAGCCTTCGGGCCACGTTTCGTAAGGTAAAGATCCGAATAGACCAAGTTCTGTTTGAAATTGCACAAAAACGAGAAATCCTCCTCTATGGAGACAATTGAGCAATTCCAAAGTATCAATGTGGGCCGTTGTACTCTAATTGTGCTCTTAAAATTCTAACTTGCTAGTTGTGCCTTCGTGCCACGTTTCGTAAGGTAAAGACACGAATTAGACCAAGTTATGTTTGAAATTGCACAAAAAAGTGAAAAGCTCCTCTATGGAGAGAGTTGAGCAATTCCAAAGCATCAATGTGGACCGTTGTACACTATTTAGTGCTCCTAAAAGTCTAACTTGCTAGTTGAGCCTTCGTGCCACGTTTCGTAAGGTAAAGTTGCGAATAGACCATGTTATGTTTGAAATTGCACAAAAACGTGAAAAGCTCATCTATGGAGAGAGTTGAGCAATTCCAAAGCATCAATGTGGACTGTTGCACGCTATTTAATGTTCTTAGAAGTCTAACTTGCTAGTTTAGCCTTCGTGCAACGTTTCGTAAGTTAAACATGCGAATAGACCAAGTTATGTTTGAAATTGCACAAGAACGTGAAATGCTCCTCTATGGAAAGAGTTGAGCAATTCCAAAGTATCAATGTGGACCATTGTACTCTATTTAGTGCTCCTACATGTCTAACTTGCTAGTTGAGCCTTCGTGCCACGTTTCGTAAGGTAAAGACGCGAATACACCAAGTTATGTCTGAAATTGCACAAAAACGTGAAAAGCTCCTCTATGGAAAGAGTTGAGCAATTCCGAAGCATCAATGTGGACCGTTGTACACTATTTAGTGCTCCTAAAAGTCTAACTTGCTAGTTGAGCCTTCATGCCACGTTTCGTAAGGTAAAGATGCGAATAGACCAAGTTATGTTTGACATTGCACAAAAACGTGAAAAGCTCCTCTATGGAGAGAGTTGAGTAATTCCAAAGCATCAATGTGGACTGTTGTACTCTATTTAGTGCTCTTAGCAGTCTAAACTTACTAGTTGAGCCTTCGTGCCAAGTTTCGTAAGGTAAAGATGCGAATAGATCAAGTTATGTTTGAAATTGCACAAAAGGTGAAAAGCTCTCTATGGAGAGAGTTGAGCAATTTCAAAAGCAATCAATGTGACCGTTACGACGTATTTAATGTTCTTAGAAGTTCTAACTTGCTAGTTTAGCCTTCGTGGAATATTCGTAAGTAAAGAATGCGAATAGACCAGTTATGTTTGAAATTGCCAACAAACGAGAAAAAGCTCCTCTAGTAGAGAGTTGAGCAATTCCAAAGCATCAATGTGGACCGTTGTACTCTATTTAGTGCTCCTACAAGTCTAACTTGCTAGTTGAGATTTCGGTCACGTTTCGTAAGTAAAGACGCGAATGGACCAAGTTATGTCTCAAATTGCACAAAAACGTGAAAAAGCTCTCTGCAGAGAGAGTGACCAATTCCAAAGATCAATGTGGACCGTTGTACTCTGTTGAGTGCCCTTAAAAGTCTAACTTGCAAGTTGAGCCTGTGCCCACGTTTCGTAGGGTAAAGATGCGAATGAACAAGTTATGTTTGAAATTGCAAAAAAGTAAAACTCTCGCTGGAGGAGAGTTTGAGGCAATTCCCAAACATCAATGTGGACCGTTGTACTCTATTTACGTCCTTAAAGTGTAACTTTTTAGTTGAGTCTTCGTGCCACGTTTCGTAAGTAAAGAGCGAATAGACCAAGTTATGTCTCAAATTGCACAAAAACGTGAAAACTCCCTGGCGAGGATTGAGCAATTCCAAAGCATCAATGTGGACCGTTGGTACTTCTGTTGAGTGCTCTTAAAGTCTAACTTGCTAGTTGAGCTTCGCCACGTTTTCGTAAGGTAAAGATATCCGAATAGACCAAGTTCTGTTTGGAAATTGCACAAAAAAGAAATCCTCCTCTATGAGAGAGTTGAGCAATTCCAAAGCATCAATGTGGACCGTTGTACTCTAATTGTGCTCTTAAAGTCTAACTTGCTAGTTGTCCTTCGTCCAGTCATCGTTTCGTAAGGTAAAGACATCGAATAGACCAAGTTATGTTTGAAATTGCACAAAACGTGAAAAGCTCCTCTATGGAGAGTTGAGCAATTCCAAAGCATCAATGTGGACCGTTGTACACTATTTAGTGCTCCTAAAAAGTCTAACTTGCTAGTTGAGCCTTCGTGCCACGTTTCGTAGCTAAAGATGCGAATAGACCATGTTATGTTTGAAATTGCACAACAACGTGAAAAGCTCCTATGGGAGAGTTGAGCAATTCCAAAGCATCAATGTGGACCGTTTACGCTATTCAATGTCTTAAAGTCTAACTTGCTAGTTGACCTTCGTGCACGTTTCGTAAGTTAAGAATGCGAATAGACCAAGTTATGTTTGAAATTGCACAAAAACGTGAAAAGCTCCTCTATGGAAAGAGTTGAGCAATTCCAAAGATCAATGTGGACCGTTGTACACTATTTAGTGCTCCTAAAGTCTAACTTGCTAGTTGAGCCTTCGTGCCACGTTTCGTAAGGTAAAGATGCGAATAGACCATTTATGTTTGAAATTGCACAAAAACTGAAAGCTCCTCTATGGAAAGAGTTGAGCAATTCCAAAGTATCAATGTGACCGTTGTACTCTATTTAGTGCTCTTAAAAGTCTAACTTGCTAGTTGAGCCTTCGTGCACGTTTCGTAAGGTAAAGATGCGAATAGACCAAGTTATGTTTGAAATTGCACAAAACGTGAAAAGCTCTCTATGGAGAGAGTTGAGCAATTCCAAAGCATCAATGTGGACCGTTGCACGCTATTTAATGTTCTTAAAGTCTAACTTGCTAGTTAGCCTTCGTGCAACGTTTCGTAAGGTAAAGATGCGAATAGACCAAGTTATGTTTGAAATTGCACAAAAACGTGAAAAGCTCCTCTATGGAAAGAGTTGAGCAATTCCAAGCATCAATGTGGACCGTTGTACACTATTTAGTGCTCCTAAAAGTCTAACTTGCTAGTTGAGCCTTCGTGCCACGTTTCGTAAGGTAAAGACGCGAATACACCAAGTTATGTCTGAAATTGCACAAAAACGTGAAAAGCTCCTCTATGGAAAGAGTTGGAGCAATTCCGAAGCATCAATGTGGACCGTTGTACACTCATTTAGTGCTCCTAAAGTCCTAACTTGCTAGTTGAGCCTTCGTGCCACGTTTCGTAAGGTAAAGATGCGAATAGACCAAGTTATGTTTGACATTGCACAAAACGTGAAAAGCTCCTCTATGGAGAGAGTTGAGTAATTCCAAAGTATCAATGTGGACCGTTGTACTCTATTAGTGCTCTTAAAGTCTAACTTGCTAGTTGAGCCTTCGTGCCACGTTTCGTAAGGTAAAGATGCGAATAGACCAAGTTATGTTTGAAATTGCACAAAAAGTGAAAAGCTCCTCTATGGAGAGAGTTGAGCAATTCCAAAGTCAATGTGGACCGTTGTACGCTATTTAGTGCTCTTAAAGTCTAACTTGCTAGTTGAGCCTTCGTGTATTTCGTAAGGTAAAGATGCGAATAGACCAAGTTATGTTTGAATTGCACAAAAACGAAAAGCTCCTCTATGGAGAGAGTTGAGCAATTCCAAAGCATCAATGTGGACCGTTGTACTCTATTTGTGCTCCTACAATCTAACTTGCTAGTTGAGTTTCGTGCACGTTTCGTAGGTAAAGATGCGAATAGACCAAGTTATGTTTGAAATTGCACAAAAAAGTAAAAGCTCCTCTGAGAGAGAGTTGAGCAATTCCAAAGATCAATGTGGACCGTTGTACTCTATTGAGTGCCCTTAAAGTCTAACTTGCAGTTGAGTCTTCGTGCCACGTTTCGTAAGGTAAAGACGAATAGACCAAGTTATGTTTAAATTGCACAAAAAAGTAAAAGCTCCCTCGTGGAGAGAGTTGAGCAATTCCAAAGCATCAATGTGGACCGTTGTACTCTATTTACTGCTCCTTAAAAGTGTACTTGTCTAGTTGAGGCTTCGGCCACGTTTCGTAAGGTAAGACGCGAATAGACCAAGTTCTGTCTCAAATTGCACAAAAACGTGAAAAGCTCCTCTGTGGAGAGAGTTGAGCAATTCCAAAGCATCATGTGGACCTTGTACTCTGTTGAGTGCTCTTAAAAGTCTAACTTGCTAGTTGAGCCTTCGGGCCCACGTTTCGTAAGGTAAGATCCGAATAGACCAAGTTCTGTTTGAAATTGCACAAAAACGAGAAATCCTCCTCTATAGAGAGAGTTGAGCAATTCCAAAGCATCAATGTGGGCCAGTTGTACTCTAATTGGTGCTCTTAAAATTCTAACTTGCTAGTTTGACCTTCGTGCCACGTTTCGTAAGGTAAAGGACACGAATAGACCAAGTTATGTTTGAAATTGCACAAAAACGTGAAAAGCTCCATCTATAGAGAGTTGAGCAATTCCAAAGCATCAATGTGGAATCCGTTGACACCTATTTAGTGCTCCTAAAAGTCTAACTTGCTAGTTGAGCCTTCGTGCCACGTTTCGTAAGCTAAAGATGCGAATAGACCATGTTATGTTTGAAATTGCACAAAAACGTGAAAAGCTCATCTATGGAAGAGAGCTTGAGCAATTCAAAGCATCAATGTGGACCGTTGCACGCTATTCAATGTCTCCTTAGAAAGTCTAACTTGCTAGTTTAGCCTTCGTGCCACGTTTCGTAAGGTTAAAGATGCGAATAGACCAAGTTATGTTTGAAATTGCACAACAACGTGAAAAGCTCCTCTATGGAAAGAGTTGAGCAATTCCAAAGAATCAATGTGGACCGTTGTACACTATTTAGTGCTCCTAAAAGTCTAACTTGCTAGTTGAACCTTCGTGCCACGTTTCGTAAGGTAAAGATGCAAATAGACCATGTTATGTTTGAAATTGCACAAAAACGTGAAAGCTCCTCTATGGAAAGAGTTGAGCAATTCCAAAGTATCAATGTGGACCGTTGTACTCTATTTAGTGTTCCTAAAAGTCTAACTTGCTAGTTGAGCCTTCGTGCCACGTTTCGTAAGGTAAAGATGCGAATAGACCATGTTATGTTTGAAATTGTTACAAAAACGTGAAAAGCTCATCTATGGAGAGAGTTGAGCAATTCCAAAGCATCAATGTGGACCGTTGCACGCTATTTAATGTTCTTAGAAGTCTAACTTGCTAGTTTAGCCTTCGTGCAACGTTTCGTAAGTTAAAGATGCGAATAGACCAAGTTATGTTTGAAATTGCACAAGAACGTGAAAAGCTCCTCTATGGAAAGAGTTGAGCAATTCCAAAGTATCAATGTGGACCATTGTACTCTATTTAGTGCTCCTACATGTCTAACTTGCTAGTTGAGCCTTCGTGCCACGTTGTCGTAAGGTAAAGACGGAATACAACCAAGTTATGTCTGAAATTGCACAAAACGTGGGAAAAGCTCCTCTATGGAAAGAGTTGAGCAATTCCGAAGCATCAATGTGGACCGTTGTACACTATTTAGTGCTCCTAAAAGTCTAACTTGCTAGTTGAGCCTTCGTGCCATGTTTCGTAAGGTAAAGATGCGAATAGACCAAGTTATGTTTGACATTGCACAAAAACGTGAAAAGCTCCTCTATTGGAGAGAGTTGAGTAATTCCAAAGCATCAATGTGGGACCGTTTGTACTCTATTTAGTGCTCTTAACAGTCTAACTTACTAGTTGAGCCTTCGTGCCACGTTTCGTAAGGTAAGATGCGAATAGACCAAGTTATGTTTGAAAATTGCACAAAAAGGTGAAAAGCTCCTCTATGGAGAGAGTTGAGCAATTTCAAAGCATCAATGTGGACCGTTGGACGCTATTTAATGTTCTTAGAAGTCTAACTTGCTAGTTTAGCCTTCGTGGAATATTTCGTAAGTTAAAGATGCGAATAGACCAAGTTATGTTTTGGAATTGCACAAAAACGAGAAAAGCTCCTCTATGGAGAGAGTTGAGCAATTCCAAAGCATCAATGTGGACCGTTGTACACTATTTAGTGCTCCTAAAAGTCTAACTTGCTAGTTGAGCCTTCGTGCCATGTTTCGTAAGGTAAAGATGCGAATAGACCAAGTTATGTTTGACATTGCACAAAAACGTGAAAAGCTCCTCTATGGAGAGAGTTGAGTAATTCCAAAGCATCAATGTGGACCGTTGTACTCTATTTAGTGCTCTTAACAGTCTAACTTACTAGTTGAGCCTTCGTGCCACGTTTCGTAAGGTAAAGATGCGAATAGACCAAGTTATGTTTGAAATTGCACAAAAAGGTGAAAAGCTCCTCTATGGAGAGAGTTGAGCAATTTCAAAGCATCAATGTGGACCGTTGGACGCTATTTAATGTTCTTAGAAGTCTAACTTGCTAGTTTAGCCTTCGTGGAATATTTCGTAAGTTAAAGATGCGAATAGACCAAGTTATGTTTGGAATTGCACAAAAACGAGAAAAGCTCCTCTATGGAGAGAGTTGAGCAATTCCAAAGCATCAATGTGGACCGTTGTACTCTATTTAGTGCTCTTACAAGTCTAACTTGCTAGTTGAGATTTCGTGTCACGTTTCGTAAGGTAAAGACGCGAATGGACCAAGTTACGTCTCAAATTGCACAAAAACGTGAAAAGCTCCTCTGCAGAGAGAGCTGACCAATTCCAAAGAATCAATGTGGACCGTTGTACTCTGTTGAGTGCCCTTAAAAGTCTAACTTGCAAGTTGAGCCTTCGTGCCACGTTTCGTAGGGTAAAGATGCGAATAGACCAAGTTATGTTTGAAATTGCACAAAAAAGTAAAAGCTCCTCGATGGAGAGAGTTGAGCAATTCCAAAGCATCAATGTGGACCGTTGTACTCTATTTACTGCTCCTTAAAGTGTAACTTTCTAGTTGAGTCTTCGTGCCACGTTTCGTAAGGTAAAGACGCGAATAGACCAAGTTATGTCTCAAATTGCACAAAAACGTGAAAAGCACCTCTGTGGCGAGAGTTGAGCAATTCCAAAGCATCAATGTGGACCGTGGTACTCTGTTGAGTGCTCTTAAAAGTCTAACTTGCTAGTTGAGCCTTCGGCCCACATTTCGTAAGGTAAAGATCCGAATAGACCAAGTTCTGTTTGAAATTGCACAAAAACGAGAAATCCTCCTCTATGGAGAGAGTTGAGCAATTCCAAAGCATCAATGTGGGCCGTTGTACTCTAATTGGTGCTCTTAAAATTCTAACTTGCTAGTTGTGCCTTCGTGCCACGTTTCGTAAGGTAAAGACACGAATAGACCAAGTTATGTTTGAAATTGCACAAAAACGTGAAAAGCTCCTCAATGGAGAGAGTTGAGCAATTCCAAAGCATCAATGTGGACCGTTTGTACACTATTTAGTGCTCCTAAAAGTCTAACTTGCTAGTTGAGCCTTCGTGCCACGTTTCGTAAGCTAAAGATGCGAATAGACCATGTTATGTTTGAAATTGCACAAAAACGTGAAAAGCTCATCTATGGAGAGAGTTGAGCAATTCCAAAGCATCAATGTGGACCGTTGCACGCTATTCAATGTTCTTAGAAGTCTAACTTGCTAGTTTAGCCTTCGTGCAACGTTTCGTAAGTTAAAGATGCGAATAGACCAAGTTATGTTTGAAATTGCACAACAACGTGAAAAGCTCCTCTATGGAAAGAGTTTGAGCAATTCCAAAGCATCAATGTGGACCGTTGTACACTATTTAGTGCTCCTAAAAGTCTAACTTGCTAGTTGAGCCTTCGTGCCACGTTTCGTAAGGTAAAGATGCAAATAGACCATGTTATGTTTGAAATTGCACAAAAACGTGAAAAGCTCCTCTATGGAAAGAGTTGAGCAATTCCAAAGTATCAATGTGGACCGTTGTACTCTATTTAGTGCTCCTAAAAGTCTAACTTGCTAGTTGAGCCTTCGTGCCACGTTTCGTAAGGTAAAGATGCGAATAGACCATGTTATGTTTGAAATTGCACAAAAACGTGAAAAGCTCATCTATGGAGAGAGTTGAGCAATTCCAAAGCATCAATGTGGACCGTTGCACGCTATTTAATGTTCTTAGAAGTCTAACTTGCTAGTTTAGCCTTCGTGCAACGTTTCGTAAGTTAAAGATGCGAATAGACCAAGTTATGTTTGAAATTGCACAAGAACGTGAAAAGCTCCTCTATGGAAAGAGTTGAGCAATTCCAAAGTATCAATGTGAACCATTGTACTCTATTTAGTGCTCCTACATGTCTAACTTGCTAGTTGAGCCTTCGTGCCACGTTTCGTAAGGTAAAGACGCGAATACACCAAGTTATGTCTGAAATTGCACAAAAACGTGAAAAGCTCCTCTATGGAAAGAGTTGAGCAATTCCGAAGCATCAATGTGGACCGTTGTACACTATTTAGTGCTCCTAAAAGTCTAACTTGCTAGTTGAGCCTTCGTGCCACGTTTCGTAAGGTAAAGATGCGAATAGACCAAGTTATGTTTGAAATTGCACAAAAACGTGAAAAGATCCTCTATGGAGAGAGTTGAGTAATTCCAAAGCATCAATGTGGACCGTTGTACTCTATTTAGTGCTCTTAACAGTCTAACTTACTAGTTGAGCCTTCGTGCCACGTTTCGTAAGGTAAAGATGCGAATAGACCAAGTTATGTTTGAAATTGCACAAAAAGGTAAAAAGCTCCTCCATGGAGAGAGTTGAGCAATTTCAAAGCATCAATGTGGACCGTTGGACGCTATTTAATGTTCTTAGAAGTCTAACTTGCTAGTTGAGCCTTCGTGGAATATTTCATAAGTTAAAGATGCGAATAGACCAAGTTATGTTTGGAATTGCACAAAAACGAGAAAAGCTCCTCTATGGAGAGAGTTGAGCAATTCCAAAGCATCAATGTGGACCGTTGTACTCTATTTAGTGCTCCTACAAGTCTAACTTGCTAGTTGAGACTTCGTGTCACGTTTCGTAAAGTAAATACGCGAATGGACCAAGTTATGTCTCAAATTGCACAAAAACGTGAAAAGCTCCTCTGCAGAGAGAGCTGACGAATTCCAAAGAATCAATGTGGACTGTTGTACTCTGTTGAGTGCCCTTAAAAGTCTAACTTGCAAGTTGAGCCTTCGTGCCACGTTTCGTAGGGTAAAGATGCGAATAGACCAAGTTATGTTTGAAATTGCACAAAAAAGTAAAAGCTCCTCGATGGAGAGAGTTGAGCAATTCCAAAGCATCAATGTGGACCGTTGTACTCTATTTACCGCTCCTTAAAGTGTAACTTTCTAGTTGAGTCTTCGTGCCACGTTTCGTAAGGTAAAGACGCGAAGAGACCAAGTTATGTCTCAAATTGCACAAAAACGTGAAAAGCTCCTCTGTGGCGAGAGTTGAGCAATTCCAAAGCATCAATGTGGACCGTGGTACTCTGTTGAGTGCTCTTAAAAGTCTAACTTGCCAGTTGAGCCTTCGGCCCACATTTCGTAAGGTAAAGATCCGAATAGACCAAGTTCTGTTTGAAATTGCACAAAAACGAGAAATCCTCCTCTATGGAGAGAGTTGAGCAATTCCAAAGTATCAATGTGGGCCGTTGTACTCTAATTGGTGCTCTTAAAATTCTAACTTGCTAGTTGTGCCTTCGTGCCACGTTTCGTAAGGTAAAGACACGAATAGACCAAGTTATGTTTGAAATTGCACAAAAACGTGAAAAGCTCCTCTATGGAGAGAGTTGAGCAATTCCAAAGCATCAATGTGGACCGTTGTACACTATTTAGTGCTCCTAAAAGTCTAACTTGCTAGTTGAGCCTTCGTGCCACGTTTCGTAAGCTAAAGATGCGAATAGACCATGTTATGTTTGAAATTGCACAAAAACGTGAAAAGCTCATCTATGGAGAGAGTTGAGCAATTCCAAAGCATCAATGTGGACCGTTGCACGCTATTCAATGTTCTTAGAAGTCTAACTTGCTAGTTTAGCCTTCGTGCAACGTTTCGTAAGTTAAAGATTCGAATAGACCAAGTTATGTTTGAAATTGCACAACAACGTGAAAAGCTCCTCTATGGAAAGAGTTGAGCAATTCCAAAGCATCAATGTGGACCGTTGTACACTATTTAGTGCTCCTAAAAGTCTAACTTGCTAGTTGAGCCTTCGTGCCACGTTTCGTAAGGTAAAGATGCAAATAGACCATGTTATGTTTGAAATTGCAGAAAAACGTGAAAAGCTCCTCTATGGAAAGAGTTGAGCAATTCCAAAGTATCAATGTGGACCGTTGTACTCTATTTAGTGCTCCTAAAAGTCTAACTTGCTAGTTGAGCCTTCGTGCCACGTTTCGTAAGGTAAAGATACGAATAGATCAAGTTATGTTTGAAATTGCACAAAAACGTGAAAAGCTCCTCTATGGAGAGAATTGAGTAATTCCAAAGCATCAATGTGGACCGTTGTACTCTATTTAGTGCTCTTAACAGTCTAACTTACTAGTTGAGCCTTCGTGCCACGTTTCGTAAGGTAAAGATGCGAATAGACCAAGTTATGTTTGAAATTGCACAAAAACGTGAAAAGCTCATCTATGGAGAGAGTTGAGCAATTCCAAAGCATCAATGTGGACCGTTGCACGCTATTTAATGTTCTTAAAAGTCTAACTTGCAAGTTGAGCCTTCGTGCCACGTTTCGTAGGGTAAAGATGCGAATATACCAAGTTATGTTTGAAATTGCATTAAAACGTAAAAGCTCCTCGATGGAGAGAGTTGAGCAATTCCAAAGCATCAATGTGGACCGTTGTACTCTATTCACTGCTCCTTAAAGTGTAACTTGCTAGTTGAGTCTTCGTGCCACGTTTCGTAAGGTAAAGACGCGAATACACCAAGTTATGTCTCAAATTGCACAAAAACGTGGAAAGCTCCTCTGTGGCGAGAGCTGAGCAATTACAAAACATCAATGTGGACCGTGGTACTTTGTTGAGTGCTCTTAAAAGTCTAACTTGCTAGTTGAGCCTTCGGGCCACGTTTCGTAAGGTAATGATCCGAATAGACCAAGTTCTGTTTGAAATTGCACAAAAACGAGAAATCCTCCTCTATGGAGAGAGTTGAGCAATTCCAAAGTATCAATGTGGGCCGTTGTACTCTAATTGGTGCTCTTAAAATTCTAACTTGCTAGTTGTGCCTTCGTGCCACGTTTCGTAAGGTAAAGACACGAATAGACCAAGTTATGTTTGAAATTGCACAAAAACGTGAAAAGCTCCTCCATGGAGAGAGTTGAGCAATTCCAAAGCATCAATGTGGACCGTTGTACACTATTTAGTGCTCCTAAAAGTCTAACTTGCTAGTTGAGCCTTCGTGCCACGTTTCGTAAGGTAAAGATGCGAATAGACCATGATATGTTTGAAATTGCACAAAAACGTGAAAAGCTCATCTATGGAGAGAGTTGAGCAATTCCAAAGCATCAATGTGGACCGTTGCACGCTATTTAATGTTCTTAGAAGTCTAACTTGCTAGTTTAGCCTTCGTGCAACGTTTCGTAAGTTAAAGATGCGAATAGACCAAGTTATGTTTGAAATTGCACAACAACGTGAAAAGCTCCTCTATGGAAAGAGTTGAGCAATTCCAAAGCATCATCGTGGACCGTTGTACACTATTTAGTGCTCCTAAAAGTCTAACTTGCTAGTTAAGCCTTCGTGCCACGTTTCGTAAGGTAAAGATGCGAATAGACCATGTTATGTTTGAAATTGCACAAAAACGTGAAAAGCTCCTCCATGGAAAGAGTTGAGCAATTCCAAAGTATCAGTGTGGACCGTTGTACTCTATTTAGTGCTCCTACATGTCTAACTTGCTAGTTGAGCCTTCGTGCCACGTTTCGTAAGGTAAAGACGCGAATAGACCAAGTTATGTTTGAAATTGCACAAAAAGGTGAAAAGCTCCTCTATGGAGAGAGTTGAGCAATTTCAAAGCATCAATGTGGACCGTTGCACGCTATTTAATGTTCTTAGAAGTCTAACTTGCTAGTCTAGCCTTCGTGGAATATTTCATAAGTTAAAGATGCGAATAGACCAAGTTATGTTTGGAATTGCACAAAAACGAGAAAAGCTCCTCTATGGAGAGAGTTGAGCAATTCCAAAGCATCAATGTGGACCGTTGTACTCTATTTAGTGCTCCTACAAGTCTAACTTGCTAGTTGAGACTTCGTGTCACGTTTCGTAAGGTAATGACACGAATGGACCAAGTTATGTCTCAAATTGCACAAAAACGTGAAAAGCTCCTCTATGGAAAGAGTTGAGCAATTCCAAAGCATCAATGTGGACCGTTGTACACTATTTAGTGCTCCTAAAAGTCTAACTTGCTAGTTGAGCCTTCGTGCCACGTTTCGTAAGGTAAAGATGTGAATAAACCAAGTTATGTTTGAAATTGCACAAAAACGTGAAAAGCTCATCTATGGAGAGAGTTGAGCAATTCCAAAGCATCAATGTGGACCGTTGCACGCTATTTAATGTTCTTAAAAGTCTAACTTGCAAGTTGAGCCTTCGTGCCACGTTTCGTAGGGTAAAGATGCGAATATACCAAGTTATGTTTGAAATTGCATTAAAACGTAAAAGCTCCTCGATGGAGAGAGTTGAGCAATTCCAAAGCATCAATGTGGACCGTTGTACTCTATTCACCGCTCCTTAAAGTGTAACTTGCTAGTTGAGTCTTCGTGCCACGTTTCGTAAGGTAAAGACGCGAATACACCAAGTTATGTCTCAAATTGCACAAAAACGTGGAAAGCTCCTCTGTGGCGAGAGCTGAGCAATTACAAAACATCAATGTGGACCGTGGTACTTTGTTGAGTGCTCTTAAAAGACTAACTTGCTAGTTGAGCCTTCGGGCCACGTTTCGTAAGGTAATGATCCGAATAGACCAAGTTCTGTTTGAAATTGCACAAAAACGAGAAATTCTCCTCTATGGAGAGAGTTGAGCAATTCCAAAGTATCAATGTGGGCCGTTGTACTCTAATTGGTGCTCTTAAAATTCTAACTTGCTAGTTGTGCCTTCGTGCCACGTTTCGTAAGGTAAAGACACGAATAGACCATGTTATGTTTGAAATTACACAAAAACGTGAAAAGCTCCTCTATGGAGAGAGTTGAGCAATTCCAAAGCATCAATGTGGACCGTTGTACACTATTTAGTGCTCCTAAAAGTCTAACTTGCTAGTTGAGCCTTCGTGCCACGTTTCGTAAGGTAAAGATGCGAATAGACCATGATATGTTTGAAATTGCACAAAAACGTGAAAAGCTCATCTATGGAGAGAGTTGAGCAATTCCAAAGCATCAATGTGGACCGTTGCACGCTATTTAATGTTCTTAGAAGTCTAACTTGCTAGTTTAGCCTTCGTGCAACGTTTCGTAAGTTAAAGATGCGAATAGACCAAGTTATGTTTGAAATTGCACAACAACGTGAAAAGCTCCTCTATGGAAAGAGTTGAGCAAATCCAAAGCATCATCGTGGACCGTTGTACACTATTAAGTGCTCCTAAAAGTCTAACTTGCTAGTTAAGCCTTCGTGCCACGTTTCGTAAGGTAAAGATGCGAATAGACCATGTTATGTTTGAAATTGCACAAAAACGTGAAAAGCTCCTCCATGGAAAGAGTTGAGCAATTCCAAAGTATCAGTGTGGACCGTTGTACTCTATTTAGTGCTCCTACATGTCTAACTTGCTAGTTGAGCCTTCGTGCCACGTTTCGTAAGGTAAAGACGCGAATAGACCAAGATATGTTTGAAATTGCACAAAAAGGTGAAAAGCTCCTCTATGGAGAGAGTTGCGCAATTCCAAAGCATCAATGTGGACCGTTGCACGCTATTTAATGTTCTTAGAAGTCTAACTTGCTAGTCTAGCCTTCGTGCCACGTTTCGTAAGGTAAAGACGCGAATACACCAAGTTATGTCTGAAATTGCACAAAAACGTGAAAAGCTCCTCTATAGAAAGAGTTGAGCAATTCCGAAGCATCAATGTGGACCGTTGTACACTATTTAGTGCTCCTAAAAGTCTAACTTGCTAGTTGAGCCTTCGTGCCACGTTTCGTAAGGTAAAGATGCGAAGAGACCAAGTTATGTTTGAAATTGCACAAAAACGTGAAAAGCTCCTCTATGGAGAGAGTTGAGTAATTCCAAAGCATCAATGTGGACCGTTGTACTCTATTTAGTGCTCCTACATGTCTAACTTACTAGTTGAGCCTTCGTGCCACGTTTCGTAAGATAAAGATGCGAATAGACCAAGTTATGTTTGAAATTACACAAAAATGTGAAAAGCTCCTCTATGGAGAGAGTTGAGCAATTTCAAAGCATCAATGTGGACCGTTGCACGCTATTTAATGTTCTTAGAAGTCTAACTTGCTAGTTTAGCCTTCGTGGAATATTTCGTAAGTTAAAGATGCGAATACACCAAGTTATGTTTGAAATTGTAAAAAAAACGTGAAAAGCTCATCTATGGAGAGAGTTGAGCAATTCCAAAGCATCAATGTGGACCGTTGCACGCTATTTAATGTTCTTAGAAGTCTAACTTGCTAGTTTAGCCTTCGTGCAACGTTTCGTAAGTTAAAGATGCGAATAGACCAAGTTATGTTTGAAATTGCACAACAACGTGAAAAGCTCCTCTACGGAAAGAGTTGAGCAATTCCAAAGCATCATCGTGGACCGTTGTACACTATTTAGTGCTCCTAAAAGTCTAACTTGCTAGTTGAGCCTTCGTGCCACGTTTCGTAATGTAAAGATGCGAATAGACCATGTTATGTTTGAAATTGCACAAAAACGTGAAAAGCTCCTCTATGGAAAAAGTTGAGCAATTCCAAAGCATCATCGTGGACCGTTGTACACTATTTAGTGCTCCTAAAAGTCTAACTTGCTAGTTGAGCCTTCGTGCCACGTTTCGTAAGGTAAAGACGCGAATACACCAAGTTATGTCTGAAATTGCACAAAAACGTGAAAAGCTCCTCTATAGAAAGAGTTGAGCAATTCTGAAGCATCAATGTGGACCGTTGTACACTACTTAGTGCTCCTAAAAGTCTAACTTGCTAGTTGAGCCTTCGTGCCACGTTTCGTAAGGTAAAGACGCGAATACACCATGTTATGTCTGAAATTGCACAAAAACGTGAAAAGCTCCTCTATAGAAAGAGTTGAGCAATTCCGAAGCATCAATGTGGACCGTTGTACACTATTTAGTGCTCCTAAAAGTCTAACTTGCTAGTTGAGCCTTCGTGCCACGTTTCGTAAGGTAAAGACGCGAATACACCAAGTTATGTCTGAAATTGCACAAAAACGTGAAAAGCTCCTCTATAGAAAGAGTTGAGCAATTCCGAAGCATCAATGTGGACCGTTGTACACTATTTAGTGCTCCTAAAAGTCTAACTTGCTAGTTGAGCCTTCGTGCCACGTTTCGTAATGTAAAGATGCGAATAGACCATGTTATGTTTGAAATTGCACAAAAACGTGACAAGCTCCTCTATGGAAAGAGTTGAGCAATTCCAAAGCATCATCGTGGACCGTTGTACACTATTTAGTGCTCCTAAAAGTCTAACTTGCTAGTTGAGCCTTCGTGCCACGTTTCGTAAGGTAAAGACGCGAATACACCAAGTTATGTCTGAAATTGCACAAAAACGTGAAAAGCTCCTCTATAGAAAGAGTTGAGCAATTCCGAAGCATCAATGTGGACCGTTGTACACTATTTAGTGCTCCTAAAAGTCTAACTTGCTAGTTGAGCCTTCGTGCCACGTTTCGTAAGGTAAAGACGCGAATACACCAAGTTATGTCTGAAATTGCACAAAAACGTGAAAAGCTCCTCTATAGAAAGAGTTGAGCAATTCCGAAGCATCAATGTGGACCGTTGTACACTATTTAGTGCTCCTAAAAGTCTAACTTGCTAGTTGAGCCTTCGTGCCACGTTTCGTAAGGTAAAGACGCGAATACACCAAGTTATGTCTGAAATTGCACAAAAACGTGAAAAGCTCCTCTATAGAAAGAGTTGAGCAATTCCGAAGCATCAATGTGGACCGTTGTACACTATTTAGTGCTCCTAAAAGTCTAACTTGCTAGTTGAGCCGTCGTGCAACGTTTCGTAAGTTAAAGATGCGAATAGACCAAGTTATGTTTGAAATTGCACAACAACGTGAAAAGCTCCTCTACGGAAAGAGTTGAGCAATTCCAAAGCATCATCGTGGACCGTTGTACACTATTTAGTGCTCCTAAAAGTCTAACTTGCTAGTTGAGCCTTCGTGCCACGTTTCGTAAGGTAAAGACGCGAATACACCAAGTTATGTCTGAAATTGCACAAAAACGTGAAAAGCTCCTCTATAGAAAGAGTTGAGCAATTCCGAAGCATCAATGTGGACCGTTGTACACTATTTAGTGCTCCTAAAAGTCTAACTTGCTAGTTGAGCCTTCGTGCCACGTTTCGTAAGGTAAAGATGCGAATAGACCAAGTTATGTTTGAAATTGCACAAAAACGTGAAAAGCTCCTCTATGGAGAGAGTTGAGTAATTCCAAAGCATCAATGTGGACCGTTGTACTCTATTTAGTGCTCTTAACAGTCTAACTTACTAGTTGAGACTTCGTGCCACGTTTCGTAAGGTAAAGATGCGAATAGACCAAGTTATGTTTGAAATTGCACAAAAAGGTGAAAAGCTCCTCTATGGAGAGAGTTGAGCAATTTCAAAGCATCAATGTGGACCGTTGCACGCTATTTAATGTTCTTAGAAGTCTAACTTGCTAGTTTAGCCTTCGTGGAATATTTCGTAAGTTAAAGATGCGAATACACCAAGTTATGTTTGAAATTGTAAAAAAACGTGAAAAGCTCATCTCTGGAGAGAGTTGAGCAATTCCAAAGCATCAATGTGGACGGTTGTACTCTATTTAGTGCTCCTAAAAGTCTATTTTGCTAGTTGAGCCTTCGTGTCACGTTTCGTAAGGTAAAGACGTGAATAGACCAAGTTATGTCTCAAATTGCACAAAAACGTGAAAAGCTCCTTTGCGGAGAGAGCTGAGCAATTCCAAAGAATCAATGTGGGCCGTTGTACTCTAATTAGTGCTCTTAAAATTCTAACTTGCTAGTTGAGCCTTCGTGCCACGTTTCGTAAGGTAAAGACATGAATAGACCTACTTATGTTTGAAATTGCACAAAAACGTGAAAAGCTCTTCTATGGAGAGAGTTGAGCAATTCCAAAGCATCAATGTGGACCGTTGCACGCTATTTAATGTTCTTAGAAGTCTAACATGCTAGTTTAGTCTTCGTGGAATATTTCGTAAGTTAAAGATGCGAATAGACCAAGTTATGTTTGGAATTGCACAAAAACGAGAAAAGCTCCTCTATGGAGAGAGTTGAGCAATTCCAAAGCATCAATGTGGACCGTTGTACTCTATTTAGTGCTCCTACAAGTCTAACTTGCTAGTTGAGACTTCGTGTCACGTTTCGTAAGGTAATGACGCGAATGGACCAAGTTATGTCTCAAATTGCACAAAAACGTGAAAAGCTCCTCTGCAGAGAGAGCTGACCAATTCCAAAGAATCAATGTGGACCGTTGTACTCTGTTGAGTGCCCTTAAAAGTCTAACTTGCAAGTTGAGCCTTCGTGCCACGTTTCGTAGGGTAAAGATGCGAATAGACCAAGTTATGTTTGAAATTGCACAAAAACGAGAAATCCTCCTCTATGGAGAGAGTTGAGCAATTCCAAAGTATCAATGTGGGCCGGTGTACTCTAATTGGTGCTCTTAAAATTCTAACTTGCTAGTTGTGCCTTCGTGCCACGTTTCGTAAGGTAAAGACACGAATAGACCAAGTTATGTTTGAAATTGCACAAAAACGTGAAAAGCTCCTCTATGGCGAGAGTTGAGAAATTCCAAAGCATCAATGTGGACCGTGGTACTCAGTTGAGTGCTCTTAAAAGTCTAACTTGCTAGTTGAGCCTTCGGGCCACGTTTCGTAAGGTAAAGATCCGAATAGACCAAGTTCTGTTTGAAATTGCACAAAAACGAGAAATCCTCCTCTATGGAGAGAGTTGAGCAATCCCAAAGTATCAATGTGGGCTTGCTAGTTGAGCCTTCGTGCCACGTTTCGTAAGGTAAAGACGTGAATACACCAAGTTATGTCTCAAATTGCACAAAAACGTGAAAAGCTCCTCTATGGAAAGAGTTGAGCAATTCCAAAGCATCAATGTGGACCGTTGTACACTATTTAGTGCTCCTAAAAGTCTAACTTGCTAGTTGAGCCTTCGTGCCACGTTTCGTAAGGTAAAGATGCGAATAGACCAAGTTATGTTTGAAATTGCACAAAAACGTGAAAAGCTCCTCTATGGAGAGAGTTGAGTAATTCCAAAGCATCAATGTGGACCGTTGTACTCTATTTAGTGCTCTTAACAGTCTAACTTACTAGTTGAGCCTTCGTGCCACGTTTCGTAAGGTAAAGATGCGAATAGACCAAGTTATGTTTGAAATTGCACAAAAACGTGAAAAGCTCCTCTATGGAAAGAGTTGAGCAATTCCAAAGCATCAATGTCGACCGTTGCACGCTATTTAATGTTCTTAGAAGTCTAACATGCTAGTTTAGCCTTCGTGGAATATTTCGTAAGTTAAAGATGCGAATAGACCAAGTTATGTTTGAAATTGCACAAAAACGTGAAAAGCTCCTCTATGGCGAGAGTTGAGAAATTCCAAAGCATCAATGTGGACCGTGGTACTCAGTTGAGTGCTCTTAAAAGTCTAACTTGCTAGTTGAGCCTTCGGGCCACGTTTCGTAAGGTAAAGATCCGAATAGACCAAGTTCTGTTTGAAATTGCACAAAAACGAGAAATCCTCCTCTATGGAGAGAGTTGAGCAATCCCAAAGTATCAATGTGGGCTTGCTAGTTGAGCCTTCGTGCCACGTTTCGTAAGGTAAAGACGTGAATACACCAAGTTATGTCTCAAATTGCACAAAAACGTGAAAAGCTCCTCTATGGAAAGAGTTGAGCAATTCCAAAGCATCAATGTGGACCGTTGTACACTATTTAGTGCTCCTAAAAGTCTAACTTGCTAGTTGAGCCTTCGTGCCACGTTTCGTAAGGTAAAGATGCGAATAGACCAAGTTATGTTTGAAATTGCACAAAAACGTGAAAAGCTCCTCTATGGAGAGAGTTGAGTAATTCCAAAGCATCAATGTGGACCGTTGTACTCTATTTAGTGCTCTTAACAGTCTAACTTACTAGTTGAGCCTTCGTGCCACGTTTCGTAAGGTAAAGATGCGAATAGACCAAGTTATGTTTGAAATTGCACAAAAACGTGAAAAGCTCCTCTATGGAAAGAGTTGAGCAATTCCAAAGCATCAATGTCGACCGTTGCACGCTATTTAATGTTCTTAGAAGTCTAACATGCTAGTTTAGCCTTCGTGGAATATTTCGTAAGTTAAAGATGCGAATAGACCAAGTTATGTTTGGAATTGCACAAAAACGAGAAAAGCTCCTCTATGGAGAGAGTTGAGCAATTCGAAAGCATCAATGTGGACCGTTGTACTCTATTTAGTGCTCCTACAAGTCTAACTTGCTAGTTGAGACTTCGTGTCACGTTTCGTAAGGTAATGACGCGAATGGACCAAGTTATGTCTCAAATTGCACAAAAACGTGAAAAGCTCCTCTATGGAGAGAGTTGAGCAATTCCAAAGCATCAATGTGGACCGTTGCACGCTATTTAATTATCTTAGAAGTCTAACTTGCTAGTTTAGCCTTCGTGCAACATTTCGTAAGTTAAAGATGCGAATAGACCAAATTATGTTTGAAATTGCACAACAACGTGAAAAGCTCCTCTATGTGAAGAGTTGAGCGATTCCAAAGCATCAATGTGAACCGTTGTACTCTATTTAGTGCTTCTAAAAGTCTAACTTGCCTGTTGAGCCTTCGTGCCACGTGTCGTAAGGTAAAGATGCGAATAGACCAAGTTATGTTTGAAATTGCACAAAAACGTGACAAGCTCCTCTGTGGAGAGAGTTGAGCAATTCTGAAGCATCAATGTAGACCGTTGTACTCTATTGAGTGCTCTTAAAAGCCTAACTTGCTAGTTGAGCCTTCGTGCCACGTTTCGTAAGGTAAAGACGTGAATAGACCAAGTTATGTTTGAAATTGCACAAAAACGTGAAAAGCTCCTCTGTGGAGAGAGTTGAGCAATTCCGAAGCTTCAATGTGAACCGTTGTACTCTATTGAGTGCTCTTAAAAGTCTAACTTGCTAGTTGAGCCTTCGTGCCACGTTTCGTAAGGTAAAGATGCGAATAGACCAAGTTATGGTTGAAATTGCACAAAAACGTGAAAAGCTCCCCTATGGAGAGAGTTGAGCAATTCCAAAGCATCAATGTGGATCGTTGTACTCTATTTAGTGCTCTTAAAAGTCAACTTTCTAGTTGACCCTTCGTGCCTCGGTTCGTAAGGTAAAGACGCTAATAGACTAAGTTATGCCTCAAATTGCTCAAAAACGTTAAAAGCTCCTCTATGGAGAGAGTTGAGCAATTCCAAAGCATCAATGTGTACCGTTGTATTCCATTTAGTGGTCTTTTAAGAGTAACTTGTTAGTTGAGCCTTCGGGCCACGTTTCGTAAGGTAAAGATGCGAATAGACCAAGTTATGTTTGAAATTGCTCAAAAAGGTGAAAAGCTCCTCTATGGAGAGAGTTGAGCAGTTTCAAAGCATCAATGTGGACCGTTGTACTCTATTTAGTGCTCCTAAAAGTCTAACATGCTAGTTGAGCCTTCGTGCCACGTTTCGTGAGGTAAAGACACGAATAGACCAAGTTATGTTTGAAATTGCTCAAAAAACGTCAAAAGCTCCTCTATGGAGAGAGTTGAGAAATTCTAAAGCATCAATGTGGACCGTTGCACGCTATTTAATGTTCTAAGAAGTCTAAAGTGCTAGTTTAGCCTTCGTGTAACGTTTCGTAAGTTAAAAATGTGAATAGACCAAGTTATGTTTGAAAATGTACAAAAACGTGAAAAGCTCCTCTATGGAGAGAGTTGAGCAATTCCAAAGCATCAATGTCGACCGTTGTACTCTATTTAGTGCTTTTAAAAGTCTAACTTTCTTGTTGAGCCTTCATGCCACGGTTCGCAAGGTAAAGACGCTAATAGACCAAGTTATGTCTCAAATTGCTCAAAAACGTCAAAAGCTCCCCTATGGAGAGAGTCGAGAAATTCCAAAGCATCAATGTGGACCGTTGTACTCTATTTAGTGCTCTTAAAAGTCTAACCTGCTAGTTGAGCCTTTGGGCCACGTTTCGTAAGGTAAAGATGCGAATAGACCAAGTTATGTTTGGAATTGCACAAAAACGAGAAAAGCTCCTCTATGGAGAGAGTTGAGCAATTCCAAAGCATCAATGTGGACCGTTTTACTCTATTTAGTGCTCCTAAAAGTCTAACTTGCTAGTTGAGACTTCGTGTCACGTTTCGTAAGGTAATGACGTGAATGGACCAAGTTATGTCTCAAATTGCACAAAAACGTGAAAAGCTCCTCTGCGGTGAGAGCTGACCAATTCCAAAGAATCAATGTGGACCATTGTACTCTGTTGAGTGCTCTTAAAAGTCTAACTTGCAAGTTGAGCCTTCGGGCCACGTTTCGTAAGGTAAAGATGCGAATAGACCAAGTTCTGTTTGAAATTGCACAAAAACGAGAAATGCTCCTCTATGGAGAGAGTTGAGCAATTCCAAAGTGTCAATGTGGGTCGTTGTACTCTAATTGGTGCTCTTAAAATTCTAACTTGCTAGTTGAGCCTTCGTGCCACGTTTCGTAAGGTAAAGACACGAATAGACCAAGTTATGTTTGAAATTGCACAAAAAACGTGAAAAGCTCCTCTATGAAGAGAGTTGAGCAATTCCAAAGCATCAATGTGGACCGTTGCACGCTATTTAATGTTCTTAGAAGTCTAACTTGCTAGTTTAGCCTTCGTGCAAGGTTTCGTAAGTT
The DNA here is from genome assembly GCF_013401445.1 of Tripterygium wilfordii. Lineage (NCBI taxonomy): Eukaryota > Viridiplantae > Streptophyta > Magnoliopsida > Celastrales > Celastraceae > Tripterygium > Tripterygium wilfordii. The sequence goes on along the minus strand of NC_052237.1, from coordinate 5,099,708 downwards.
AAAGATGCGAATAGACCAAATTATGATTGAAATTGCACAACAAGGTGAAAAGCTACTCTATGGGAAGAGTTGAGCGATTCCAAAGCATCAATGTGGACCATTGTACTCTATTTAGTGCTCCTAAAAGTCTAACTTGCTAGTTGAGCCTTCGTGCCACGTTTCGTAAGGTAAAGATGCGAATATACCAAGTTATGTTTGAAATTGCACAAAAACGTGACAAGCTCCTCTGTGGAGAGAGTTGAGCAATTCCGAAGCATCAATGTAGACCGTTGTACTCTATTGAGTGCTCTTAAAAGTCTAACTTGCTAGTTGAGCCTCCGTGCCGCGTTTCGTAAGGTAAAGATGCGAATAGACCAAGTTATGTTTGAAATTGCACAAAAACGTGAAAAACTCCTCTGTGGAGAGGGTTGAGCAATTCCGAAGCATCAATGTGAACTGTTGTACTTTATTGAGTGCTCTTAAAATTCTAACTTGCTTGCTGAGCCTTCGTGCCACGTTTCGTAAGGTAAAGACGCGAATAGACCAAGTTATGTTTGAAATTGCACAAAAACGTGAAAAGCTCCTCTATGGAGAGAGTTGAGCAATTCCAAAGCATCATTGTGGACCGTTGTACTCTATTTAGTGCTTTTAAAAGTCAACTTTCTAGTTCAGCCTTCGTGCCTCGGTTCGTAAGGTAAAGACGCTAATAGACTAAGTTATATCTCAAATTGCTCAATAACGTCAAAAGCTCTTCTATGGAGAGAGTTGAGAAATTCCAAAGCATCAATGTGGACCGTTGTACTCTATTTAGTGCCGTTAAAAGTCTAACTTGCTAGTTGAGCCTTCGAGCCACGTTTCGTAAGGTAAAGATGCGAATAGACCAAGTTATGTTTGAAATTGTACAAAAAGGTGAAAAGCTTCTCTATGGAGAGAGTTGAGCAATTTCAAAGCATCAATGTGGACCGTTGCACGCTATTTAATTTTCTTAGAAGTCTAACTTGCTAGTTTAGCCTTCGTGGAACATTTTGTAAGTTAAAGATGTGAATACACCAAGTTATGTTTGTTTTTGTACAAAAACGAGAAAAGCTCCTCTATGGAGAGAGTTGAGCAATTCCAAGGCATCAATGTGGACCGTTGTACTCTATTTAGAACTCTTAAAAGTCTAACTTGCTAGTTGAGACTTCGTGTCACGTTCTGTAAGGTAATGACGCGAATGGACCAAGTTATGTCTCAAATTGCACAAAAACGTGAAAAGCTCCTCTGCGGAGAGAGCTGAGCAATTCCAAAGCATCAATGTGGACCGTTGTACTCTGTTGACTGCTCTTAAAAGTCTAACTTGCTAGTTGAGCCTTTGTGCCACGTTTCGTAAGGTAAAGATGCGAATAGACCAAGTAATGTTTGAAATTGCACCGAAACGTGAAAAGCTCCTCGATGGAGAGAGTTGAGCAATTCCAAAGAATCAATGTGAACCGTTGTACTCTATTTAGTGCTCCTGAAAGTCTAACTTGCTAGTTGAGTCTTCGTGCCACGTTTCCTAAAGCAAAGACGCGAATATACCAAGGTATGTCTCAAATGGCACAAAAACGTGAAAAGCTCTTATGTGGAGAGAGTTGACCAATTCCAAAGCATCAATGTGGACCGTTGTACTCTGTTGAGTGCTCTTAAAAGTCTAACTTTCTAGTTGAGTCTTCGGGCCACGTTTCGTCAGGTAAAGATGCGAATAGACCAAGTTCCGTTTGAAATTGCACAAAAACAAGAAATGCTCCTTTATGGAGAGAGTTGAGCAATTCCAAAGTATCAATGTGGGCCGTTGTACTCTATTTAGTGCTCTTAAAAGTCTAACATGCTAGTTGAGCCTTCGTGCCACGTTTCGTGAGGTAAAGACACGAATACACCAAGTTATGTTTGAAATTGCTCAAAAACGTCAAAAACTCCTCCATGGAGAGAGTTGAGAAATTCTAAAGCATCAATGTGGACCGTTGCACGCTATTTAATGTTCTTTGAAGTCTAACGTGCTAGTTTAGCCTTCGTACAACGTTTCGTAAGTAAAAAATGCGAATAGACCAAGTTATGTTTGAAAATGTACAAAAACGAGAAAAGCTCTTTTATGGAGAGAGTTGAGCAATTCCAAAGCATCAATGTGGACCGTTGTACTCTATTTAGTGCTCTTAAAAGTCTAACTTTCTTGTTGAGCCTTCATGCCACGGTTCGTAAGGTAAAGACGCTAATAGACCAAGTTATGTCTCAAATTGCTCAAAAACGTCAAAAGCTCCTCTATGGAGAGAGTTGACAAATTCCAAAGCATCAATGTGGACCATTGTACTCTATTTAGTTCTCTTAAAAGTCTAACCTGCTAGTTGAGCCTTTGGGCCACGTTTCGTAAGGTAAAGATGCGAATAGACCAAGTTATGTTTGGAGTTGCTCAAAAACGTGACAAGCTCCTCTATGGAGAGGGTTGAGCAATTCCAAAGCATCAATGTGGACCGTTGTACACTATTTAGTGCTCCTACAAGTCTAACTTGCCAATTGAGCCTTCGCGCCACGTTTCGTAAGGTAAAGACGCTAATAGACCAACTTATGTCTCAAATTGCTCAAAAACGTCAAAAGCTCCTCTATGGAGAGAGTTGAGAAATTCCAAAGCATCAATGTGGACCGTTGCAAGCTATTTAATGTTCTTAGAAGTCTAATTTGCTAGTTTAGCCTTCGTGCAACGTTTCATAAATTAAAGATGCGAATAAACCAAGTTATGTTTGAAATTGCACAACAACGTGAAAAGCTCCTCTATGGAAAGAGTTAAGCGATTCCAAAGCATCAATGTGGACCGTTGTACTCTATTTAGTGCTCCTACAAGTCTAACTTGCTAATTGAGCCTTCGTGCCACGTTTCGTAAGGTAAATATGTGAATAGACCATGTTATGTTTGAAATTGCACAAAAACGCGAAAAGCTCCCCTATGGAAAGAGTTGAGCAATTCCAAAGTATCAATGTGGACCGTTGTACTCTATTTAGTGCTCTTAAAGGTCTAACTTGCTAGTTGAGCCTTGGTGCCACGTTTTGTAAGGTAAAGACGCAAATAGACCAAGGTATGTTTATAATTGCACAAAAACATGAAAAGCTCCTCTATGGAGAGAGTTGAGCACTTCCAAAGCATCAATGTGGACAGGTTTACTCTATTTAGTGCTCCTAAAAGTCTAACTTGCTTGTTGAGGCTTCGTGCCACTTTTCGTATGGTAAAGACGCGAATAGACCAAGTAATGTCTCAAATTGCACAAAAACGTGAAAAGGTCCTCTGTGGAGAGAGTTGAGCAATTCCAAAGCATCAATGTGGACCGTTGTACTCTTTTGAGTGCTCTTAAAAGTCCAACTTTCTAGTTGAGCCTTCGCGCCACGTTTCGTAAGGCAAAGATGCGAATAGACCAAGTAATGTTTGAAATTGCACAAAAACGTGAAAAGCTCCAAAGCATCAATGTGGACCAGTGAGCTCTTTTGAGTGCTCTTAAAAGTCTAACTTGCTAGTTGAGGCTTCGTGCCACGTTTCGCAAGGTAAAGATGCGAATAGGCCAAGTTATGTTTGAAATTGCACAAAAACGTGGAAACCTCCTCTATGGAGAGAGTTGAGGAATTCCGAAGCATCAATGTGGACCGTCGTACTCTATTGAGTACTCTTAAAAGTCTAACTAGCTAGTTGAGCCTTCGGGCCACGTTTCGTAAGGTAAAGATGTGAATAGACCAAGTTCTGTTTGAAATTGCACAAAAATGAGAAAAGCTCTTCTATGGAGAGAGTTGAGTAATTCCAAAGAATCAATGTGGGCCGTTGCACTCTATTTAGTGCTCTTAAAAGTCTAACTTGCTAGTTGAGCCTGCGTGCCACGTTTCGTAAGGTAAACATGCGAATAGACCAAGTTAAGTTTGAAATTGCACAAAAACGTGAAAAGCTCCTCTATGGAGAGAGTTGAGCAATTGCAAAGCAACAATGTGGACCGTTGTACTCTATTTAGTGCTGTTAAATGTATAACTTTCTAGTTGAGCCTTCATGCCACGGTTCGTAAGTTAAAGACGCTAATAGACCAAGTTATGTCTCAAATTGCTCAAATCGTCAAAAGCTCCACTATGGAGAGAGTTGAGAAATTCCAAAGCATCAATGTGGACCGTTGTACTCTATGTAGTGCTCTTAAAAGTCTAACTTGCTGGTTGAGCCTTCGGGCCACGTTTCGTAAGGTAAAGATGCGAATAGACCAAGTTGTGTTTGAAATTACACAAAAACGTGAAAAGCTCCTCTATGGAGAGAGTTGAGCAATTCCAAAGCATCAATGTGGACCGTTGCATGCTATTTAATGTTCTTAGAAGGCTAACTTGCTAGTTTAGCCTTCCTGCAACGTTTCGTAAGTTAAAGATGCGAATAGACCAAGTTATGTTTGAAATTGTACAAAAACCTGAAAAGCTCCTCTATGGAGGGAGTTGAGCAATTCCAAAGCATCAATGTGGACCGCTGTACTCTATTCAGTGCTCCTAAAAGTCTAACTTGCTAGTTGAGCCTTCGTGCCATGTTTCGTAAGGTAAAGACGCTAATAGACCAAGTTATGTTTATAATTGCACAAAAACGTGAAAAGCTCCTCTATGGAGAGAGTTGAGCAATTCCAAAGCATCAATGTGGACAGTTTTACTCTATTTTGTGCTCCTAAAAGTCTAACTTGCATGTTGAGCCTTCGTGCCACGTTTCATAAGGTAAAGACGTGAATAGACCAAGTTATGTCTCAAATTGCCCAAACATGTGAAAAGCTCCTCTGTGGAGAGAGTTGAGCAATTCCAAAGCATCAATGTGGACCGTTGTACTCTGTTGAGTGCTCTTAAAAGTCTAACTTTCTAGTTGAGCCTTCGTGCCACGTTTCGTAAGGTAAAGATTCGAATAGACCAAGTTATGTTTGAAATTGCACAAAAACGTGAAAAGCTCCTCTATGGAGAGAGTTGAGCAATTCCAAAGCATCAATGTGGACCGTTGTACTCTATTTAGTGCTCTTAAAGGTCTAACTTGGTAGTTGAGCCTTGGTGCCACGGTTCGTAAGGTAAAGACGCTAATAGACCAAGTTATGTCTCAAGCTGCTCAAAAACGTCAAAAGCTCCTCTATGGAGAGAGTTGAGAAATTCCAAAGCATCAATGTGGACCGTTGTACTCTAATGAGTGATCTAGAAAGTCTAACTTGCTAGTTGAGCCTTCGTGCCACGTTTCGTAAGGTAAAGACGCGAATAGACCGAGTTATGCCTCAAATTGCTGAAAAATGTGAAAAACTCCTCTATAGAGAGAGTTGAGCAATTCCAAAGCATCAATGTGGACCGTTGCACTCTATTTAGTGCTCTTAAAGGTCTAACTTGGTAGTTGAGCCTTGGTGCCACGGTTCGTAAGGTAAAGACGCTAATAGACCAAGTTATGTCTCAAGTTGCTCAAAAACGTCAAAAGCTCCTCTATGGAGAGAGTTGAGCAATTCCAAAGCATCAATGTGGACCATTGTATTCTATTGAGTGATCTTAAAAGTCTAACTTGCTAGTTGAGCATTCGTGCCACGTTTCGTAAGGTAAAGAGGCGAATAGACCAAGTTATGTCTCAAATTGCTCAAAAATGTTAAAAGCTCCTCTATGGAGAGAGTTGAGCAATTCCAAAGCATCAATGGGGACCGTTGTACTCCATTTAGTGTTCTTAAAAGTATAACTTGCTAGTTGAGCCTTCGGGCCACGTTTCGTAAGGTAAAGTTGTGAATAGACCAAGTTCTGTTTGAAATTGCACAAAAATGAGAAAAGCTCTTCTATGGAGAGAGTTGAGCAATTCCAAAGAATCAATGTGGGCCGTTGCACTCTATTTAGTGCTCTTAAAAGTCTAACTTGCTACTTGAGCCTGCGTGCCACGTTTCGTAAGGTAAACACGCGAATAGACCAAGTTAAGTTTGAAATTGCACAAAAAACGTGAAAAGCTCCTCTATGGAGAGAGTTGAGCAATTGCAAAGCAACAATGTGGACCGTTGTACTCTATTTAGTGCTCTTAAATGTATAACTTTCTAGTTGAGCCTTCGAGCCAGGGTTCGTAAGGTAAAGACGCTAATAGACCAAGTTATGTCTCAAATTGCTCAAATTATCAAAAGCTCCACTATGGAGAGAGTTGAGAAATTCCAAAGCATCAATGTGGACCGTTGTACTCTATGTAGTGCTCTTAAAAGTCTAACTTGCTGGTTGAGCCTTCGGGCCACGTTTCGTAAGGTAAAGATGCGAATAGACCAAGTTGTGTTCGAAATTGCACAAAAACGTGAAAAGCTCCTCTATGGAGAGAGTTGAGCAATTCCAAAGCATCAATGTGGACCGTTGCATGCTATTTAATGTTCTTAGAAGGCTAACTTGCTACTTTAGCCTTCCTGCAACGTTTTGTAAGTTAAAGATGCGAATAGACCAAGTTATGTTTGAAATTGTACAAAAAAGTGAAAAGCTCCTCTATGGAGAGAGTTGAGCAATTCCAAAGCATCAATGTGGACCGCTGTACTCTATTTAGTGCTCCTAAAAGTCTAACTTGCTAGTTGAGCCTTCGTGCCATGTTTCGTAAGGTAAAGACGCTAATAGACCAAGTTATGTTTATAATTGCACAAAAACGTGAAAAGCTCCTCTATGGAGAGAGTTGAGCAATTCCAAAGCATCAATGTGGACAGTTGTACTTTATTTTGTGCTCCTAAAAGTCTAACTTGCATGTTGAGCCTTCGTGCCACGTTTCATAAGGTAAAGACGTGAATAGACCAAGTTATGTCTCAAATTACCCAAAAACGTGAAAAGCTCCTCTGTGGAGAGAGTTGAGCAATTCCAAAGCATCAATGTGGACCGTTGTACTCTGTTGAGTGCTCTTAAAAGTCTAACTTTCTAGTTGAGCCTTCGTGCCACGTTTCGTAAGGTAAAGATGCGAATAGACCAAGTTATGTTTGAAATTGCACAAAAACGTGAAAAGCTCCTCTATGGAGACAGTTGAGCAATTCCAAAGCATCAATGTGGACCGTTGTACTCTATTTAGTGCTCTTAAAGGTCTAACTTGGTAGTTGAGCCTTGGTGCCACGGTTCGTAAGGTAAAGACGCTAATAGACCAAGTTATGTCTCAAGTTGTTCAAAAACGTCAAAAGCTCCTCTATGGAGAGAGTTGAGAAATTCCAAAGCATCAATGTGGACCGTTGTACTCTATTGAGTGATCTAGAAAGTCTAACTTGCTAGTTGAGCCTTCGTGCCACGTTTTTATGCCTCAAATTACTGAAAAATGTGAAAAACTCCTCTATAGAGAGAGTTGAGGAATTCCAAGGCATCAATGGGGACCGTTGTACTCCATTTAGTGCTCTTAAAAGTATAACTTGCTAGTTGACCCTGCGGGCCATGTTTTGTAAGGTAAATATGTGAATAGACCAAGCTCTGTTTGAAATTGCATAAAAACGAGAAAAGCTCTTCTATGGAGAGAGTTGAGCAATTCCAAAGCATCGATGTGGGCTGTTGTACTCTATTTAGTGCTCTTAAAAGTCTAACTTGCTAGTTGAGCCTTCGTGCCACGTTTCGTAAGGTAAAGACACGAATAGACCAAGTTATGTTTGAAATTGCACAAAAACGTGAAAAGCTCCTCTATGGAGAGAGTTGAGCAATTCCAAAGCAACAATGTGGACCGTTCTACTCTATTTAGTGCTCTTAAATGTCTAACTTTCTAGTTGAGCCTTCGTGCCACGGTTCGTAAGGTAAAGACGCTAATAGACCAAGTTGTGTTTGAAATTGCACAAAAAGTGAAAAGCTCCTCTATGGAGAGAGTTGAGCAATTCCAAAGAATCAATGTGGACCGTTGCATGCTATTTAATGTTCTTAGATGTGTAACTTGCTAGTTTTGCCTTCGTGCAATGTTTCGTCAGTTAAAGATGCGAATAGACCAAGTTACGTTTGAAATTGTACAAAAATGAGAAAAGCTCCTTTATGGAGAGAGTTGAGCAATTCAAATGCATCAATGTGGACCGTTGTATTCCATTTAGTGCTCTTAAAAAAATAACTTGTTAGTTGAGCCTTCGGGCCACGTTTCGTAAGGTAAAGATGCGAATAGACCAAGTTCTGTTTGAAATTGCACAAAAACGAGAAAAGCTCCTCTATGGAGAGAGTTGAGCAATTCCAAAGTTTCAATGTGGGCCGTTGTACTCTATTTAGTGCTCTTAAAAGTCTAACTTGCTAGTTGAGCCTTTGTGCCACGTTTCGTAAGGTAAAGACACGAACAGACCAAGTTATGTTTGAAATTACACAAAAACGTGAAAAGCTCCTCTATGGAGAGAGTTGAGCAATTCCAAAGCATCAATATGGACAGTTGTACTCTATTTAGTGCTCCTAAAAGTCTAACTTGCTTGTTGAGCCTTCGTGCCACGTTTCGTAAGGTAAAGACGTGAATAGACCAAGTTATGTCTCAAATTGCACAAAAACGTGAAAAGCTCCTCTATGGAGAGAGGTGAGCAATTCCAAAGCATCAATGTGGACCGTTGTACTCTGTTGAGTGCTCTTAAAAGTCTAACTTGCTAGTTGAGCCTTCGTGCCACGTTTCGTAAGGTATGGATGCGAATAGACCAAGTGATGTTTGAAATTGCACAAAAACGTGAAAAGCTCCTCTATGGAGAGAGTTGAGCAATTCCAAAGCATCAATGTGGACCGTTGTACTCTATTTCGTGCTCTTAAAGGTCTAACTTGTAAGTTGAGCCTTGGTGCCACGTTTAGTAAAGTAAAGACTCGAATAGACCAAGTTATGTTTGAAATTGCACAAAAACATTAAAAGCTCCTCTACGGAGAGAGTTGAGCAATTCCAAAGCATCAATGTGGATCGTTGTACTCTATTGAGTGATCTTAAAAGTCTAACTTGCTAGTTGAGCCTTGGTACCACGTTTCGTAAGGTAAAGGCGCGAATAGACCAAGTTATGTTTGAAATTGCACAAAAAGGTGAAAAGCTCCTCTATGGAGAGAGTTGAGCAATTCCAAAGCAACAACGTGGACCGTTGTATTCTATTTAGGGCTCTTAAATGTCTAAGTTTCTAGTTGAGCCTTCGTGCCACGGTTCGTAAGGTAAAGACGCTAATAGACCAAGTTATGTCTCAAATTGCTCAAATCATCAAAAGCTCCTCAATGGAGAGAGTTGAGAAATTCCAAAGCATCAATGTGGACCGTTGTACTCTATTTAGTGCTCTGAAATGTGTAACTTGCTGGTTGAGCCTTTGGGCCACGTTTCGTAAGGTAAAGATGCGAATAGACGAAGTTGTGTTTGAAATTGCACAAAAACGTGAAAAGCTCCTCTCTGGAGAGAGTTGAGCAATTCCAAAGCATCAATGTTGACCGTTGCATGCTATTTAATGTTCTTAGAAGTCTAACTTGCTAGTTTAGCCTTCCTGCAACGTTTCGTAAGTTAAAGATGCGAATAGACCAAGTTATGTTTGAAATTGTACAAAAACGTGAAAAGCTCCTCTATGGAGAGAGTTGAGCAATTCCAAAGCATGAATGTGGACCGCTGTACTTTATTTAGTGCTCCTAAAAGTCTAACTTGCTAGTTGAGGCTTCGTGCCACGTTTCGTAAGGTAAAGACGCGAATAGACCAAGTTATGTTTATAATTGCACAAAAACGTGAAAAGCTCCTCTATGGAGAGAGTTGAGCAATTCCAAAGCATCAATGTCGACAGTTGTACTCTATTTAGTGCTCCTAAAAGTCTAACTTGCATGTTGAGCCTTCGTGCCACGTTTCGTAAGGTAAAGACGTGAATAGACCAAGTTATGTCTTAAATTGCACAAAAACGTGAAAAGCTCCTCTGTGGAGAGAGTTGAGCAATTTCAAAGCATCAATGTGGACCGTTGTACTGTGTTGAGTGCTCTTAAAAGTCTAACTTTCTAGTTGAGCCTTCGTGCCACGGTTCGTAAGGTAAAGACGCTAATAGACCAAGTTATGTCTCAAATTGCTCAAAAACTTCAAAAGCTCCTCTATGGAGAGAGTTGAGAAATTCCAAAGCATCAATGTGGACCGTTGTACTCTATTGAGTGATCTTTAAAGTCTAACTTGCTAGTTGAGCCTTCGTGCCACGTTTCGTAAGGTAAAGACGCGAATAGACCAAGTTATGTTTGAAATTGTACAAAAACGGGAAAAGCTCCTCTATGGAGAGAGTTGAGCAATTCCAAAGCATCAATGTGGACAGTTGTACTCTGTTTAGTGCTCCTAAAAGTCTAACTTGCTTGTTGAGCCTTCGTGCCACGTTTCGTAAGGTAAAGACGTGAATAGACCAAGTTATGTCTCAAATTGCACAAAAACGTGAAAAGCTCTTCTATGGAGAGAGGTGAGCAATTCCAAAGCATCAATGTGGACCGTTGTACTCTGTTGAGTGCTCTTAAAGGTCTAACTTGGTAGTTGAGCCTTGGTGCCACGGTTCGTAAGGTATGGATGCGAATAGACCAAGTGATGTTTGAAATTGCAGAAAAACGTGAACAGCTCCTATATGGAGAGAGTTGAGCTATTCCAAAGCATCAATGTGGACCGTTGTACTCTATTTAGTGCTCTTAGAGGTCTAGCTTGCTAGTTGAGCCTTGGTGCCACGTTTCGTAAGGTAAACACGCGAATAGACCAAGTTATGTTAGAAATTGCACAAAAACAAGAAAAGCTCTTCTATGGAGAGAGTTGAGCAATTCCAAAGCATCAATGTGGACCGTTATACTCTATTGAGTGATCTTAAAAGTCTAACTTGCTAGTTGAGCCTTGGTACCACGTTTCGTAAGGTAAAGACGCGAATAGACCAAGTTATGTTTGAAATTGCACAAAAACATGAAAAGCTCCTCTATGGAGAGAGTTGAGCAATTCCAAAGCAACAACGTGGACCGTTGTATTCTATTTAGGGCTCTTAAATGTCTAAGTTTCTAGTTGAGCCTTCGTGACACGGTTCGTAAGGTAAAGACGCTAATAGACCAAGTTATGGCTCAAATTGCTCAAATCATCAAAAGCTCCTCTATGGAGAGAGTTGAGAAATTCCAAAGCATCAATGTGGACTGTTGTACTCTATTTAGTGCTCTGAAATGTGTAACTTGCTGGTTGAGCCTTTGGGCCACGTTTCGTAAGGTAAAGATGCGAATAGACGAAGTTGTGTTTGAAATTGCACAAAAACGTGAAAAGCTCCTCTATGGAGAGAGTTGAGCAATTCCAAAGCATCAATGTGGACCGTTGTACTCTATTTAGTGCTCTTAGAGGTCTAGCTTGCTAGTTGAGCCTTGGTGCCACGTTTCGTAAGGTAAAGACGCGAATAGACCAAGTTATGTTAGAAATTGCACAAAAACATGAAAAGCTCCTCTATGGAGAGAGTTGAGCAATTCCAAAGCATCAATGTGGACCGTTCTACTCTATTGAGTGATCTTAAAAGTCTAACTTGCTAGTTGAGCCTTGGTACCACGTTTCGTAAGGTAAAGACGCGAATAGACCAAGTTATGTTTGAAATTGCACAAAAACATGAAAAGCTCCTCTATGGAGAGAGTTGAGCAATTCCAAAGCAACAACATGGACTGTTGTATTCTATTTAGGGCTCTTAAATGTCTAAGTTTCTAGTTGAGCCTTCGTGCCACGGTTCGTAAGGTAAAGACGCTAATAGACCAAGTTATGTCTCAAATTGCTCAAATCATCAAAAGCTCCTCTATGGAGAGAGTTGAGAAATTCCAAAGCATCAATGTGGACTGTTGTACTCTATTTAGTGCTCTGAAATGTGTAACTTGGTGGTTGAGCCTTTGGGCCACGTTTCGTAAGGTAAAGATGCGAATAGACGAAGTTGTGTTTGAAATTGCACAAAAACGTGAAAAGCTCCTCTATGGAGAGAGTTGAGCAATTCCAAGGCATCAATGTGGACCGTTGTACTCTATTTAGTGCTCTCAGAGGTCTAGCTTGCTAGTTGAGCCTTGGTGCCACGTTTCGTAAGGTAAAGACGCGAATAGACCAAGTTATGTTAGAAATTGCACAAAAACATGAAAAGCTCCTCTATGGAGAGAGTTGAGCAATTCCAAAGCATCAATGTGGACCATTCTACTCTATTGAGTGATCTTAAAAGTCTAACTTGCTAGTTGAGCCTTGGTACCACGTTTCGTAAGGTAAAGACGCGAATAGACCAAGTTATGTTTGAAATTGCACAAAAACATGAAAAGCTCCTCTATGGAGAGAGTTGAGCAATTCCAAAGCAACAACGTGGACCGTTGTATTCTATTTAGGGCTCTTAAATGTCTAAGTTTCTAGTTGAGCCTTCGTGCCACGGTTCGTAAGGTAAAGACGCTAATAGACCAAGTTATGTCTCAAATTGCTCAAATCATCAAAAGCTCCTCTATGGAGAGAGTTGAGAAATTCCAAAGCATCAATGTGGACTGTTGTACTCTATTTAGTGCTCTGAAATGTGTAACTTGCTGGTTAAGCCTTCGTGCCACGTTTCGTAAGGTAAAGACGCGAATAGACCAAGTTATGTTTATAATTGCACAAAAACGTGAAAAGCTCCTCTATGGAGAGAGTTGAGCAATTCCAAAGCATCAATGTCGACAGTTGTACTCTATTTAGTGCTCCTAAAAGTCTAACTTGCATGTTGAGCCTTCGTGCCACGTTTCGTAAGGTAAAGACGTGAATAGACCAAGTTATGTCTCAAATTGCACAAAAACGTGAAAAGCTACTCTATGGAGAGAATTGAGCAATTCCAAAGCAACAACGTGGACCGTTGTATTCTATTTAGGGCTCTTAAAAGTCTAACTTTCTAGTTGAGTCTTCGTGCCACGGTTCGTAAGGTAAAGACGCTAATAGACCAAGTTATGTCTCAAATTGCTCAAAAACGTCAAATACTCCTCTATGGAGAGAGTTGAGAAATTCCAAAGCATCAATGTGGACTGTTGTACTCTATTGAGTGATCTTTAAAGTCTAACTTGCTAGTTGAGCCTTCGTGCCACGTTTCGTAAGGTAAAGACGCGAATAGACCAAGTTATGTTTGAAATTGTACAAAAACGGGAAAAGCTCCTCTATGGAGAGAGTTGAGCAATTCCAAAGCATCAATGTGGACAGCTGTACTCTGTTTAGTGCTCCTAAAAGTCTAACTTGCTTGTTGAGCCTTCGTGCCACGTTTCGTAAGATAAAGACGTGAATAGTCCAAGTTATGTCTCAAATTGCACAAAAACGAGAAAAGCTCTTCTATGGAGACAGTTGAGCAATTCCAAAGCATCAATGTGGGCCGTTGCACTCTATTTAGTGCTCTTAAAATTCTAACTTGCTAGTTGAGCCTTCGTGCCACGTGTCGTAAGGTAAAGACGCGAATAGACCAAGTTATGTTTGAAATTGCACAAAAACGTGAAAAGCTCCTCTATGGAGAGAGTTGAGCAATTCCAAAGCATCAATGTGGGCCGTTGTACTCTATTTAGTGCTCCTAAAAGTCTAACTTGCATGTTGAGCCTTCGTGCCACGTTTCGTAAGGTAAAGACGTGAATAGACCAAGTTATCTCTCAAATTGCACAAAAACGTGAAAAGGTCCTCTGTGGAGAGAGTTGAGCAATTCCAAAGCATCAATGTGGACCGTTGTACTGTGTTGAGTGCTCTTAAAAGTCTAACTTTCTAGTTGAGCCTTCGTGCCACGGTTCGTAAGGTAAAGACGCTAATAGACCAAGTTATGTCTCAAATTGCTCAAAAACGTCAAATACTCCTCTATGGAGAGAGTTGAGAAATTCCAAAGCATCAATGTGGACCGTTGTACTCTATTGAGTGATCTTTAAAGTCTAACTTGCTAGTTGAGCTTTCGTGCCACGTTTCGTAAGGTAAAGACGTGAATAGACCAAGTTATGTCTCAAATTGCACAAAAACGAGAAAAGCTCTTCTATGGAGACAGTTGAGCAATTCCAAAGCATCAATGTGGGCCTTTGCACTCTATTTAGTGCTCTTAAAAGTCTAACTTGCTTGTTGAGCCTTCAGGCCACGTTTCGTAAGGTAAAGATGTGAATAGACCAAGTTCTGTTTGAAATTGCACAAAAACGAGAAAAGCTCTTCGATGGAGAGGGTTGAGCAATTCCAAAGCATCAATGTGGGCCGTTGCACTCTATTTAGTGCTCTTAAAAGTCTAACTTGCTAGTTGAGCCTTCGTGCCACGTTTCGTAAGGTAAAGACGCGAATAGACCAAGTTATGTTTGAAATTGCACAAAAAGGTGAAAAGCTCCTCTATGGAGAGAGTTGAGCAATTCCAAAGCAACAACGTGGACCGTTGTATTCTATTTAGGGCTCTTAAATGTCTAAGTTTCTAGTTGAGCCTTCGTGCCACGGTTCGTAATGTAAAGACACGAACAGACCAAGTTATGTTTGAAATTGCACAAAAACGCGAAAAGCTCCTCTATGGAGAGAGTTGAGCAATTCCAAAGCAACAACGTGGACCGTTGTATTCTATTTAGGGATCTTAAATGTCTAAGTTTCTAGTTGAGCTTTCGTGCCACGGTTCGTAAGGTAAAGACGCTAATAGACCAAGTTATGTCTCAAATTGCTCAAATCATCAAAAGCTCGTCTATGGAGAGAGTTGAGAAATTCCAAAGCATCAATGTTTACCGTTGTACTCTATTTAGTGCTCTGAAATGTGTAACTTGTTGGTTGAGCCTTTGGGCCACGTTTCGTAAGGTAAAGATGCGAATAGATGAAGTTGTGTTTAAAATTGCACAAAAACGTGAAAAGCTCCTTTCTGGAGAGAGCTGAGCAATTCCAAAGCATCAATGTTGACCGTTGCATGCTATTTAATGTTCTTAGAAGTCTAACTTTCTAGTTTAGCCTTCCTGCAACGTTTCTTAAGTTAAAGATGCGAATAGACCAAGTTATGTTTGAAATTGTACAAAAACATGAAAAGCTCGTCCATGGAGAGAGTTGAGCAATTCCAAAGCGTCAATGTGGACCGCTGTACTCTATTTAGTGCTCCTAAAAGTCTAACTTGCTAGTTGAGCCTTCGTGCCACGTTTCGTAAGGTAAAGACGCGAATAGACCAAGTTATGTTTGAAATTGCACAAAAAGGTGAAAAGCTACTCTATGGAGAGAATTGAGCAATTCCAAAGCAACAACGTGGACCGTTGTATTCTATTTAGGGCTCTTAAATGTCTAAGTTTCTAGTTGAGCCTTCGTGCCACGGTTCGTAATGTAAAGACACGAACAGACCAAGTTATGTTTGAAATTGCACAAAAACGCGAAAAGCTCCTCTATGGAGAGTGTTGAGCAATTCCAAAGCAACAACGTGGACCGTTGTATTCTATTTAGGGCTCTTAAATGTCTAAGTTTCTAGTTGAGCCTTCGTGCCACGGTTCGTAAGGTAAAGACGCTAATAGACCAAGTTATGTCTCAAATTGCTCAAATAATCAAAAGCTCCTCTATGGATAGAGTTGAGAAATTCCAAAGCATCAATGTGGACCGTTGTACTCTATTTAGTGCTCTGAAATGTGTAACTTGGTTGTTGAGCCTTTGGGCCACGTTTCGTAAGGTAAAGATGCGAATAGACGAAGTTGTGTTTGAAATTGCACAAAAACGTGCAAAGCTCCTTTCTGGAGAGAGCTGAGCAATTCCAAAGCATCAATGTTGACCGTTGCATGCTATTTAATGTTCTTAGAAGTCTAACTTGCTAGTTTAGCCTTCCTGCAACGTTTCGTAAGTTAAAGATGCGAATAGACCAAGTTATGTTTGAAATTGTACAAAAGCGTGAAAAGCTCCTCTATGGAGAGAGTTGAGCAATTCCAAAGCGTCAATGTGGACCGTTGTTCTCCATTTAGTGCTCCTAAAAGTTTAACTTGCTAGTTGAGCCTTCGTGCGACGTTTCGTAAGGTAAAGACGCGAATAGACCAAGTTATGTTTATAATTGCAAAAAAACGTGAAAAGCTCCTCTATGGAGAGAGTTGAGCAATTCCAAAGCATCAATGTCGACAGTTGTACTCTATTTAGTGCTCATAAAAGTCTAACTTGCATGTTGAGCCTTCGTGCCACGTTTCGTAAGGTAAAGACGTGAATAGACAGTTATGTCTCAAATTGCACAAAAATGTGAAAAGCTCCTCTGTGGAGAGAGTTAAGCAATTCCAAAGCATCAATGTGGACCGTTGTACTCTGTTGAGTGCTCTTAAAAGTCTAACTTTCTCGTTGAGCCTTCGTGCCACGTTTCGTAAGGTAAAGATGCGAATAGACCAAGTTATGTTTGAAATGGCACAAAAACGTGAAAAGCTCCTCTATCGAGAGAGTTGAGCAATTCCAAAGCATCAATGGGGACCGTTGTACTCCATTTAGTGCTCTTAAAAGTCTAACTTGCTAGTTGAGCCTGCGGGCCATGTTTTGTAAGGTAAATATGTGAATAGACCAAGCTCTGTTTGAAATTGCACAAAAACGAGAAAAGCTCTTCTATGGAGAGAGTTGAGCAATTCCAAAGCATCGATGTGGGCCGTTGTACTCTATTTCGTGCTCTTAAAAGTCTAACTTGCTAGTTGAGCCTTCGTGCCACGTTTCGTAAGGTAAAGACGCGAATAGACCAAGTTACGATTGAAATTGGACAAAAACGTGAAAAGCTCCTGTATGGAGAGAGTTGCGCAATTCCAAAGCAACAATGTGGACCGTTGTACTCTATTTAGTGCTCTTAAATGTCTAACTTTCTAGTTGAGCCTTCGTGCCATGGTTCGTAAGGTAAAGACGCTAATAGACCAAGTTATGTCTCAAATTGCTCAAATCGTCAAAAGCTCCTCTATGGAGAGAGTTGAGAAATTCCAAAGCATCAATGTGGACCGTTGTACTCTATTTAGTGCTCTTAAAAGTCTAACTTGCTGGTTGAGCCTTCGGGCCACGTTTCGTAAGGTAAAGATGCGAAAAGACCAAGTTGTGTTTGAAATTGCACAAAAACGTGAAAAGCTCCTCTATGGAGAGAGTTGAGCAATTCCAAAGCATCAATATGGACCGTTGCATGCTATTTAATGTTCTAAGATGTGTAACTTGCTAGTTTTGCCTTCGTGCAACGTTTCGTCAGTTAAAGATGCGAATAGACCAAGTTACGTTTGAAATTGTACAAAAACGTGAAAAGCTCCTCTATGGAGAGAGTTGAGCAATTCCAAAGCATCAATGTGGACCGCTGTACTCTATTTAGTGCTCCTAAAAGTCTAACTTGCTAGTTGAGTCTTCGTGCCACGTTTCGTAAGGTAAAGACGTGTATAGACCAAGTTATGTCTCAAATTGCTCAAAAACGTCAAAAGCTCCTCTATGGAGAGAGTTGAGCAATTCCAAAGCATCAATGTGGACCGTTGTATTCCATTTAGTGCTCTTAAAAGACTAACTTGTTAGTTGAGTCTTCGGGCCACGTTTCGTAAGGTAAAGATGCGAATAGACCAAGTTCTGTTTGAAATTGCACGAAAACGAGAAAAGCTCCTCTATGGAGAGAGTTGAGCAATTCCAAAGTTTCAATGTGGGCCGTTTTACTCTATTTAGTGCTCTTAAAATTCTAACTTGCTAGTTGGGCCTTCGTGCCACGTTTCGTAAAGTAAAGACACGAACAGACCAAGTTATGTTTGAAATTGCACAAAAACGTGAAAAGCTCCTCTATGGAGAGAGTTGAGCAATTCCAAAGCATCAATGTGGACCGTTGTACTCTATTTAGTGCTCTTAAAAGTCTAACTTTCTAGTTGAGCCTTCGTGCCACGGTTCGTAAGGTAAAGACGCTAATAGACCAAGTTATGTCTCAAATTGCTCGAAAACGTCAAAAGCTCCTCTATGGAGAGAGTTCAGAAATTCCAAAGCATCAATGTGGACCGTTGTACTCTATTGAGTGATCTTTAAAGTCTAACTTGTTAGTTGAGTCTTCGGGCCACGTTTCGTAAGGTAAAGATGCGAAAAGACCAAGTTCTGTTTGAAATTGCACAAAAACGAGAAAAGCTCCTCTATGGAGAGAGTTGAGCAATTCCAAAGCATCAATGTGGACTGTTGTACTATATTTAGTGCTCTTAAAAGTCTAACTTTCTAGTCGAGCCTTCGTGCTACAGTTCGTAAGGTAAAGACGCTAATAGACCAAGTTATGTCTCAAATTGCTCAAAAACGTCAAAAGCTCCTCTATGGAGAGAGTTCAGAAATTCCAAAGCATCAATGTGGACCGTGGTACTCTATTGAGTAATCTTTAAAGTCTAACTTGCTAGTTGAGCCTTCGTGCCACGTTTCGTAACGTAACGACGCGAAGAGACCAAGTTATGTTTGAAATTGTATAAAAACGGGAAAAGCTCCTCTATGGAAAGAGTTGAGCAGTTCCAAAGCATCAATGTGGACAATTGTACTCTATTTAGTGCTCCTAAAAGTCTAAATTGCTTGTTGAGCCTTCGTGCCACGGTTCGTAAGGTAAAGACGTGAATAGACCAAGTTATGTCTCAAATTGCACAAAAACATGAAAAGCTCCTCTATGGAGAGAGTTGAGCAATTCCAAAGCATCAATGTGGACCGTTGTACTCTGTTGAGTGCTCTTAAAAGTCTAACTTGCTAGTTGAGCCTTCGTGCCACATTTCGTAAGGTAAAGATGCGAATAGACCAAGTGATGTTTGAAATTGCACAAAAACGTGAAAAGCTCCTCTATGGAGAGAGTTGAGCAATTCCAAAGCATCAATGTGGACCGTTGTACTCTATTTAGTGCTCTTAAAGGTGTAACTTGCTAGTTGAGCCTTGGTGCCACGTTTCGTAAGGTAAAGACGCGAATAGACCAAGTTATGTTTGAAATTGCACAAAAACATGACAAGCTCTTCTATGGAGAGAGTTGAGCAATTCCAAAGCATCAATGCCGACCGTTGTACTCTATTGAGTGATCTTAAAAGTCTAACTTGCTAGTTGAGCCTTGGTACCACGTTTCGTAAGGTAAAGACGCGAATGGACCAAGTTATGTTTGAAATTGTACGAAAAACAAGAAAAGCTCCTCTATGGAGAGAGTTGAGCGATTCCAAAGCATCAATTGGGACCATTGTACTCGATTGAGTGATCTTGAAATTCTAACTTTCTAGTTGAGCCTTCGTGCCATGTTTCGTAAGGTAAAGACGCGAATAGACCAAGTTATGTTTGAAATTGCACAAAAACGTGAAAAGCACCTCTATGGAGAGAGTTGAGCAATTCCAAAGCATCAATGTGGACCGTTGTACTCTATTTAGTGCTCTTAAAGGTCAAACTTGGTAGTTGAGCCTTGGTGCCACGGTTCGTAAGGTAAAGACGCCAATAGACCAAGTTATGTCTCAAGTTGCTCAAAAACGTCAAAAGCTCCTCTATGGAGAGAGTTGAGAAATTCCAAAGCATCAATGTGGACCGTTGTACTCTATTTAGTGCTCTTAAAAGTCTAACTTGCTGGTTGAGCCTTGGGGCCACGTTTCGTAAGGTAAAGATGCGAATAGACCAAGTTGTGTTTGAAATTGCACAAAAACGTGAAAAGCTCCTCTATGGAGAGGGTTGAGCAATTCCAAAGCAACAATGTGGACCGTTGTACTCTATTTAGTGCTCTTAAATGTCTAACTTTCTAGTTGAGCCTTCGTGCCACGGTTCGTAAGGTAAAGACGCTAATAGACCAAGTTATGTCTCAAATTGCTCAAATCGTCAAAAGCTCCTCTATGGAGAGAGTTGACAAATTCCAAAGCATCAATGTGGACCGTTGTACTCTATTGAGTGATCTTTAAAGTCTAACTTGCTAGTTGAGCCTTCGTGCCACGTTTCGTAAGGTAAAGACGCGAATAGACCGAGTTATGCCTCAAATTGCTGAAAAATGTGAAAAACTCCACTATGGAGAGAGTTGAGCAATTCCAAAGCATCAATGGGGACCGTTGTACTGCATTTAGTGCTCTTAAAAGTCTAACTTGCTAGTTGAGCCTGCGGGCCATGTTTTGTAAGTTAAAGATGCGAATTGACCAAGTTATGTCTCAAATTGCTCAAATCGTCAAAAGCTCCTCTATGGAGAGAGTTGAGAAATTCCAAAGCATCAATGTGGACCGTTGTACTCTATTTAGTGCTCTTAAAAGTCTAACTTGCTGGTTGAGCCTTCGGGCCAAGTTTCGTAAGGTAAAGATGCGAATAGACCAAGTTGTGTTTGAAATTACACAAAAAGGTGAACCGTTGCATGCTATTTAATGTTCTTAGATGTGTAACTTGCTAGTTTTGTCTTCGTGCAACGTTTCGTTAGTTAAAGATGCGAATAGACCAAGTTACGTTTGAAATTGTACAAAAACGTGAAAAGCTCCTCTATGGAGAGAGTTGAGCAATTCCAAAGCATCAATGTGGACCGCTGTACTCTATTTAGTGCTCCTAAAAGTATAACTTGCTAGTTGAGCCTTCGTGCCACGTTTCGTAAGGTAAAGACGGGTATAGACCAAGTTATGTCTCACATTGCTCAAAAACGTCAAAAGCTCCTCTATGGAGAGAGTTGAGCAATTCCAAAGCATCAATGTGGACCGTTGTATTCCATTTAGTGCTCTTAAAAGGCTAACTTGTTAGTTGAGTCTTCGGGCCACGTTTCGTAAGGTAAAGATGCGAATAGACCAAGTTCTGTTTGAAATTGCACAAAAACGAGAAAAGCTCCTCGATGGAGAGAGTTGAGTAATTCCAAAGTTTCAATGTGGGCCGTTGTACTCTATTTAATGCTCTTAAAATTCTAACTTGCTAGTTGAGCCTTCGTGCCACGTTTCGTAAGGTAAAAACACGAACAGACCAAGTTATGTTTGAAATTGCACAAAAACGCGAAAAGCTCCTCTATGGAG
This sequence comes from Tripterygium wilfordii, assembly GCF_013401445.1. Classification (NCBI taxonomy): domain Eukaryota; kingdom Viridiplantae; phylum Streptophyta; class Magnoliopsida; order Celastrales; family Celastraceae; genus Tripterygium; species Tripterygium wilfordii. The sequence goes on along the minus strand of NC_052237.1, from coordinate 5,078,970 downwards.
AGAGTTGAGCAATTCCAAAGCATCAATGTGGACCGTTGTACTATATTTAGTTCTCTTAAAAGTCTAACTTTCTAGTTGAGCCTTCGTGCCACGGTTCGTAAGGTAAAGACGCTAATAGACCAAGTTATGTCTCAAATTGCTCAAAAACGTCAAAAGCTCCCCTATGGAGAGAGTTCAGAAATTCCAAAGCATCAATGTGGACCGTTGTACTCTATTGAGTGATCTTTAAAGTCTAACTCGCTAGTTGAGCCTTCGTGCCACGTTTCGTAACGTAAAGACGCGAATAGACCAAGTTATGTTTGAAATTGTACAAAAACGGGAAAAGCTCCTCTATGGAGAGAGTTGAGCAATTCCAAAGCATCAATGTGGACAATTGTACTCTATTTAGTGCCACTAAAAGTCTAACTTGCTTGTTGAGCTTTCGTGCCACGTTTCGTAAGGTAAAGACGTGAATAGACCAAGTTATGTCTCAAATTGAACAAAAACGTGAAAAGCTCCTCTATGGAGAGAGTTGAGCAATTCCAAAGCATCAATGTGGACCGTTGTACTCTGTTGAGTGCTCTTAAAAGTCTAACTTGCCAGTTGAGCCTTCGTGCCACGTTTCGTAAGGTAAAGATGCGAATAGACCAAGTGATGTTTGAAATTGCACAAAAACGTGAAAAGCTCCTCTATGGAGAGAGTTGAGCAATTCCAAATCAACAACGTGTACCGTTGTATTCTATTTAGGGCTCTTAAATGTCTAAAATTCTAGGTTAGCCTTCGTGCCACGGTTCGTAAGGTAAAGACGCTAATAGACCAAGTTATGTCTCAAATTGCTCAAATCATCAAAAGCTTCTCTATGGAGAGAGTTGTGAAATTCCAAAGCATCAATGTAGACCGTTGTACTCTATTTAGTGCTCTGAAATGTCTAACTTTCTGGTTGAGCCTTCGGGCCACGTTTCGTAAGGTAAAGATGCGAATAGACGAAGTTGTGTTTGAAATTGCATAAAAACGTGAAAAGCTCCTCTCTGGAGAGAGTTGAGCAATACCAAAGCATCAATGTTGACCGTTGCATGCTATTTAATGTTCTTAGAAGTCTAACTTGCTAGTTTAGCCTTCATGCAACGTTTCGTAAGTCAAAGATGCGAATAGACCAAGTTATGTTTGAAATTGTACAAAAATGTGAAAAGCTCCTCTATGGAGAGAGTTGAGCAATTCCAAAGCATCAATGTGGACCTCTGTACTCTATTTAGTGCTCCTAAAAGTCTAACTAGGTAGTTGAGAATTCGTGCCACGTTTCGTAAGGTAAAGACGTGAATAGACCAAGTTATGTCAAATTGCTCAAAAATGTCAAAAGCTCTTCTATGGAGAGAGTTGAGCAATTCCAAACCATCAATGGGGGCCGTTCTACTACATTTAGTGCTCTTAAAAGTCTAACTTGCTAGTTCAGTCATCGGGCCACGTTTCGTAAGGGAAAGATGTGAATAGACCACGTTCTGTTTGAAATTGCACAAAAACGAGAAAAGCTCTTCTATGGAGAGAGTTGAGCAATTCCAAAGCATCAATGTGGGCCATTGTACTCTATTTGTTGCTCTTAAATGTCTAACTTTCTAGTTGAGCCTTCGTGCCACGGTTCGTAAGGTAAAGACGCTAATAGACCACGTTATGTCTCAAATTGCTCAAATCGTCAAAAGCTCCTCTATGGAGAGAGTTGAGAAATTCCAAAGCATTAATGTGGACCGTTGTACTCTATTTAGTGCTCTTAAAAGTCTAACTTGATGGTTGAGCCTTCGGGCCACGTTTCGTAAGGTAAAGACGCGAATAGACCAAGTTGTGTTTGAAATTGCACAAAAACGTGAAAAGCTCGTCTATGGAGAGAGTTGAGCAATTCCAAAGCATCAATGTGAACGGTTGCATGCTATTTAATGTTCTTAGAAGTCTAACTTGCTAGTTTAGCCTTCGTGCAACGTTTCGTCAGTTAAACATGGGAATAGACCAAGCTACGTTTGAAATTGTACAAAAACGTGAAAAGCTCCTCTATGGAGAGAGTTGAGCAATTCCAAAGCATCAATGTGGACCGCTGTACTCTATTTAGTGCTTCTAAAAGTCTAACTTGCTAGTTGAGCCTTCGTGCCACGTTTCGGTAGGTAGTGATGTGAATAGACCAAGTTATGTCTCAAATTGCTCAAAAACTTTAAAAGCTCCTCGATGGAGAGAGTTGAGCATTTCCAAAGCATCAATGTGGACCGTTGTATTCCATTTAGTGCTCTTAAAAGACTAACTTGTTAGTTGAGCCTTCGGGCCATGTTTCGTAAGGTAAAGATGCGAATAGACCAAGTTCTGTTTGAAATTACACAAAAACGAGAAAAGCTCCTCTATGGAGAGAGTTGAGAATTTGCAAAGTATCAATGTGGGCCGTTGTACTCTATTTAGTGCTCTTAAAATTCTAACTTTCTAGTTGAGCCTTCGTGCCACGTTTCGTAAGGTAAAGACGCTAATAGACCAAGTTAGGTCTCAAATTGCTCAAAAACGTCAAAAGCAAATCTATGGAGAGAGTTGAGAAATTCCAAAGCATCAATGTGGACCGTTGCACGCTATTTAATGTTCTTAGAAGTCTAACTCGCTAGTTTAGCCTCCGTGCAACGTTTCGTAAGTTAAAGATGCGAATAAACCAAGTAATGTTTGAAATTGTACAAAAACGTGAAAAGCTCCTCTATGGAGAGAGTTGAGCAATTCCAAAGCATCAATGTGGACAATTGTACTCTATTTAGTGCTCCTAAAAGTCTAACTTGCTTGTTGACCCTTCGTGCCACGTTTCGTAAGGTAAAGACGTAAATAGACCAAGTTATGTCTCAAATTGGACAGAAACGTGAAAAGCTCCTCTGTGGAGAGAGTTGAGCAATTCCAAAGCATCAATGTGGACCGTTGTACTCTGTTGAGTGCTCTTAAAAGTCTAACTTGCTAGTTGAGCCTTCATGCCACGTTTCGTAAGGTAAAGATGCGAATAGACCAAGTGATGTTTGAAATTGCATAAAAACGTGAAAAGCTCCTCTATGGAGAGAGTTGAGCAATTCCAAATCATCAATGTGGACCGTTGTACTCTATTTCGTGCTTTTAAAGGTCTAACTTGCTAGTTGAGCCTTGGTGCCACGTTTCGTAAGGTAAAGACGCGAATAGACCAAGTTATGTTTGAAATTGCACAAAAACATGAAAAGCTCCTCTATGGAGAGAGTTGAGCAATTCCAAAGCATAACTGTGGACCGTTGTACTCTATTGAGTGATCTTAAAAGTCTAACTTGCTAGTTGAGCCTTCGTGCCACGTTTCGTAAGGTAAAGACGCGAATAGAGCAAGTTATGTCTCAAATTGCTCAAAAATGTCAAAAGCTCCTCTATGGAGATTGTTGAGCAATTCCAAAGCATCAATGGGGACCGTTGTACTCCATTTACTGCTCTTAAAAGTCTCACTTGCTAGTTGAGGCTTCGGGCCACGTTTCATAAGGTAAAGACGCTAATAGACCAAGTTATGTCTCAAATTGCTCAAAAATGTCAAAAGCTCCTCTATGGAGAGAGTTGTGCAATTCCAAAGCAACAATGTGGACCGTTGTACTCTATTTAGTGCTCTTAAATGTCTAACTTTCTAGTTGAGCCTCCGTGCCACGGTTCGTAAGGTAAAGACTCTAATAGACCAAGTTATGTCTCACATTGCTCAAATCAACAAACGCTCCTCTATGGAGAGAGTTGAGAAATTTCAAAGCATCAATGTGGACAGTTGTACTCTATTTAGTGCTCTGAAAAGTCTAACTTGCTGGTTGAGCCTTCGGGCCACGTTTCGTAAGGTAAAGATGCGAATAGACCATGTTGTGTTTGAAATTGCACAAAAACGTGACAAGCTCCTCTATGGAGAGAGTTGAGCAATTCCAAAGCATCAATGTTGACCGTTGCAAGCTATTTAATGTTCTTAGAAGTCTAATTTGCTAGTTTAGCCTTCGTGCAACGTTTCGTAAGTTAAAGATGCGAATAGATCAAGTTATGTTCGAAATTGTACAAAAACGTCAAAGGCTCGTCTACGGAGAGAGTTGAGCAATTCCAAATCATCAATGTGGACCGCTGTTCTCTATTTAGTGCTCCTAAAAGTCTAACTTGCTAGTTGAGCCTTCGTGCCACGTTTCGTAAGGTAAAGACGCGAATAGACCAAGTTATGTCTCAAATTGCTCAAAAATGTCAAAAGCTCCTCTATGGAGAGAGTTGAGCAATTCCAAAGCATCAATGGGGACCGTTGTACTCCATTTAGTGCTCTGAAAAGTCTAACTTGCTAGTTGAGGCTTCGGGCCACGTTTCGTAAGGTAAAGATGTGAATATACCAAGTTCCGTTGGAAATTGCACAAAAACGAGAAAAGCTCTTCTATGGAGACAGCTGAGCAATTCCAAAGCATCAATATGGGCCGTTGCACTCTATTTAGTGCTCTTAAAAGTCTAACTTGCTAGTTGAGCCTTCGTGCCACGTGTCGGAAGGTAAAGACGCGAATAGACCAAGTAATGTTTGAAATTGCACAAAAATGTGAAAAGCTCCTCTATGGAGAGAGTTGAGCAATTCGAAAGCAACAATGTGGACCGTTGTACTCTATTTAGTGCTCTTAAATGTCTAACTTTCTAGTTGAGCCTTCATGCCACGGTTCGTAAGGTAAAGACGCTAATAAACCAAGTTATGTCTCACATTGCTCAAATCATCAAAAGCTCCTCTATGGAGAGACTTCAGAAATTCCAAAGCATCAATGTGGACCGTTGTACTCTATTTACAGCTCTGAAAAGTCTAACTTGCTGGTTGAGCCTTCGGGCCACGTTTCGTAAGGTAAAGATGCGAATAGACCAAGTTGTGTTTGAAATTGCCCAAAAACGTGAAAAGCTTTTCTATGGAGAGAGTTGAGCAATTCCAAAGCATCAATGTTGACCGTTGCATGCTATTTAATGTTCTTAGAAGTCTAACTTGCTAGTTTAGCCTTCGTGCAATGTTTCGTAAGTTAAAGATGCGAATAGACGAAGTTATGTTTGAAATTTTACAAAAACGTGAAAAGCTTGTCTACGGAGAGAGTTGAGCAACTCCAAATCATCAATGTGGACTGCTGTACTCTATGTATTGCTCCTAAAAGTCTAACTTGCTAGTTGAGCCTTCGTGCCACGTTTCGTAAGGTAAAGACGCGAATAGACCAAGTTGTGTCTCAAATTGCTCAAAAATGTCAAAAGTTCCTCTATGGAGAGAGTTGAGCAATTCCAAAGCAACAATGGGGACCGTTGTACTCCATTTAGTGCTCTTAAAAGTCTAACTTGCTAGTTGAGGCTTCGGGCCACGTTTCGTAAGGTAAAGATGTGAATAGACCAAGTTCTGTTGGAAATTGCTCAAAAACAAAAAAAGCTCTTCTATGGAGAGAGTTGAGCAATTCCAAAGCATCAATGTGGCCTGTTGCACTCTATTTAGTGTTCTTAAAAGTCTAACTTGCTAGTTGAGCCTTTGTGCCACGTTTCGTAAGGTAAAGACGCGAATAGACCAAGTTATGTCTCAAATTGCTCAAAAATGTCAAAAGCTCCTCTATGGAGAGAGTTGAGCAATTCCAAAGCATCAATGGGGACCTTTGTACTCCTTTTAGTGCTCCTAAAAGTCTAACTTGCTAGTTGAGCCTTTGTGCCACGTTTCGTAAGGTAAAGACGTGAATAGACCAAGTTATGTCTCAAATTGCACAAAAACGTGAAAAGCTCCTCTATGGAGTGAGTTGAGCAATTCCAAAGCATCAATGTGGACCGTTGTACTCTGTTCAGTGCTCTTAAAAGTCTAACTTGCTACTTGAGCCTTCGTGCCACGTTTCGTAAGGTAAAGATGCGAATAGACCAAGTTATGTTTGAAATTGCACAAAAACGTGAAAAGCCCCTCTATGGAGAGAGTTGAGCAATTCCAAAGCATCAATGTGGACCGTTGTACTCTATTTAATGCTCTTAAAAGTCTAACTTTCTAGTTGAGCCTTGGTGCCACGTTTCCTAAAGTAAAGATGCGAATAGACCATGTTGTGTTTGAAATTGCACAAAAACGTGACAAGCTCCTCTATGGAGAGAGTTGAGCAATTCCAAAGCATCAATGTTGACCGTTGCAAGCTATTTAATGTTCTTAGAAGTCTAATTTGCTAGTTTAGCCTTCGTGCAACGTTTCGTAAGTTAAAGATGCGAATAGATCAAGTTATGTTCGAAATTGTACAAAAACGTCAAAGGCTCGTCTACGGAGAGAGTTAAGCAATTCCAAATCATCAATGTGGACCGCTGTACTCTATTTAGTGCTCCTAAAAGTCTAACTTGCTAGTTGAGCCTTCGTGCCACGTTTCGTAAGGTAAAGACGCGAATAGACCAAGTTATGTCTCAAATTGCTCAAAAATGTCAAAAGCTCCTCTATGGAGAGAGTTGAGCAATTCCAAAGCATCAATGGGGACCGTTGTACTCCATTTAGTGCTCTTAAAAGTCTAACTTGCTAGTTGAGGCTTCGGGCCACGTTTCGTAAGGTAAAGATGTGAATATACCAAGTTCCGTTGGAAATTGCACAAAAACGAGAAAAGCTCTTCTATGGAGACAGCTGAGCAATTCCAAAGCATCAATATGGGCCGTTGCACTCTATTTAGTGCTCTTAAAAGTCTAACTTGCTAGTTGAGCCTTCGTGCCACGTGTCGGAAGGTAAAGACGCGAATAGACCAAGTAATGTTTGAAATTGCACAAAAATGTGAAAAGCTCCTCTATGGAGAGAGTTGAGCAATTCGAAAGCAACAATGTGGACCGTTGTACTCTATTTAGTGCTCTTAAATGTCTAACTTTCTAGTTGAGCCTTCATGCCACGGTTCGTAAGGTAAAGACGCTAATAAACCAAGTTATGTCTCACATTGCTCAAATCATCAAAAGCTCCTCTATGGAGAGACTTCAGAAATTCCAAAGCATCAATGTGGACCGTTGTACTCTATTTACAGCTCTGAAAAGTCTAACTTGCTGGTTGAGCCTTCGGGCCACGTTTCGTAAGGTAAAGATGCGAATAGACCAAGTTGTGTTTGAAATTGCCCAAAAACGTGAAAAGCTTTTCTATGGAGAGAGTTGAGCAATTCCAAAGCATCAATGTTGACCGTTGCATGCTATTTAATGTTCTTAGAAGTCTAACTTGCTAGTTTAGCCTTCGTGCAATGTTTCGTAAGTTAAAGATGCGAATAGACGAAGTTATGTTTGAAATTTTACAAAAACGTGAAAAGCTTGTCTACGGAGAGAGTTGAGCAACTCCAAATCATCAATGTGGACTGCTGTACTCTATGTATTGCTCCTAAAAGTCTAACTTGCTAGTTGAGCCTTCGTGCCACGTTTCGTAAGGTAAAGACGCGAATAGACCAAGTTGTGTCTCAAATTGCTCAAAAATGTCAAAAGTTCCTCTATGGAGAGAGTTGAGCAATTCCAAAGCAACAATGGGGACCGTTGTACTCCATTTAGTGCTCTTAAAAGTCTAACTTGCTAGTTGAGGCTTCGGGCCACGTTTCGTAAGGTAAAGATGTGAATAGACCAAGTTCTGTTGGAAATTGCTCAAAAACAAGAAAAGCTCTTCTATGGAGAGAGTTGAGCAATTCCAAAGCATCAATGTGGCATGTTGCACTCTATTTAGTGTTCTTAAAAGTCTAACTTGCTAGTTGAGCCTTTGTGCCACGTTTCGTAAGGTAAAGACGCGAATAGACCAAGTTATGTCTCAAATTGCTCAAAAATGTCAAAAGCTCCTCTATGGAGAGAGTTGAGCAATTCCAAAGCATCAATGGGGACCTTTGTACTCCTTTTAGTGCTCCTAAAAGTCTAACTTGCTAGTTGAGCCTTTGTGCCACGTTTCGTAAGGTAAAGACGTGAATAGACCAAGTTATGTCTCAAATTGCACAAAAACGTGAAAAGCTCCTCTATGGAGTGAGTTGAGCAATTCCAAAGCATCAATGTGGACCGTTGTACTCTGTTCAGTGCTCTTAAAAGTCTAACTTGCTACTTGAGCCTTCGTGCCACGTTTCGTAAGGTAAAGATGCGAATAGACCAAGTTATGTTTGAAATTGCACAAAAACGTGAAAAGCCCCTCTATGGAGAGAGTTGAGCAATTCCAAAGCATCAATGTGGACCGTTGTACTCTATTTAATGCTCTTAAAAGTCTAACTTTCTAGTTGAGCCTTGGTGCCACGTTTCCTAAAGTAAAGATGCGAATAGACCATGTTGTGTTTGAAATTGCACAAAAACGTGACAAGCTCCTCTATGGAGAGAGTTGAGCAATTCCAAAGCATCAATGTTGACCGTTGCAAGCTATTTAATGTTCTTAGAAGTCTAATTTGCTAGTTTAGCCTTCGTGCAACGTTTCGTAAGTTAAAGATGCGAATAGATCAAGTTATGTTCGAAATTGTACAAAAACGTCAAAGGCTCGTCTACGGAGAGAGTTAAGCAATTCCAAATCATCAATGTGGACCGCTGTACTCTATTTAGTGCTCCTAAAAGTCTAACTTGCTAGTTGAGCCTTCGTGCCACGTTTCGTAAGGTAAAGACGCGAATAGACCAAGTTATGTCTCAAATTGCTCAAAAATGTCAAAAGCTCCTCTATGGAGAGAGTTGAGCAATTCCAAAGCATCAATGGGGACCGTTGTACTCCATTTAGTGCTCTTAAAAGTCTAACTTGCTAGTTGAGGCTTCGGGCCACGTTTCGTAAGGTAAAGATGTGAATATACCAAGTTCCGTTGGAAATTGCACAAAAACGAGAAAAGCTCTTCTATGGAGACAGCTGAGCAATTCCAAAGCATCAATATGGGCCGTTGCACTCTATTTAGTGCTCTTAAAAGTCTAACTTGCTAGTTGAGCCTTCGTGCCACGTGTCGGAAGGTAAAGACGCGAATAGACCAAGTAATGTTTGAAATTGCACAAAAATGTGAAAAGCTCCTCTATGGAGAGAGTTGAGCAATTCGAAAGCAACAATGTGGACCGTTGTACTCTATTTAGTGCTCTTAAATGTCTAACTTTCTAGTTGAGCCTTCATGCCACGGTTCGTAAGGTAAAGACGCTAATAAACCAAGTTATGTCTCACATTGCTCAAATCATCAAAAGCTCCTCTATGGAGAGACTTCAGAAATTCCAAAGCATCAATGTGGACCGTTGTACTCTATTTACAGCTCTGAAAAGTCTAACTTGCTGGTTGAGCCTTCGGGCCACGTTTCGTAAGGTAAAGATGCGAATAGACCAAGTTGTGTTTGAAATTGCCCAAAAACGTGAAAAGCTTTTCTATGGAGAGAGTTGAGCAATTCCAAAGCATCAATGTTGACCGTTGCATGCTATTTAATGTTCTTAGAAGTCTAACTTGCTAGTTTAGCCTTCGTGCAATGTTTCGTAAGTTAAAGATGCGAATAGACGAAGTTATGTTTGAAATTTTACAAAAACGTGAAAAGCTTGTCTACGGAGAGAGTTGAGCAACTCCAAATCATCAATGTGGACTGCTGTACTCTATGTATTGCTCCTAAAAGTCTAACTTGCTAGTTGAGCCTTCGTGCCACGTTTCGTAAGGTAAAGACGCGAATAGACCAAGTTGTGTCTCAAATTGCTCAAAAATGTCAAAAGTTCCTCTATGGAGAGAGTTGAGCAATTCCAAAGCAACAATGGGGACCGTTGTACTCCATTTAGTGCTCTTAAAAGTCTAACTTGCTAGTTGAGGCTTCGGGCCACGTTTCGTAAGGTAAAGATGTGAATAGACCAAGTTCTGTTGGAAATTGCTCAAAAACAAGAAAAGCTCTTCTATGGAGAGAGTTGAGCAATTCCAAAGCATCAATGTGGCATGTTGCACTCTATTTAGTGTTCTTAAAAGTCTAACTTGCTAGTTGAGCCTTTGTGCCACGTTTCGTAAGGTAAAGACGCGAATAGACCAAGTTATGTCTCAAATTGCTCAAAAATGTCAAAAGCTCCTCTATGGAGAGAGTTGAGCAATTCCAAAGCATCAATGGGGACCTTTGTACTCCTTTTAGTGCTCCTAAAAGTCTAACTTGCTAGTTGAGCCTTTGTGCCACGTTTCGTAAGGTAAAGACGTGAATAGACCAAGTTATGTCTCAAATTGCACAAAAACGTGAAAAGCTCCTCTATGGAGTGAGTTGAGCAATTCCAAAGCATCAATGTGGACCGTTGTACTCTGTTCAGTGCTCTTAAAAGTCTAACTTGCTACTTGAGCCTTCGTGCCACGTTTCGTAAGGTAAAGATGCGAATAGACCAAGTTATGTTTGAAATTGCACAAAAACGTGAAAAGCCCCTCTATGGAGAGAGTTGAGCAATTCCAAAGCATCAATGTGGACCGTTGTACTCTATTTAATGCTCTTAAAAGTCTAACTTTCTAGTTGAGCCTTGGTGCCACGTTTCCTAAAGTAAAGACGCGAATAGACCAAGTTATGTTTGAAATTGCACAAAAACGTGACAAGCTCTTCGATGGAGAGATTTGAGCAATTCAAAAGCATCCATGTGGACCGTTGTACTCTTTTTAGTGCTCCTAAAAGCCTAACTTGCTAGTTGAGCCTTCGTGCCACGTTTCGTAATGTAAAGACGCAAATAGACCAAGTTATGTCTCAAATTGCACAAAAACATGAAAAGCTCCTCTGTGGAGAGAGTTGAGCAATTCCAAAGCATCAATGTGGACCGTTGTACTCTATTGAGTGATCTTAAAATTATAACTTGCTAGTTGAGCCTTCGTGGCATGTTTCGTAAGGTAAAGACGCGAATAGACCAAGTTATGTCTCAAATTGCTCAAAAATGTCAGAAGCTCCTCTAAGGAGAGAGTTGAGCAATTTCAGAGCATCAATGTGGACCGTTATACTCCATTTAGTGCTCTAAAAAGTCTAACTTGCTAGTTGAGCCTTCGTGCCACGTTTCGTAAGGTAAAGATGCGAATAGACCAAGTTAAGTTTGAAATTGCACAAAAACGTGAAAAGCTCCTCGATGGAGAGAGTTGAGCTAGTCCAAAGCATCCATGTGGACCGTTGTACTCTATTTAGTGCTCCTAAAAGTCTAACTTGCTAGTTGAGCCTTCGTGCCCCGTTTCATAAGGTAAAGACACGAACAGACCAAGTTATGTTTGAAATTGCACAAAAACGCGAAAAGCTCCTCTATGGAGAGAGTTGAGCAATTCCAAAGCATCAATGTGGACCGTTGTACTATATTTAGTGCTCTTAAAAGTCTAACTTTCTAGTTGAGCCTTCGTGCCGCTGTTCGTAAGGTAAAGACGCTAATAGACCAAGTTATGTCTCAAATTGCTCAAAAACGTCAAAAGCTCCTCTATGGAGAGAGTTCAGAAATTCCAAAGCATCAATGTGGACCGTTGTACTCTATTTAGTGCTCTGAAATGTCTAACTTTCTGGTTGAGCCTTCGGGCCACGTTTCGTAAGGTAAAGATGCGAATAGACCAAGTTATGTTTGAAATTGCACAAAAACGCGAAAAGCTCCTCTATGGAGAGAGTTGAGCAATTCCAAAGCATCAATGTGGACCGTTGTACTATATTTAGTGCTCTTAAAAGTCTAACTTTGTAGTTGAGCCTTCGTGCCGCGGTTCTTAAGGTAAAGACGCTAATACACCAAGTTATGTCTCAAATTGCTCAAAAACGTCAAAAGCTCCTATATGGAGAGAGTTCAGAAATTCCAAAGCATCAATGTGGACCGTTGTACTCTATTTAGTGCTCTGAAATGTCTAACTTGCTAGTTGAGCCTTCGTGCAACGTTTCGTAACGTAAAGACGCGAATAGACCAAGTTATGTTTGAAATTGTACAAAAACGGGAAAAGCTCCTCTATGGAGAGAGTTGAGCAATTCCAAAGCATTAATGTGGACAATTGTACTCTATTTAGTGCTCCTAAAAGTCTAACTTGCTTGTTGAGTCTTCGTGCCACGTTTCGTAAGGTAAAGACGTGAATAGACCAAGTTATGTCTCAAATTGCACAAAAACGTGAAAAGCTCCTCTATGGGGAGAGTTGAGCAATTCCAAAGCATCAATGTGGACCGTTGTACTCTGTTGAGTGCTCTTAAAAGTCTCACTTGCCAGTTGAGCCTTCGTGCCACGTTTCGTAAGGTAAAGATGCGAAAAGACCTAGTGATGTTTGAAATTGCACAAAAATGTGAAAAGCTCCTCTATGGAGAGAGTTGAGCAATTCCAAATCAACAACGTGTACCGTTGTATTCTATTTAGGGCTCTTAAATTTCTAAGTTTCTGGTTGAGCCTTCGTGCCACGGTTCGTAAGGTAAAGACGCTAATAGACCAAGTTATGTCTCAAATTGCTCAAATCATCAAAAGCTTCTCTATGGAGAGAGTTGAGAAATTCCAAAGCATCAATGTGGACCGTTGTACTCTATTTAGTGCTCTGAAATGTCTAACTTGCTGGTTGAGCCTTCGGGCCACGTTTCGTAAGGTAAAGATGCGAATAGACGAAGTTGTGTTTGAAATTGCACAAAAACGTGAAAAGCTCCTCTCTGGAGAGAGTTGAGCAATTCCAAAGCATCAATGTTGATAGTTGCATGCTATTTAATGTTCTTAGAAGTCTAACTTGCTAGTTTAGCCTTCATGCAACGTTTCGTAAGTTAAAGATGCGAATAGACCAAGTTATGTTTGAAATTGTACAAAAACGTGAAAAGCTCCTCTATGGAGAGAGTTGACAGTTCCAAAGGATCAATGTGGACCTCTGTACTCTATTTAGTGCTCCTAAAAGTCTAACTTGCTAGTTGAGCTTTTGTGCCACGTTTCGTAAGGTAAAGACGTGAATAGACCAAGTTATGTCAAATTGCTCAAAAATGTCAAAAGCTCCTCTATGGAGAGAGTTGAGCAATTCCAAAGCATCAATGGGGACCGTTCTACTCCATTTAGTGCTCTTAAAAGTCTAACTTGCTAGTTCAGTCATCGGGCCACGTTTCGTAAGGGAAATATGTGTATAGACCACGTTCTGTTTGAAATTGCACAAAAACGAGAAAAGCTCTTCTATGGAGAGAGTTGAGCAATTCCAAAGCATCAATGTGGGCCGTTGTACTCTATTTATTGCTCTTAAATGTCTAACTTTCTAGTTGAGTCTTCGTGCCACGTTTCGTAAGGTAAAGACGCGAATAGACCAAGATGTGTTTGAAATTGCACAAAAACGTGAAAAGCTCGTCTATGGAGAGAGTTGAGCAATTCCAAAGCATCAATGTGAACCGTTGCATGCTATTTAATGTTCTTAGAAGTCTAACTTGCTAGTTTATCCTTCGTGCAACGTTTCGTTAGTTAAACATGCGAATAGACCAAGTTACGTTTGAAATTGTACAAAAACGTGAAAAGCTCCTCCATGGAGAGAGTTGAGCAATTCCAAAGCATCAATGTGGACCGCTGTACTCTATTTAGTGCTCCTAAAAGTCTAACTTGCTAGTTGAGCCTTCGTGCCACGTTTCGTAAGGTAGTGACGTGAATAGACCAAGTTATGTCTCAAATTGTTCAAAAACTTTAAAAGCTCCTCTATGGAGAGAATTGAGCAATTCCAAAGCATCAATGTGGACCGTTGTATTCCATGTATTGCTCTTAAAAGACTAACTTGTTAGTTGAGCCTTCGGGCCACGTTTCGTAAGGTAAAGATGCGAATAGACCAAGTTCTGTTTGAAATTACACAAAAACGAGAAAAGCTCCTCTATGGAGAGAGTTGAGCAATTGCAAAGTATCAATGTGGGCCGTTGTACTCTATTTAGTGCTCTTAAAATTCTAACTTTCTAGTTGAGCCTTCGTGCCACGTTTCGTAAGGTAAAGACGCTAATAGACCAAGTTAGGTCTCAAATTGCTCAAAAACGTCAAAAGCAACTCTATGGAGAGAGTTGAGAAATTCCAAAGCATCAATGTGGACCGTTGCATGCTATTTAATGTTCTTAGAAGTCTAACTCGCTAGTTTAGCCTCCGTGCAACGTTTCGTAAGTTAAAGATGCGAATAAACCAAGTAATGTTTGAAATTGTACAAAAACGTGAAAAGCTCCTCTATGGAGAGAGTTGAGCAATTCCAAAGCATCAATGTGGACAATTGTACTCTATTTAGTGCTCCTGCAAGTCTAACTTGCTTGTTGAGCCTTCGTGCCACGTTTCGTAAGGTAAAGACGTGAATAGACCAAGTTATGTCTCAAATTGGACAGAAACGTGAAGAGCTCCTCTGTGGAGAGAGTTGAGCAATTCCAAAGCATCAATGTGGACCGTTGTACTCTGTTGAGTGCTCTTAAAAGTCTAACTTGCTAGTTGAGCCTTCGTGCCACGTTTCGTAAGGTAAAGATTCGAATAGACCAAGTGATGTTTGAAATTGCATAAAAATGTGAAAAGCTCCTCTATGGAGAGAGTTGAGCAATTCCAAATAATCAATGTGGACCGTTGTACTCTATTTCGTGCTTTTAAAGGTCTAACTTGCTAGTTGAGCCTTGGTGCCACGTTTCGTACGGTAAAGACGCGAATAGACCGAGTTATGTTTGAAATTGCACAAAAACATGAAAAGCTCCTCTATGGAGAGAGTTGAGCAATTCCAAAGCATAACTGTGGACTGTTCTAGTCTATTGAGTGATCTTAAAAGTCTAACTTGCTAGTTGAGCCTTCGTGCCACGTTTCGAAAGGTAAAGACGCGAATAGAGCAAGTTATGTCTCAAATTGCTCAAAAATGTCAAAAGCTCCTCTATGTAGAGAGTTGAGCAATTCCAAAGCATCAATGGGGACCGTTGTACTCCATTTACTGCTCTTAAAAGTCTCACTTGCTAGTTGAGGCTTCGGGCCACGTTTTATAAGGTAAAGACGCGAATAGACCAAGTTATGTCTCAAATTGCTCAAAAATGTCAAAAGCTCCTCTATGGAGAGAGTTGAGCAATTCCAAAGCATCAATGTGGACAGTTGTACTCTATTTAGTGCTCTGAAAAGTCTAACTTTCTGGTTGAGCCTTTGGGCCACGTTTCGTAAGGTAAAGATGCGAATAGACCAAGTTGTGTTTGAAATTGCACAAAAACGTGACAAGCTCCTCTATGGAGAGAGTTGAGCAATTCCAAAGCATCAATGTTGACCGTTGCAAGCTATTTAATGTTCTTAGAAGTCTAACTTGCTAGTTTAGCCTTCGTGCAACGTTTCGTAAGTTAAAGATGCGAATAGACCAAGTTATGTTCGAAATTGTACAAAAACGAGAAAGGCTCGTCTATGGAGAGAGTTGAGCAATTCCAAATCATCAATGTGGACCGCTGTACTCTATTTAGTGCTCCTAAAAGTCTAACTTGCTAGTTGAGGCTTCGGGCCACGTTTCGTAAGGTAAAGATGTGAATAGACCAAGTTCCGTTGGAAATTGCACAAAAACGAGAAAAGCTCTTCTATGGAGACAGTTGAGCAATTCCAAAGCATCAATGTGGGCCGTTGCACTCTATTTAGTGCTCTTAAAAGTCTAACTTGCTAGTTGAGCCTTCGTGCCACGTGTCGTAAGGTAAAGACGCGAATAGACCAAGTTATGTTTGAAATTGCACAAAAACGTGAAAAGCTCCTCTATGGAGAGAGTTGAGCAATTCCAAAGCAATAATGTGGACCGTTGTACTCTATTTAGTGCTCTTAAATGTCTAACTTTCTAGTTGAGCCTTCATGCCACGGTTCGTAAGGTAAAGACGCTAATAAACCAAGGTATGTCTCACATTGCTCAAATCATCAAAAGCTCCTCTATGGAGAGAGTTCAGAAATTCAAAAGTATCAATGTGGACCGTTGTACTCTATTTAGTGCTCTGAAAAGTCTAACTTGCTGGTTGAGCCTTCGGGCCACGTTTCGTAAGGTAAAGATGCGAATAGACCAAGTTGTGTTTGAAATTGCCCAAAAACGTGAAAAGCTCTTCTATGGAGAGAGTTGAGCAATTCCAAAGCATCAATGTTGACCGTTGCATGCTATTTAATGTTCTAACTTGCTAGTTTAGCCTTCGTGCAACGTTTCGTAAGTTAAAGATGCGAATAGACGAAGTTATGTTTGAAATTGTACAAAAACGTGAAAAGCTTGTCTACGGAGAGAGTTGAGCAATTCCAAATCATCAATGTGGACTGCTGTACTCTATTTAGTGCTCCTAAAAGTCTAACTTGCTAGTTGAGCCTTCGTGCCACGTTTCGTAAGGTAAAGACGCGAATAGACCAAGTTATGTCTCAAATTGCTCAAAAATGTCAAAATTTCCTCTATGGAGAGAGTTGAGCAATTCCAAAGCAACAATGGGGACCGTTGTACTCCATTTAGTGCTCTTAAAAGTCTAACTTGCTAGTTGAGGCTTCGGGCCATGTTTCGTAAGGTAAAGATGTGAATAGACCAAGTTCTGTTGGAAATTGCACAAAAACGAGAAAAGCTCTTCTATGGAGAGAGTTGAGCAATTTCAAAGCATCAATGTGGCCCGTTGCACTCTATTTAGTGCTCTTAAAGTCTAACTTTCTAGTTGAGCCTTCATGCCACGGTATGTAAGGTAAAGACGCTAATAAACCAAGTTATGTCTCACATTGCTCAAATCATCAAAAGCTCCTCTATGGAGAGAGTTCAGAAATTCCAAAGTATCAATGTGGACCGTTGTACTCTATTTAGTGCTCTGACAAGTCTAACTTGCTGGTTGAGCCTTCGGGCCACGTTTCGTAAGGTAAAGATGCGAATAGACCAAGTTGTGTTTGAAATTGCCCAAAAACGTGAAAAGCTCTTCTATGGGGAGAGTTGAGCAATTCCAAAGCATCAATGTTGACCGTTGCATGCTATTTAATGTTCTTAGAAGTCTAACTTGCTAGTTTAGCCTTCGTGCAACGTTTCGTAAGTTAAAGATGCGAATAGACGAAGTTATGTTTGAAATTGTACAAAAACGTAAAAAGCTTGTCTACGGAGAGAGTTGAGCAATTCCAAATCATCAATGTGGACTGCAGTACTCTATTTAGTGCTCCTAAAAGTCTAACTTGCTAGTTGAGCCTTCGTGCCACGTTTCGTAACGTAAAGACGCGAATAGACCAAGTTATGTCCCAAATTGCTCAAAAATGTCAAAAGCTCCTCTATGGAGAGAGTTGAGCAATTCCAAAGCATCAATGGGGATTGTTGTACTCCATTTAGTGCTCCTAAAAGTTTAACTTGCTAGTTGAGCCTTCGTGCCACGTTTCGTAAGGTAAAGACGTGAATAGACCAAGTTATGTCTCAAATTACACAAAAACGTGAAAAGCTCCTCTATGGAGTGAGTTGAGCAATTCCAAAGCATCAATGTGGACCGTTGTACTCTGTTCAGTGCTCTTAAAAGTCTAAGTTGCTACTTGAGCCTTTGTGCCACGTTTCGAAAGGTAAAGATGCGAATAGACCAAGTTATGTTTGAAATTGCACAAAAACGTGAAAAGCCCCTCTATGGAGAGAGTTGAGCAATTCCAAAGCATCAATGTGGACTGTTGTACTCTATTTAATGCTCTTAAAAGTCTAACTTTCTAGTTGAGCCTTGGTGCCGCGTTTCCTAAGGTAAAGACGCGAGTAGACCAAGTTATGTTTGAAATTGCACAAAAACGTGACAAGCTCTTCGATGGAGAGAGTTGAGCAATTCGAAAGCATCCATGTGGACCGTTGTACTCTATTGAGTGATCTTAAAATTATAACTTGCTAGTTGAGCCTTCGTGCCATGTTTCGTAAGGTAAAGACGCGAATACACCAAGTTATGTCTCAAATTGCTCAAAAATGTCAGAAGCTGCTCTAAGGAGAGAGTTGAGCAATTTCAGAGCATCAATGTGGACCGTTGTACTCCATTTAGTGCTCTAAAAAGTCTAACTTGCTAGTTGAGCCTTCGTGCCACGTTTCGTAAGGTAAAGATGCGAATAGACCAAGTTAAGTTTGAAATTGCACAAAAACGTGAAAAGCTCCTCGATGGAGAGAGTTGAGCTAGTCCAAAGCATCCAAGTGGACCGTTGTACTCTATTTAGTGCTCCTAAAAGTCTAACTTGCTAGTTGAGCCTTCGTGCCCCGTTTCATAAGGTAAGGACGCGAATAGACCAAGTTATGTCTCAAATTGCACAAAAACGTGAAAAGCTCCTATATGGAGAGAGCTGCGCAATTCCAAAGCATCAATGTGGACTGTTGTACTCTGTTGAGTGCTCTTGAAAGTCTAACTTGCTTGTTGAGCCTTCGTGCCACGTTTCGTAAGGTAAAGATGCGAATAGACCAAGTGATGTTTGAAATTGCACAAAAACGTGAAAAGCTCCTCTATGGAGAGAGCTGAGCAATTCCAAAGCATCAATGTGGACGTTGTACTCTATTTAGTGCTTTTAAAGGTCTAACTTGCTAGTTGAGCCTTGGTGCCACGTTTCGTAAGGTAAAGACGCGAATGGACCAAGTTATGTTTGAAATTGCACAAAAACATGAAAAGCTCCTCTATGGAGAGAGTTGAGCAATTCCAAAGCATCAATGTGGACTGTTGTACTCTATTGAGTGATCTTAAAAGTCTAACTTGCTAGTTGAGCCTTCGTGCCACGTTTCGTAAGGTAAACACGCGAATAGACCAAGTTATGTCTCAAATTGCTCAAAAGTTATGTTTGAAATTGTACAAAAACGTGGAAAGCTCCTCTATGAAGGGAGTTGAGCAATTCCAAAGCATCAATGTGGACCGTTGTACTCTATTGAGTGATCTTAAAATTCTAACATTCTAGTTGAGCCTTCGTGCCATGTTTCGTAAGGTAAAGACGCGAATAGACCATGTTATGTCTCAAATTGCTCAAAAATGTCAGAACCTCCTCTATGGAGAGAGTTGAGCAATTCCAAATCATCAATGTGGACCGCTGTACTCTATTTAGTGCTCCTAAAAGTCTAACTTGCTAGTTGAGCCTTCGTGCCACGTTTCGTAAGGTAAAGACGTGAATAGACCAAGTTATGTCTCAAATTGCACAAAAACGTGAAAAGCTCCTCTGTGGAGTGAGTTGAGCAATTCCAAAGCATCAATGTGGACCGTTGTACTCTATTCAATGCTCTTAAAAGTCTAACTTGCTAGTTGAGCCTTCGTGCCACGTTTCGTAAGGCAAAGACGTGAATAGACCAAGTTATGTCTCAAATTGCACAAAAACGTGAAAAGCTCCTCTGTGGAGTGAGTTGAGCAATTCCAAAGCATCAAAGTGGACCGTTGTACTCTGTTCAATGCTCTTAAAAGTCTAACTTGCTAGTTGAGCCTTCGTGCCACGTTTCGTAAGGTAAAGACGTGAATAGACCAAGTTATGTCTCAAATTGCACAAAAACGTGAAAAGCTCCTCTGTGGAGTGAGTTGAGCAATTCCAAAGCATCAATGTGGACCGTTGTACTCTGTTCAATGCTCTTAAAAGTGTAACTTGCTAGTTGAGCCTTCGTGCCACGTTTTGTAAGGTAAAGATGCGAATAGACCAAGTTATGTTTGAAATTGAACAAAAACGTGAAAGGCCCCTCTATGGAGAGAGTTGAGCAATTCTAAAGCATCAATGTGGACCGTTGTACTCTATTTAGTGCTCTTAAAAGTCAAACTTTCTAGTTGAGCCTTGGTGGCACGTTTCCTAAGGAAAAGACGCGAATGGACCAAGTTATGTTTGAAATTGCACAAAAACGTGAAATGCTCCTCGATGGAGAGAGTTGAGCAATTCCAAAGCATCCTTGTGGACCGTTGTACTATATTTAGTGCTCTTAAAAGACTAACTTTCTAGTTGAGCCTTCGTGCCACGGTTCGTAATGTAAAGACGCTAATAGACCAAGTTATGTCTAAAATTGCTCAAAAACGTCAAAAGCTCCTCTATGGAGAGAGTTGAGAAATTCCAATGCATCAATGTGGACCGTTGCACGCTATTTAATGTTCTTAGAAGTCTACCTTGCTAGTATAGCCTTCGTGCAACGTTTCGTAAGTTAAAGATACGAATAGACCAAGTTATGTTTGAAATTGTACAAAAACGAGAAAAGCTCCTCTATGGAGAGAGTTGAGCTATTCCAAAGCATCAATGTGGACCGTTGTACTCTATTTAGTGCTCCTAAAAGTCTAACTTGCTAGTTTAGCCTTCGTGCCACGTTTCGTTAGGTAAAGACGTTAATAGACCAAGTTTAGCCTTCATGGACCGTTGTACTCTGTTGAGTGCTCTTAAAAGTCTAACTTGCTAGTTGAGCATTCGTGCCACGTTTCGTAAGGTAAAGATGCGAAGAGACCAAGTTATGTTTGAAATTGCACAAAAACGTGAAAAGCACCTCTATGGAGAGAGTAGAGCAATTCCAAAGCATCAATGTGGACCGTTGTACTCTATTTAGTGCTCTTAAAAGTCTAACTTGCTAGTTGAGCCTTGGTGCCACGTTTCCTAAGGTAAAGACGCGAATAGACCAAGTTATGTTTGAAATTGCACAAAAACGTGAAAAGCTCCTCGATGGAGAGAGTTGAGCAATTCCAAAGCATCCATGTGGACCGTTGTACTCCATTTAGTGCTCCTAAAAGCCTAACTTGCTAGTTGAGCCTTCGTGCCACGTTTCGTAAGGTAAAGACGCGAATAGACCAAGTTATGTCTCAAATTGCACAAAAACGTGAAAAGCTCCTCTGTGGAGAGAGTTGAGCAATTCCAAAGCATCAATGTGGACCGTTGTACTCTATTGGGTGATCTTAAAATTCTAACTTGCTAGTTGAGCCTTCGTGCCGTGTTTCGTAAGATAAAGACGCGAATAGACCATGTTATGTCTCAAATTGCTCAAAAATGTCAGAAGCTCCTCTATGGAGAGAGTTGAGCAATTCCGGAGCATCAATGTGGATCGTTGTACTCCATTTAGTGCTCTAAAAAGTCTAACTTGCTAGTTGAGCCTTCGTGCCACGTTTCGTAAGTTGAAGATGCGAATCGACCAAGTTATGTTTGAAATTGTACAAAAACGTGAAAAGCTCCTCCATGGAGAGAGTTGAGCAATTCTAAAGCATCAATGTGGACTGCTGTACTCTATTTAGTGCTCCTAAAAGTCTAACTTGCTACTTCAGCCTTCGTGCCACGTCTCGTCAGGTAAAGACGTGAATAGACCAAGTTATGTCTCAAATTGCACAAAAACGTGAAAAGCTCCTCTGTGGAGAGAGTTGAGCAATTCCAAAGCATCAATGTGGACCGTTGTACTCTGTTGAGTGCTCTTAAAAGTCTAACTTGCTAGTTGAGCCTTCGTGCCACGTTTCTTAAGGTAAAGATGCGAATAGACCAAGTTATGTTTGAAATTGCACAAAAACGTGAAAAGCCCCTCTATGGAGAAAGTTGAGCAATTCCAAACCATCAATGTGAACCGCTGTACTCTATTTAGTGCTCTTAAAAGTCTAACTTGCTAGTTGAGCCTTGGTGCCACGTTTCGTAAGGTAAAGACGTTAATAGACCAACTTATGTTTGAAATTGCACAAAAACGTGAAAAGCTCCTCTATGGAGAGAGTTCAGCAATCCCAAAGCATCAATGTGAACCGTTGTACTCCCTTTAGTGCTCTTAAAAGTCTAACTTTCTAGTTGAGCCTTCGTGCCACGGTTCGTAAGGTAAAGACGCTAATAGACCAAGTTTTATCTCAAATTGCTCAAAAACGTCAAAAGCTCCTCTATGGAGAGAGTTGAGAAATTCCAAAGCATCAATGTGGACCGTTGTACTCTATTTAGTGCTCTTAAAAGTCTAACTTGCTAGTTGAGCCTTGGTGCCACGTTTCCTAAGGTAAAGACGCGAATAGACCAAGTTATGTTTGAAATTGCACAAAAACGTGAAAAGCTCCTCGATGGAGAGAGTTGAGCAATTCCAAAGCATCCATGTGGACCGTTGTACTCCATTTAGTGCTCCTAAAAGCCTAACTTGCTAGTTGAGCCTTCGTGCCACGTTTCGCAAGGTAAAGACACGAATAGACCAAGTTATGTCTCAAATTGCACAAAAACGTGAAAAGCTCCTCTGTGGAGGGAGTTGAGCAATTCCAAAGCATCAATGTGGACCGTTGTACTCTATTGGGTGATCTTAAAATTCTAACTTGCTAGTTGAGCCTTCGTGACATGTTTCGTAAGATAAAGACGCGAATAGACCATGTTATGTCTCAAATTGCTCAAAAATGTCAGAAGCTCCTCTATGGAGAGAGTTGAGCAATTCCGGAGCATCAATGTGGATCGTTGTACTCCATTTAGTGCTCTAAAAAGTCTAACTTGCTAGTTGAGCCTTCGTGCCACGTTTCGTAAGTTAAAGATGCGAATCGACCAAGTTATGTTTGAAATTGTACAAAAACGTGAAAAGCTCCTCCATGGAGAGAGTTGAGCAATTCCAAAGCATCAATGTGGACTGCTGTACTCTATTTAGTGCTCCTAAAAGTCTAACTTGCTACTTCAGCCTTCGTGCCACGTCTCGTCAGGTAAAGACGTGAATAGACCAAGTTATGTCTCAAATTGCACAAAAACGTGAAAAGCTCCTCTGTGGAGAGAGTTGAGCAATTCCAAAGTATCAATGTGGCCCGTTGTACTCTGTTGAGTGCTCTTAAAAGTCTAACTTGCTAGTTGAGCCTTCGTGCCACGTTTCTTAAGGTAAAGATGCGAATAGACCAAGTTATGTTTGAAATTGCACAAAAACGTGAAAAGCCCCTCTATGGAGAAAGTTGAGCAATTCCAAACCATCAATGTGAACCGCTGTACTCTATTTAGTGCTCTTAAAAGTCTAACTTGCTAGTTGAGCCTTGGTGCCACGTTTCGTAAGGTAAAGACGTTAATAGACCAACTTATGTTTGAAATTGCACAAAAACGTGAAAAGCTCCTCTATGGAGAGAGTTCAGCAATCCCAAAGCATCAATGTGAACCGTTGTACTCCCTTTAGTGCTCTTAAAAGTCTAACTTTCTAGTTGAGCCTTCGTGCCACGGTTCGTAAGGTAAAGACGCTAATAGACCAAGTTTTATCTCAAATTGCTCAAAAACGTCAAAAGCTCCTCTATGGAGAGAGTTGAGAAATTCCAAAGCATCAATGTGGACCGTTGTACTCTATTTAGTGCTCTTAAAAGTCTAACTTGCTAGTTGAGCCTTCGTGACATGTTTCGTAAGATAAAGACGCGAATAGACCATGTTATGTCTCAAATTGCTCAAAAATGTCAGAAGCTCCTCTATGGAGAGAGTTGAGCAATTCCGGAGCATCAATGTGGATCGTTGTACTCCATTTAGTGCTCTAAAAAGTCTAACTTGCTAGTTGAGCCTTCTTGCCACGTTTCGCAAGGTAAAGACGCGAATAGACCAAGTTATGTCTCAAATTGCACAAAAACGTGAAAAGCTCCTCTGTGGAGGGAGTTGAGCAATTTCAAAGCATCAATGTGGACCGTTGTACTCTATTGGGTGATCTTAAAATTCTAACTTGCTAGTTGAGCCTTCGTGACATGTTTCGTAAGATAAAGACGCGAATAGACCATGTTGTGTCTCAAATTGCTCAAAAATGTCAGAAGCTCCTCTATGGAGAGAGTTGAGCAATTCCGGAGCATCAATGTGGATCGTTGTACTCCATTTAGTGCTCTAAAAAGTCTAACTTGCTAGTTGAGCCTTCGTGCCACGTTTCGTAAGTTAAAGATGCGAATCGACCAAGTTATGTTTGAAATTGTACAAAAACGTGAAAAGCTCCTCCATGGAGAGAGTTGAGCAATTCCAAAACATCAATGTGGACTGCTGTACTCTATTTAGTGCTCCTAAAAGTCTAACTTGCTACTTCAGCCTTCGTGCCACGTCTCGTCAGGTAAAGACGTGAATAGACCAAGTTATGTCTCAAATTGCACAAAAACGTGAAAAACTCCTCTGTGGAGAGAGTTGAGCAATTCCAAAGTATCAATGTGGCCCGTTGTACTCTGTTGAGTGCTCTTAAAAGTCTAACTTGCTAGTTGAGCCTTCGTGCCACGTTTCTTAAGGTAAAGATGCGAATAGACCAAGTTATGTTTGAAATTGCACAAAAACGTGAAAAGCCCCTCTATGGAGAAAGTTGAGCAATTCCAAACCATCAATGTGAACCGCTGTACTCTATTTAGTGCTCTTAAAAGTCTAACTTGCTAGTTGAGCCTTGGTGCCACGTTTCGTAAGGTAAAGACGTTAATAGACCAACTTATGTTTGAAATTGCACAAAAACGTGAAAAGCTCCTCTATGGAGAGAGTTCAGCAATCCCAAAGCATCAATGTGGACCGTTGAACTCCCTTTAGTGCTCTTAAAAGTCTAACTTTCTAGTTGAGCCTTCGTGCCACGGTTCGTAAGGTAAAGACGCTAATAGACCAAGTTTTATCTCAAATTGCTCAAAAACGTCAAAAGCTCCTCTATGGAGAGAGTTGAGAAATTCCAAAGCATCAATGTGGACCGTTGTACTCTATTTAGTGCTCCTAAAAGTCTAACTTGCTAGTTGAGCCTTCGTGCCACGATTCGTAAGGAAAAGATGCGAATAGACCAAGTTATGTTTGATATTGCACAAAAACGTGAACAGCTCCTCTGTGGAGAGAGTCGAACAATTCCGAAGCATCAATGTGGACCGTTGTAGTCTACTGAGTCCTCTTAAAATTCTAACCTACTAGTTGAGCCTTCGTGCCACGTTTCGTAAGGTAAAGATGCGAATAGACCAAGTTATGTTTGAAATTGCACAAAAACGTGAAAAGCTCTTCTATGGAGAGAGTGGAGCAATTCCAAAGAATCAATGTGGACCGTTATACTCTACTTAGTGCTCTTAAAAGTCTAACTTGCTTGTTGAGCCTTCGTGCCACGTTTTGTAAGGTAAAGATGCGAATAGACCAAGTTATGTTTGAAATTGCACAAAAACGTGAAAAGCTCCTCTATGGAGAGAGTTCAGCAATCCCAAAGCATCAATGTGGACCGTTGTACTCCCTTTAGTGCTCTTAAATGTCTAACTTTCTAGCTGAGCCTTCGTGCCACGGTTCGTAAGGTAAAGACGCTAATAGACCAAGTTTTATCTCAAATTGCTCACAAACGTCAAAAGCTCCTCTATGGAGAGAGTTGAGAAATTCCAAAGCATCAATGTGGACCGTTGTACTCTATTTAGTGCTCCTAAAAGTCTAACTTGCTAGTTGAGCCTTCGTGCCACGATTCGTAAGGAAAAGATGCGAATAGACCAAGTTATGTTTGAAAATGCACAAAAACGTGAACAGCTCCTCTGTGGAGAGAGTCGAACAATTCCGAAGCATCAATGTGGACCGTTGTAGTCTACTGAGTCCTCTTAAAATTCTAACCTACTAGTTGAGCCTTCGTGCCACGTTTCGTAAGGTAAAGATGCGAATAGACCAAGTTATGTTTGAAATTGCACAAAAACGTGAAAAGCTCTTCTATGGAGAGAGTGGAGCAATTCCAAAGAATCAATGTGGACCGTTGTACTCTACTTAGTGCTCTTAAAAGTCTAACTTGCTTGTTGAGCCTTCGTGCCACGTTTTGTAAGGTAAAGATGCGAATAGACCAAGTTATGTTTGAAATTGCACAAAAACGTGAAAGGCTCCTCTATGGAGAGAGTTGAGCAATTCCAAAGCATCAATGTGGACCGTTGTACTCTATTTAGTGCTCTAAAAAGTCTAACTTTCTAGTTGAGCCTTCGTGCCACGTTTCGTAAGTTAAAGATGCGAATCGACCAAGTTATGTTTGAAATTGTACAAAAACGTGAAAAGCTCCTCCATGGAGAGAGTTGAGCAATTCCAAAGCATCAATGTGGACCGCTGTACTCTATTTAGTGCTCCTAAAAGTCTAACTTGCTACTTCAGCCTTCGTGCCACGTCTCGTCAGGTAAAGACGTGAATAGACCAAGTTATGTCTCAAATTGCACAAAAACGTGAAAAGCTCCTCTGTGGAGAGAGTTGAGCAATTCCAAAGCATCAATGTGGACCGTTGCACGTTATTCATTGTTCTTAGAAGTCTAACTTGCTAGTTTAGCCTTCGTGCAACGTTTCGTAAGTTAAAGATGCGAATAGACTAGGTTATGTTTGAATTTTTACAAAAACGTGAAAAGCTCCTCTATAAAGAGAGTTGAGCAATTCCAAAGCATCAATGTGGACCGTTGTACTCTATTTAGTGCTCTTAAAAATCTAATTTTCTAGTTGAGCCTTCGTGCCACGGTTCGTAAGGTAAAGACGCTAATAGACCAAGCTATGTCTCAAATTGCTCAAAAACGTCAAAAGCTCCTCTATGGAGAGAGTTGAGAAATTCCAAAGCATCAATATGGACAGTTGTACTCTATTTAGTGCTCTTAAAAGTCTAACTTGCTAGTTGATCCTTCGGGCCACGTTTCGTAAGGTAAAGATGCGACTAGACCAAGTTATGTTTGAAATTTCACAAAAACGTGAAAAGCTGCTCTATGGAGAGAGTTGAGCAATTCCAAAGCATCAATGTGGACCGTTGTACTCCGTTTAGTGCTCTCCGCTAGTTGAGCCTTCGTGCCATGTTTCGTAAGGTAAAGATGCGAATAGACCCAGTTATGTTTGAAATTGCACAAAAACGTGAAATGCTCCTCTATGGAGAGAGTTGAGCAATTCCAAATCATCAATGTGGATCGTTTTACTCTATTTAGTGCTCCTAAAAGTCTAACTTTCTAGTTGAGCCTTCGTGCCACGGTTCGTAAGGTAAAGACGCTAATGGACCAAGTTATGTCTCAAATTGCTCAAAAAGGTCAAAAGCTCCTCTATGGAGAGAGTTGAGAAATTCCAAAGCATCAATATGGACCGTTGTATTCTACTTAGTACTCTTAAAAGTCTAACCGGCTAGTTGAGCCTTCGGGCCACGTTTCCTAAGGTAAAGATGCGAATGACCAAGTTATGTTTGGAATTGAACAAAAACGTGAAAAGCTCCTCTATGGAGAGAGTTGAGCAATTACAAAGCATCAATGTGGACCGTTGCACGTTATTCAATGTTCTTAGAAGTCTAACTTGCTAGTTTAGCCTTCGTGCAACGTTTCGTAAGTTAAAGATGCGAATAGACGAAGTTATGTTTGAAATTGTTCAAAAACGTGAAAAGCTCCTCTATGGAGAGAGTTGAGCAATTTCAGAGCATCAATGTGGACCGTTGTACTCCATTTAGTGCTCTAAAAAGTCTAACTTGCTAGTTGAGCCTTCGTGCCACGTTTCGTAAGGTAAAGATGCGAATAGACCAAGTTAAGTTTGAAATTGCACAAAAACGTGAAAGGCTCCTCGATGGAGAGAGTTGAGCTAGTCCAAAGCATCCATGTGGACCGTTGTACTCTATTTAGTGCTCCTAAAACTCTAACTTGCTAGTTCAGCCTTCGTGCCCCGTTTCATAAGGTAAAGACGCGAATAGACCAAGTTATGTTTGAAATTGCACAAAAACATGAAAAGCTCCTCTATGGAGAGAGTTGAGCAATTCCAAAGCATCAATGTGGACCGTTGTACTCTATTGAGTGATCTTAAAAGTTTAACTTGCTAGTTGAGCCTTCGTGCCACGTTTCGTTAGGTAAAGACGCGAATAGACCAAGTTATGTCTCAAATTGCTCAAAAGTTATGTTTGAAATTGTACAAAAACGTGGAAAGCTCCTCTATGAAGAGAGTTGAGCAATTCCAAAGCATCAATGTGGACCGTTGTACTCTTTTGAGTGATCTTAAAATTCTAACTTTCTAGTTGAGCCTTCGTGCCATGTTTCGTAAGGTAAAGACGCGAATAGACCATGTTATGTCTCAAATTGCTCAAAAATGTCAGAAGCTCCTCTATGGAGAGAGTTGAGCAATTCCAAATCATCAATGTGGACCGCTGTACTCTATTTAGTGCTCCTAAAAGTCTAACTTGCTAGCTGAGCCTTCGTGCCACGTTTCGTAAGGTAAAGACGCGAATAGACCAAGTTATGTCTCAAATTGCACAAAAACGTGAAAAGCTCCTCTGTGGAGTGAGTTGAGCAATTCCAAAGCATCAATGTGGACCGTTGTACTCTGTTCAATGCTCTTAAAAGTCTAACTTGCTAGTTGAGCCTTCGTGCCACGTTTCGTAAGGTAAAGACGTGAATAGACCAAGTTATGTCTCAAATTGCACAAAAATGTGAAAAGCTCCTCTGTGGAGTGAGTTGAGCAATTCCAAAGGATCAATGTGGACCGTTGTACTCTGTTCAATGCTCTTAAAAGTCTAACTTGCTAGTTGAGCCTTCGTGCCACGTTTCGTAAGGTAAAGACGTGAATAGACCAAGTTATGTCTCAAATTGCACAAAAACGTGAAAAGCTCCTCTGTGGAGTGAGTTGAGCAATTCCAAAGCATCAATGTGGACCGTTGTACTCTGTTCAATGCTCTTAAAAGTCTAACTTGCTAGTTGAGCCTTCGTGCCATGTTTCGTAAGGTAAACATGCGAATAGACCAAGTTATGTTTGAAATTGCACAAAAACGTGAAAGGCCCCACTATGGAGAGAGTTGAGCAATTCCAAAGCATCAATGTGGACCGTTGTACTCAATTTAGTGCTCTTAAAAGTCAAACT
Organism: Tripterygium wilfordii; assembly: GCF_013401445.1. NCBI lineage: Eukaryota > Viridiplantae > Streptophyta > Magnoliopsida > Celastrales > Celastraceae > Tripterygium > Tripterygium wilfordii. The sequence continues at coordinate 5,050,563 of NC_052237.1, read as the reverse complement.
TTCTAGTTGAGCCTTGGTGCCACGTTTCCTAAGGTAAAGACGTGAATAGACCAAGTTATGTTTGAAATTGCACAAAAACGTGAAAAGCTTCCCGATGGAGAGAGTTGAGCAATTCGAAAGCATCCATGTGGACCGTTGTACTCTATTTAGTGCTCCTAAAAGCCTAACTTGCTAGTTGAGCCTTCGTGCCACGTTTCGTAATGTAAAGACGCGAATGGACCAAGTTATGTCTCAAAATGCAGAAAAACGTGAAAAGCTCCTCTGTGGAGAGAGTTGAGCAATGCCAAAGCATCAGTGTTGACCGTTGTACTCTGTTGAGTGATCTTAAAATTCTAACTTGCTAGTTGAGCCTTCGTGCAATGTTTCGTAAGGTAAAGACGCGAATAGACCAAGTTATGTCTCAAATTGCTCAAAAATGTCGTAAGCTCCTCTATGGAGAGAGTTGAGCAATTCCAGAGCATCAATGTGGACCGTTGTACTCCATTTAGTGCTCTAAAAAGTCTAACTTGCTAGTTGAGCCCTCGTGCCACGTTTCGTAAGGTAAAGACGCGAATGGACCAAGTTATGTTTGAAATTGCACAAAAACATGAAAAGCTCCTCTATGGAGAGAGTTGAGCAATTCCAAAGCATCAATGTGGACGTTGTACTCTATTTAGTGCTTTTGAAGGTCTAACTTGCTAGTTGAGCCTTGGTGCCACGTTTCGTAAGGTAAAGACGCGAATGGACCAAGTTATGTTTGAAATTGTACAAAAACATGAAAAGCTCCTCTATGAAGAGAGTTGAGCAACTCCAAAGCATCAATGTGGATATTGTACTCTATTTAGTGCTTTTGAAGGTCTAACTTGCTAGTTGAGCCTTGCTGCCACGTTTCGTAAGGTAAAGACGCGAATGGACCAAGTTATGTTGCAAATTGCACAAAAACATAAAAAGCTACTGTATGGAGAGAGATGAGCAATTCCAAAGCATCAATGTGGACCGTTGTACTCTATTGAGTGATCTTAAAAGTCTAACTTGCTAGTTGAGCCTTCGTGCTACGTTTCGTAAGGTAAAGACGCGGATAGACCAAGTTATGTCTCAAATTGCTCAAAAGTTATGTTTGAAATTGTACAAAAACGTGAAAAGCTCCTCTATGGGAAGAGTTGAGCAATTCCAAAGCATCAATGTGGACCGTTGTACTCTATTTAGTGCTCTTAAAAGTCTAACTTTCTAGTTGAGCCTTCGTGCCACGGTTCGTAAGGTAAAGACGCTAATAGACCAAGTTATGTCTCAAATTGCTCAAAAACATCAAAAACTCCTCTACGGAGAGAGTTGAGAAATTCGAAAGCATCAATGCGGACCTTTGTACTCTATTTAGTGCTCTTAAATGTCTAACCTGCTAGTTGAGCCTTCGGGCCACGTTTCCTAAGGTAAAGATGTGAATAGACCAAGTTACGTTTGGAATTGCACAAAAACGTGAAAAGCTCCTCTATGGAGAGAGTCGAGCAATTCCAAAGCATCAATGTGGACCGTTGCAAGTTATTCAAGGTTCTTAGATGTCTAACTTGCTAGTTTAGCCTTCATGCAACGTTTCGTAAGTTAAAGATGCGAATAGACCAAGTTATGTTTGAAATTGTACAAAAACGTGAAAAGCTCCTCTATGGAAGGAGTTGAGCAATTCCAAAGCATCAATGTGGACCGTTGCACGTTATTCAATGTTCTTAGAAGTCTAACTTGCTAGTTTAGCCTTCGTGCAACGTTTCGTAAGTTAAAGATGCGAATAGACCAAGTTATGCTTGAAATTGCACAAAAACGGGAAAAGCTCGTCGATGGAGAGAGTTGAGCAATTCCAAAGCATCCATGTGGACCGTTGTACTCTATTTAGTGCTCCTAAAAGCCTAACTTGCTAGTTGAGCCTTCGTGCCACGTTTCGTAATGCAAAGACGCGAATGGACCAAGTTATGTCTCAAAATGCACAAAAACGTGAAAAGCTCCTCTGTGGAGAGAGTTGAGCAATTCCAAAGCATCAGTGTGGACCGTTGTACTCTATTGAGTGATCTTAAAATTCTAACTTGCTAGTTGAGCCTTCGTGCAATGTTTCGTAAGGTAAAGACGCGAATAGACCAAGTTATGTCTCAAATTGCTCAAAAATGTCGTAAGCTCCTCCATGGAGAGAGTTGAGCAATTCCAGAGCATAAATGTGGACCGTTGTACTCCATTTAGTGCTCTAAAAAGTCTAACTTGCTAGTTGGGCCTTCGTGCCACGTTTCGTAAGGTAAAGACGCGAATGGACCAAGTTATGTTAGAAATTGCACAAAAACATGAAAAGCTCCTCTATGGAGAGAGTTGAGCAATTCCAAAGCATCAATGTGGACGTTGTACTCTATTTAGTGCTTTTAAAGGTCTAACTTGCTAGTTGAGCCTTGGTGCCACGTTTCGTAAGGTAAAGACGCGAATGGACCAAGTTATGTTTGAAATTGCACAAAAACATGAAAAGCTCCTCTATGGAGAGAGTTGAGCAACTCCAAAGCATCAATTTGGATATTGTACTCTATATAGTGCTTTTAAAGGTCTAACTTGCTAGTTGAGCCTTGGTGCCACGTTTCGTAAGGTAAAGATGCTAATAGACCAAGTTATGTCTAAAATTGCTCAAAAACGTCAAAAGCTCCTCTATGGAGAGAGTTGAGAAATTCCAAAGCATCAATGTGGACCGTTGCACGCTATTTAATGTTCTTAGAACTCTACCTTGCTAGTATAGCCTTCGTGCAACGTTTCGTAAGTTAAAGATACGAATAGCCCAAGTTATGTTTGAAATTGTACAAAAACGTGAAAAGCTCCTCTATGGAGAGAGTTGAGCAATTCCAAAGCATCAATGTGGACCGCTGTACTCTATTTAGTGCTCCTAAAAGTCTAACTTGCTAGTTTAGCCTTCGTGCCACGTTTCGTTAGGTAAAGACGTGAATAGACCAAGTTATGTCTCAAATTGCACAAAAACGTGACAAGCTCGTCTGTGGAGAGAGTTGAGCAATTCCAAAGCATCAATGTGGACCGTTGTACTCTGTTGAGTGCTCTTAAAAGTCTAACTTGCTAGTTGAGCATTCGTGCCACGTTTCGTAAGGTAAAGATGCGAATAGACCAAGTTATGTTTGAAATTGCACAAAAACGTGAAAAGCCCCTCTATGGAGAGAGTTGACCAATTCCAAACCATCAATGTGCACCGTTGTACTCTATTTAGTGCTCTTAAAAGTCTAACTTGCTAGTTGAGCCTTGGTGCCACGTTTCCTAAGGTAAAGACGCGAATAGACCAAGTTATGTTTGAAATTGCACAAAAACGTGAAAAGCTCCTCTATGGAGAGAGTTGAGCAATTCCAAAGCATCAATGTGGACCGTTGTACTCTGTTGAGTGCTCTTAAAAGTCTAACTTGCTAGTTGAGCATTCGTGCCACGTTTCGTAAGGTAAAGATGCGAATAGACCAAGTTATGTTTGAAATTGCACAAAAACGTGAAAAGCCCCTCTATGGAGAGAGTTGACCAATTCCAAACCATCAATGTGGACCGTTGTACTCTATTTAGTGCTCTTAAAAGTCCAACTTGCTAGTTGAGCCTTGGTGCCACGTTTCCTAAGGTAAAGACGCGAATAGACCAAGTTATGTCTCAAATTGCTCAAAAACGTCAAAAGCTCCTCCATGGAGAGAGTTGACAAATTCCAAAGCATCAATATGGACCGTTGTACTCTATTTAGTGCTCTTAAAAGTCTAACTTGCTAGTTGATCCTTCGGGCCACGTTTCGTAAGGTAAAGATGCGACTAGACCAAGTTATGTTTGAAATTGCACAAAAATGTGAAAAGCTCCTCTATGGAGAGAGTTGAGCAATTCCAAAGCATCAATGTGGACCGTTGTACTCCGTTTAGTGCTCTCTGCTAGTTGAGCCTTCGTGCCATGTTTCGTAAGGTAAAGATGCGAATAGACCAAGTTATGTTTGGAATTGCACAAAAACGTGAAAAGCTCCTCTATGGAGAGAGTTGAGCAATTCCAAAGCATCAATGTGGACCGTTGCACGTTATTCAATGTTCTTAGAAGTCTAACTTGCTAGTTTAGCCTTCGTGCAACGTTTCGTAAGTTAAAGATGCGAATAGACCAAGTTATGTTTGAAATTGTACAAAAACGTGAAAAGCTCCTCTATGGAAGGAGTTGAGCAATGCCAAAGCATCAATGTGGACCGTTGTACTCTATTTAGTGCTCTTAAAAGTCTAACTTTCTAGTTGAGCTTTCCTACCACGGTTCGTAAGGTAAAGATGCTAATAGACCAAGTTATGTCTCAAATTGCCCAAAAACGTCAAAAGCTCCTCTATGGAGAGAGTTGAGAAATTCTAAAGCATCAATGTGGACCGTTGTAGTCTATTTAGTGCTCTTGAAAGTCTAACCGGCTAGTTGAGCCTTCGGGCCACGTTTCCTAAGGTAAAGATGCGAATAGACCAAGTTATGTTTGGAATTGCACAAAAACGTGAAAAGCTCCTCTATGGAGAGAGTTGAGCAATTCCAAAGCATCAATGTGGACCGTTGCACGTTATTCAATGTTCTTAGAAGTCTAACTTGCTAGTTTAGCATTCGTGCAACGTTTCGTAAGTTAAAGATGCGAATAGACCAAGTTATGTTTGAAATTGTACAAAAACGTGAAAAGCTCCTCTATGGAGAGAGTTGAGCAATTCCAAAGCATCAATGTGGACCGTTGTACTCTATTTAGTGCTCTTAAAAGTCTAACTTTCTAGTTGAGCCTTCCTGCCACGGTTCGTAAGGTAAAGACGCTAATCGACCAAGTTATGTCTCAAATTGCTCAAAAACATCAAAAGCTCCTCTATGGAGAGAGTTGAGAAATTCCAAAGCATCAATATGGACCGTTGTACTTTATTTAGTGCTCTTAAAAGTCTAACTTGCTAGTTGATCCGTCGGGCCACGTTTCGTAAGGTAAAGATGCGACTAGACCAAGTTATGTTTGAAATTGCACAAAAACGTGAAAAGCTCCTCTACGGAGAGAGTTGACCACTTCCAAAGCATCAATGTGGACCGTTGTACTCCGTTTAGTGCCCTCTGCTAGTTGAGCCTTCGTGCCATGTTTCGTAAGGTAAAGATGCGAATAGACCAAGTTATCTTTGAAATTGCACAAAAACGTGAAAAGCTCCTCTATGGAGAGAGTTGAGCAATTCCAAAGCATCAATGTGGACCTTTTTACTCTATTTAGTGCTCTTAAAAGTCTAACTTTCTAGTTGAGCCTTCGTGCCACGGGTCGTAAGGTAAAGACGCTAATGGACCAAGTTTTGTCTCAAATTGCTCAAAAACGTCAAAAGCTCCTCTATGGAGAGAGTTGAGAAATTCCAAAGCATCAATGTGGACCGTTGTACTCTATTTAGTGCTCTTAAAAGTCTAACCGGCTAGTTGAGCCTTCGGGCCACGTTTCCTAAGGTAAAGATGCGAATAGACCAAGTTATGTTTGGAATTGCACAAAAACGTGAAAAGCTCCTCTATGGAGAGAGTTGAGCAATTCCAAAGCATCAATGTGGACCGTTGCACGTTATTCAATGTTCTTAGAAGTCTAACTTGCTAGTTTAGCCTTCGTGCAACGTTTCGTAAGTTAAAGATGCGAATAGACCAAGTTATGTTTGAAATTGTACAAAAACGTGAAAAGCTCCTCTATGGAAGGAGTTGAGCAATGCCAAAGAATCAATGTGGACCATTGTACTCTATTTAGTGCTCTTAAAAGTCTAACATTCTAGTTGAGCTTTCCTACCACGGTTCGTAAGGTAAAGATGCTAATAGACCAAGTTATGTCTCAAATTGCCCAAAAACGTCAAAAGCTCCTCTATGGAGAGAGTTGAGAAATTCTAAAGCATCAATGTGGACCGTTGTAGTCTATTTAGTGCTCTTGAAAGTCTAACCGGCTAGTTGAGCCTTCGGGCCACGTTTCCTAAGGTAAAGATGCGAATAGACCAAGTTATGTTTGGAATTGCACAAAAACGTGAAAAGCTCCTCTATGGAGAGAGTTGAGCAATTCCAAAGCATCAATGTGGACCGTTGCACGTTATTCAATGTTCTTAGAAGTCTAACTTGCTAGTTTAGCCTTCGTGCAATGTTTCGTAAGTTAAAGATGCGAATAGACCAAGTTATGTTTGAAATTGTACAAAAACGTGAAAAGCTCCTCTATGGAGAGAGTTGAGCAATTCCAAAGCATCAATGTGGACCGTTGTACTCTATTTAGTGCTCTTAAAAGTCTAACTTTCTAGTTGAGCCTTCCTGCCACGGTTCGTAAGGTAAAGACGCTAATCGACCAAGTTATGTCTCAAATTGCTCAAAAACGTCAAAAGCTCCTCTATGGAGAGAGTTGAGAAATTCCAAAGCATCAATATGGACCGTTGTACTTTATTTAGTGCTCTTAAAAGTCTAACTTGCTAGTTGATCCGTCGGGCCACGTTTCGTACGGTAAAGATGCGACTAGACCAAGTTATGTTTGAAATTGCACAAAAACGTGAAAAGCTCCTCTACGGAGAGAGTTGAGCACTTCCAAAGCATCAATGTGGACCGTTGTACTCCGTTTAGTGCCCTCTACTAGTTGAGCCTTCGTGCCATGTTTCGTAAGGTAAAGATGCGAATAGACCAAGTTATCTTTGAAATTGCACAAAAACGTGAAAAGCTCCTCTATGGAGAGAGTTGAGCAATTCCAAAGCATCAATGTGGACCTTTTTACTCTATTTAGTGCTCTTAAAAGTCTAACTTTCTAGTTGAGCCTTCGTGCCACGGGTCGTAAGGTAAAGACGCTAATGGACCAAGTTTTGTCTCAAATTGCTCAAAAACGTCAAAAGCTCCTCTATGGAGAGAGTTGAGAAATTCTAAAGCATCAATGTGGACCGTTGTACTCTATTTAGTGCTCTTAAAAGTCTAACCGGCTAGTTGAGCCTTCGGGCCACGTTTCCTAAGGTAAAGATGCGAATAGACCAAGTTATGTTTGGAATTGCACAAAAACGTGAAAAGCTCCTCTATGGAGAGAGTTGAGCAATTCCAAAGCATCAATGTGGACCGTTGCACGTTATTCAATGTTCTTAGAAGTCTAACTTGCTAGTTTAGCCTTCGTGCAACGTTTCGTAAGTTAAAGATGCGAATAGACCAAGTTATGTTTGAAATTGTACAAAAACGTGAAAAGCTCCTCTATGGAGAGAGTTGAGCAATTCCAAAGCATCAATGTGGACCGTTGTACTCTATTTAGTGCTCTTAAAAGTCTAACTTTCTAGTTGAGCCTTCCTGCCACGGTTCGTAAGGTAAAGACGCTAATCGACCAAGTTATGTCTCAAATTGCTCAAAAACGTCAAAAGCTCCTCTATGGAGAGAGTTGAGAAATTCCAAAGCATCAATAAGGACCGTTGTACTTTATTTAGTGCTCTTCAAAGTCTAACTTGCTAGTTGATCCGTCGGGCCACATTTCGTAAGGTAAAGATGCGACTAGACCAAGTTATGTTTGAAATTGCACAAAAACGTGAAAAGCTCCTCTACGGAGAGAGTTGAGCACTTCCAAAGCAAGAATGTGGACCGTTGTACTCCGTTTAGTGCCCTCTGTTAGTTGAGCCTTCGTGCCATGTTTCGTAAGGTAAAGATGCGAATAGACCAAGTTATCTTTGAAATTGCACAAAAACGTGAAAAGCTCCTCAATGGAGAGAGTTGAGCAATTCCAAAGCATCAATGTGGACCTTTTTACTCTATTTAGTGCTCTTAAAAGTCTAACTTTCTAGTTGAGCCTTCGTACCACGGGTCGTAAGGTAAAGACGCTAATGGACCAAGTTTTGTCTCAAATTGCTCAAAAACGTTCAAAAATGTCAAAAGCTCCTCTATGGAGAGAGTTGAGAAATTCCAAAGCATCAATGTGGACCGTTGTACTCTATTTAGTGCTCTTAAAAGTCTAACCGGCTAGTTGAGCCTTCGGGCCACGTTTCCTAAGGTAAAGATGCGAATAGACCAAGTTATGTTTGGAATTGCACAAAAACGTGAAAAGCTCCTCTATGGAGAGAGTTGAGCAATTCCAAAGCATCAATGTGGACCGTTGCACGTTATTCAATGTTCTTAGAAGTCTAACTTGCTAGTTTAGCCTTCGTGCAACGTTTCGTAAGTTAAAGATGCGAATAGACCAAGTTATGTTTGAAATTGTACAAAAACGTGAAAAGCTCCTCTATGGAAGGAGTTGAGCAATGCCAAAGCATCAATGTGGACCGTTGTACTCTATTTTGTGCTCTTTAAAGTCTAACTTTCTAGTTGAGCTTTCCTACCACGGTTCGTAAGGTAAAGATGCTAATAGACCAAGTTATGTCTCAAATTGCCCAAAAACGTCAAAAGCTCCTCTATGGAGAGAGTTGAGAAATTCTAAAGCATCAATGTGGACCGTTGTGGTCTATTTAGTGCTCTTGAAAGTCTAACCGGCTAGTTGAGCCTTCGGGCCACGTTTCCTAAGGTAAAGATGCGAATAGACCAAGTTATGTTTGGAATTGCACAAAAACGTGAAAAGCTCCTCTATAGAGAGAGTTGAGCAATTCCAAAGCATCAATGTGGACCGTTGCACGTTATTCAATGTTCTTAGAAGTCTAACTTGCTAGTTTAGCATTCGTGCAACGTTTCGTAAGTTAAAGATGCGAATAGACCAAGTTATGTTTGAAATTGTACAAAAACGTGAAAAGCTCCTCTATGGAGAGAGTTGAGCAATTCCAAAGCATCAATGTGGACCGTTGTACTCTATTTAGTGCTCTTAAAAGTCTAACTTTCTAGTTGAGCCTTCCTGCCACGGTTCGTAAGGTAAAGACGCTAATCGACCAAGTTATGTCTCAAATTGCTCAAAAACGTCAAAAGCTCCTCTATGGAGAGAGTTGAGAAATTCCAAAGCATCAATATGGACCGTTGTACTTTATTTAGTGCTCTTAAAAGTCTAACTTGCTAGTTGATCCGTCGGGCCACGTTTCGTAAGGTAAAGATGCGACTAGACCAAGTTATGTTTGAAATTGCACAAAAACGTGAAAAGCTCCTCTACGGAGAGAGTTGACCACTTCCAAAGCATCAATGTGGACCGTTGTACTCCGTTTAGTGCCCTCTGCTAGTTGAGCCTTCGTGCCATGTTTCGTAAGGTAAAGATGCGAATAGACCAAGTTATCTTTGAAATTGCACAAAAACGTGAAAAGCTCCTCTATGGAGAGAGTTGAGCAATTCCAAAGCATCAATGTGGACCTTTTTACTCTATTTAGTGCTCTTAAAAGTCTAACTTTCTAGTTGAGCCTTCGTGCCACTGGTCGTAAGGTAAAGACGCTAATGGACCAAGTTTTGTCTCAAATTGCTCAAAAACGTCAAAAGCTCCTCTATGGAGAGAGTTGAGAAATTCCAAAGCATCAATGTGGACCGTTGTACTCTATTTAGTGCTCTTAAAAGTCTAACCGGCTAGTTGAGCCTTCGGGCCACGTTTCCTAAGGTAAAGATGCGAATAGACCAAGTTATGTTTGGAATTGCACAAAAACGTGAAAAGCTCCTCTATGGAGAGAGTTGAGCAGTTCCAAAGCATCAATGTGGACCGTTGCACGTTATTCAATGTTCTTAGAAGTCTAACTTGCTAGTTTAGCCTTCGTGCAACGTTTCGTAAGTTAAAGATGCGAATAGACCAAGTTATGTTTGAAATTGTACAAAAACGTGAAAAGCTCCTCTATGGAAGGAGTTGAGCAATGCCAAAGCATCAATGTGGACCGTTGTACTCTATTTAGTGCTCTTAAAAGTCTAACATTCTAGTTGAGCTTTCCTACCACGGTTCGTAAGGTAAAGATGCTAATAGACCAAGTTATGTCTCAAATTGCCCAAAAACGTCAAAAGCTCCTCTATGGAGAGAGTTGAGAAATTCTAAAGCATCAATGTGGACCGTTGTAGTCTATTTAGTGCTCTTGAAAGTCTAACCGGCTAGTTGAGCCTTCGGGCCACGTTTCCTAAGGTAAAGATGCGAATAGACCAAGTTATGTTTGGAATTGCACAAAAACGTGAAAAGCTCCTCTATGGAGAGAGTTGAGCAATTCCAAAGCATCAATGTGGACCGTTGCACGTTATTCAATGTTCTTAGAAGTCTAACTTGCTAGTTTAGCCTTCGTGCAATGTTTCATAAGTTAAAGATGCGAATAGACCAAGTTATGTTTGAAATTGTACAAAAACGTGAAAAGCTCCTCTATGGAGAGAGTTGAGCAATTCCAAAGCATCAATGTGGACCGTTGTACTCTATTTAGTGCTCTTAAAATTCTAACTTTCTAGTTGAGCCTTCCTGCCACGGTTCGTAAGGTAAAGACGCTAATCGACCAAGTTATGTCTCAAATTGCTCAAAAACGTCAAAAGCTCCTCTATGGAGAGAGTTGAGAAATTCCAAAGCATCAATATGGACCGTTGTACTTTATTTAGTGCTCTTAAAAGTCTAACTTGCTAGTTGATCCGTCGGGCCACGTTTCGTAAGGTAAAGATGCGACTAGACCAAGTTATGTTTGAAATTGCACAAAAACGTGAAAAGCTCCTCTACGGAGAGAGTTGAGCACTTCCAAAGCATCAATGTGGACCGTTGTACTCCGTTTAGTGCCCTCTGCTAGTTGAGCCTTCGTGCCATGTTTCGTCAGGTAAAGATGCGAATAGACCAAGTTATCTTTGAAATTGCACAAAAACGTGAAAAGCTCCTCAATGGAGAGAGTTGAGCAATTCCAAAGCATCAATGTGGACCTTTTTACTCTATTTAGTGCTCTTAAAAGTCTAACTTTCTAGTTGAGCCTTCGTGCCACGGGTCGTAAGGTAAAGACGCTAATGGACCAAGTTTTGTCTCAAATTGCTAAAAAACGTCAAAAGCTCCTCTATGGAGAGAGTTGAGAAATTCCAAAGCATCAATGTGGACCGTTGTACTCTATTTAGTGCTCTTAAAAGTCTAACCGGCTAGTTGAGCCTTCGGGCCACGTTTCCTAAGGTAAAGATGCGAATAGACCAAGTTATGTTTGGAATTGCACAAAAACGTGAAAAGCTCCTCTATGGAGAGAGTTGAGCAATTCCAAAGCATCAATGTGGACCGTTGCACGTTATTCAATGTTCTTAGAAGTCTAACTTGCTAGTTTAGCCTTCGTGCAACGTTTCGTAAGTTAAAGATGCGAATAGACCAAGTTATGTTTGAAATTGTACAAAAACGTGAAAAGCTCCTCTATGGAAGGAGTTGAGCAATGCCAAAGCATCAATGTGGACCGTTGTACTCTATTTAGTGCTCTTAAAAGTCTAACATTCTAGTTGAGCTTTCCTACCACGGTTCGTAAGGTAAAGATGCTAATAAACCAAGTTATGTCTCAAATTGCCCAAAAACGTCAAAAGCTCCTCTATGGAGAGAGTTGAGAAATTCTAAAGCATCAATGTGGACCGTTGTAGTCTATTTAGTGCTCTTAAAAGTCTAACCGGCTAGTTGAGCCTTCGGGCCACGTTTCCTAAGGTAAAGATGCGAATAGACCAAGTTATGTTTGGAATTGCACAAAAACGTGAAAAGCTCCTCTATGGAGAGAGTTGAGCAGTTCCAAAGCATCAATGTGGACCGTTGCACGTTATTCAATGTTCTTAGAAGTCTAACTTGCTAGTTTAGCCTTCGTGCAACGTTTCGTAAGTTAAAGATGCGAATAGACCAAGTTATGTTTGAAATTGTACAAAAACGTGAAAAGCTCCTCTATGGAAGGAGTTGAGCAATGCCAAAGCATCAATGTGGACCGTTGTACTCTATTTAGTGCTCTTAAAAGTCTAACATTCTAGTTGAGCTTTCCTACCACGGTTCGTAAGGTAAAGATGCTAATAGACCAAGTTATGTCTCAAATTGCCCAAAAACGTCAAAAGCTCCTCTATGGAGAGAGTTGAGAAATTCTAAAGCATCAATGTGGACCGTTGTAGTCTATTTAGTGCTCTTGAAAGTCTAACCGGCTAGTTGAGCCTTCGGGCCACGTTTCCTAAGGTAAAGATGCGAATAGACCAAGTTATGTTTGGAATTGCACAAAAACGTGAAAAGCTCCTCTATGGAGAGAGTTGAGCAGTTCCAAAGCATCAATGTGGACCGTTGCACGTTATTCAATGTTCTTAGAAGTCTAACTTGCTAGTTTAGCCTTCGTGCAACGTTTCGTAAGTTAAAGATGCGAATAGACCAAGTTATGTTTGAAATTGTACAAAAACGTGAAAAGCTCCTCTATGGAAGGAGTTGAGCAATGCCAAAGCATCAATGTGGACCGTTGTACTCTATTTAGTGCTCTTAAAAGTCTAACATTCTAGTTGAGCTTTCCTACCACGGTTCGTAAGGTAAAGATGCTAATAGACCAAGTTATGTCTCAAATTGCCCAAAAACGTCAAAAGCTCCTCTATGGAGAGAGTTGAGAAATTCTAAAGCATCAATGTGGACCGTTGTAGTCTATTTAGTGCTCTTGAAAGTCTAACCGGCTAGTTGAGCCTTCGGGCCACGTTTCCTAAGGTAAAGATGCGAATAGACCAAGTTATGTTTGGAATTGCACAAAAACGTGAAAAGCTCCTCTATGGAGAGAGTTGAGCAATTCCAAAGCATCAATGTGGACCGTTGCACGTTATTCAATGTTCTTAGAAGTCTAACTTGCTAGTTTAGCCTTCGTGCAATGTTTCATAAGTTAAAGATGCGAATAGACCAAGTTATGTTTGAAATTGTACAAAAACGTGAAAAGCTCCTCTATGGAGAGAGTTGAGCAATTCCAAAGCATCAATGTGGACCGTTGTACTCTATTTAGTGCTCTTAAAAGTCTAACTTTCTAGTTGAGCCTTCCTGCCACGGTTCGTAAGGTAAAGACGCTAATCGACCAAGTTATGTCTCAAATTGCTCAAAAACGTCAAAAGCTCCTCTATGGAGAGAGTTGAGAAATTCCAAAGCATCAATATGGACCGTTGTACTTTATTTAGTGCTCTTAAAAGTCTAACTTGCTAGTTGATCCGTCGGGCCACGTTTCGTAAGGTAAAGATGCGACTAGACCAAGTTATGTTTGAAATTGCACAAAAACGTGAAAAGCTCCTCTACGGAGAGAGTTGAGCACTTCCAAAGCATCAATGTGGACCGTTGTACTCCGTTTAGTGCCCTCTGCTAGTTGAGCCTTCGTGCCATGTTTCGTCAGGTAAAGATGCGAATAGACCAAGTTATCTTTGAAATTGCACAAAAACGTGAAAAGCTCCTCAATGGAGAGAGTTGAGCAATTCCAAAGCATCAATGTGGACCTTTTTACTCTATTTAGTGCTCTTAAAAGTCTAACTTTCTAGTTGAGCCTTCGTGCCACGGGTCGTAAGGTAAAGACGCTAATGGACCAAGTTTTGTCTCAAATTGCTCAAAAACGTCAAAAGCTCCTCTATGGAGAGAGTTGAGAAATTCCAAAGCATCAATGTGGACCGTTGTACTCTATTTAGTGCTCTTAAAAGTCTAACCGGCTAGTTGAGCCTTCGGGCCACGTTTCCTAAGGTAAAGATGCGAATAGACGAAGTTATGTTTGGAATTGCACAAAAACGTGAAAAGCTCCTCTATGGAGAGAGTTGAGCAATTCCAAAGCATCAATGTGGACCGTTGCACGTTATTCAATGTTCTTAGAAGTCTAACTTGCTAGTTTAGCCTTCGTGCAACGTTTCGTAAGTTAAAGATGCGAATAGACCAAGTTATGTTTGAAATTGTACAAAAACGTGAAAAGCTCCTCTATGGAAGGAGTTGAGCAATGCCAAAGCATCAATGTGGACCGTTGTACTCTATTTAGTGCTCTTAAAAGTCTAACATTCTAGTTGAGCTTTCCTACCACGGTTCGTAAGGTAAAGTTGCTAATAGACCAAGTTATGTCTCAAATTGCCCAAAAACGTCAAAAGCTCCTCTATGGAGAGAGTTGAGAAATTCTAAAGCATCAATGTGGACCGTTGTAGTCTATTTAGTGCTCTTAAAAGTCTAACCGGCTAGTTGAGCCTTCGCGCCACGTTTCCTAAGGTAAAGATGCGAATAGACCAAGTTATGTTTGGAATTGCACAAAAACGTGAAAAGCTCCTCTATGGAGAGAGTTGAGCAATTCCAAAGCATCAATGTGGACCGTTGCACGTTATTCAATGTTCTTAGAAGTCTAACTTGCTAGTTTAGCCTTCGTGCAATGTTTCGTAAGTTAAAGATGCGAATAGACCAAGTTATGTTTGAAATTGTACAAAAACGTGAAAAGCTCCTCTATGGAGAGAGTTGAGCAATTCCAAAGCATCAATGTGGACCGTTGTACTCTATTTAGTGCTCTTAAAAGTCTAACTTTCTAGTTGAGCCTTCCTGCCACGGTTCGTAAGGTAAAGACGCTAATAGACCAAGTTATGTCTCAAATTGCTCAAAAACGTCAAAAGCTCCTCTATGGAGAGAGTTGAGAAATTCCAAAGCGTCAATATGGACCGTTGTACTTTATTTAGTGCTCTTAAAAGTATAACTTGCTAGTTGATCCGTCGGGCCGCGTTTCGTAAGGTAAAGATGCGACTAGACCAAGTTATGTTTGAAATTGCACAAAAACGTGAAAAGCTCCTCTATGGAGAGAGTTGAGCAATTCCAAAGCATCAATGTGGACCGTTGTACTTTATTTAGTGCTCTTAAAAGTCTAACTTGCTAGTTGATCCGTCGGGCCACGTTTCGTAAGGTAAAGATGCGAATAGACAAAGTTATCTTTGAAATTGCACAAAAACGTGAAAAGCTCCTCTATGGAGGGAGTTGAGCAATTCCAAAGCATCAATGTGGACCTTTTTACTCTATTTAGTGCTCTTAAAAGTCTAACTTTCTAGTTGAGCCTTCGTGCCACGGGTCGTAAGGTAAAGACGCTAATGGACCAAGTTTTGTCTCAAATTACTCAAAAACGTCAAAAGCTCCTCTATGGAGAGAGTTGAGAAATTCCAAAGCATCAATGTGGACCGTTGTACTCTATTTAGTGCTCTTAAAAGTCTAACCGGCTAGTTGAGCCTTCGGGCCACGTTTCCTAAGGTAAAGATGCGAATAGACCAAGTTATGTTTGGAATTGCACAAAAACGTGAAAAGCTCCTCTATGGATAGAGTTGACCAATTCCAGAGCATCAATGTGGACCGTTGCACGTTATTCAATGTTCTTAGAAGTCTAACTTGCTAGTTTAGCCTTCGTGCAACGTTTCGTAAGTTAAAGATGCGAATAGACCAAGTTATGTTTGAAATTGTACAAAAACGTGAAAAGCTCCTCTATGGAAGGAGTTGAGCAATGCCAAAGCATCAATGTGGACCGTTGTACTCTATTTAGTGCTCTTAAAAGTCTAACTTTCTAGTTGAGCTTTCCTACCACGGTTCGTAAGGTAAAGATGCTAATAGACCAAGTTATGTCTCAAATTGCCCAAAAACGTCAAAAGCTTCTCTATGGAGAGAGTTGAGAAATTCTAAAGCATCAATGTGGACCGTTGTAGTCTATTTAGTGCTCTTGAAAGTCTAACCGGCTATGTGAGCCTTCGGGCCACGTTTCCTAATGTAAAGATGCGAATAGACCAAGTTATGTTTGGAATTGCACAAAAACGTGAAAAGCTCCTCTATGGAGAGAGTTGAGCAATTCCAAAGCATCAATGTGGACCGTTGCACGTTATTCAATGTTCTTAGAAGTCTAACTTGCTAGTTTAGCCTTCGTGCAACGTTTCGTAAGTTAAAGATGCGAATAGACCAAGTTATGTTTGAAATTGTACAAAAACGTGAAAAGCTCCTCTATGGAGAGAGTTGAGCAATTCCAAAGCATCAATGTGGACCTTTTTACTCTATTTAGTGCTCTTAAAAGTCTAACTTTCTAGTTGAGCCTTCGTGCCACGGGTCGTAAGGTAAAGACGCTAATGGACCAAGTTTTGTCTCAAATTGCTCAAAAACGTCAAAAGCTCCTCTATGGAGAGAGTTGAGAAATTCCAAAGCATCAATGTGGACCGTTGTACTCTATTTAGTGCTCTTAAAAGTCCAACCGGCTAGTTGAGCCTTCGGGCCACGTTTCCTAAGATAAAGATGCGAATAGACCAAGTTATGTTTGGAATTGCACAAAAATGTGAAAAGCTCCTCTATGGAGAGAGTTGAGCAATTCCAAAGCATCAATGTGGACCGTTGCACGTTATTCAATGTTCTTAGAAGTCTAACTTGCTAGTTTAGCCTTCGTGCAACGTTTCGTAAGTTAAAGATTCGAATCGATCAAGTTATGTTTGAAATTGTACAAAAACGTGAAAAGCTCCTCTATGGAGAGAGTTGAGCAATTCCAAAGCATCAATGTGGACCGTTGTACTCTATTTAGTGCTCTTAAAAGTCTAACTTTCTAGTTGAGCCTTCCTGCCACGGTTCGTAAGGTAAAGACGCTAATCGACCAAGTTATGTCTCAAATTCCTCAAAAACGTCAAAAGCTCCTCTATGGAGAGAGTTGAGAAATTCCAAAGCATCAATATTGACCGTTGTACTTTATTTAGTGCTCTTAAAAGTCTAACTTGCTAGTTGATCCGTCGGGCCACGTTTCGTAAGGTAAAGATGCGACTAGACCAAGTTATGTTTGAAATTGCACAAAAACGTGAAAAGCTCCTCTACGGAGAGAGTTGAGCACTTCCAAAGCATCAATGTGGACCGTTGTACTCCGTTTAGTGCCCTCTGCTAGTTGAGCCTTCGTGCCATGTTTCATAAGGTAAAGATGTGAATAGACCAAGTTATCTTTGAAATTGCACAAAAACGTGAAAAGCTCCTCTATGGAGAGAGTTGAGCAATTCCAAAGCATCAATGTGGACCTTTTTACTCTATTTAGTGCTCTTAAAAGTCTAACTTTCTAGTTGAGCCTTCGTGCCACGGGTCGTAAGGTAAAGACGCTAATGGACCAAGTTTTGTCTCAAATTGCTCAAAAACGTCAAAAGCTCCTCTATGGAGAGAGTTGAGAAATTCCAAAGCATCAATGTGGACCGTTGTACTCTATTTAGTGCTCTTAAAAGTCCAACCGGCTAGTTGAGCCTTCGGGCCACGTTTCCTAAGATAAAGATGCGAATAGACCAAGTTATGTTTGGAATTGCACAAAAATGTGAAAAGCTCCTCTATGGAGAGAGTTGAGCAATTCCAAAGCATCAATGTGGACCGTTGCACGTTATTCAATGTTCTTAGAAGTCTAACTTGCTAGTTTAGCCTTCGTGCAACGTTTCGTAAGTTAAAGATTCGAATCGATCAAGTTATGTTTGAAATTGTACAAAAACGTGAAAAGCTCCTCTATGGAGAGAGTTGAGCAATTCCAAAGCATCAATGTGGACCGTTGTACTCTATTTAGTGCTCTTAAAAGTCTAACTTTCTAGTTGAGCCTTCCTGCCACGGTTCGTAAGGTAAAGACGCTAATCGACCAAGTTATGTCTCAAATTCCTCAAAAACGTCAAAAGCTCCTCTATGGAGAGAGTTGAGAAATTCCAAAGCATCAATATTGACCGTTGTACTTTATTTAGTGCTCTTAAAAGTCTAACTTGCTAGTTGATCCGTCGGGCCACGTTTCGTAAGGTAAAGATGCGACTAGACCAAGTTATGTTTGAAATTGCACAAAAACGTGAAAAGCTCCTCTACGGAGAGAGTTGAGCACTTCCAAAGCATCAATGTGGACCGTTGTACTCCGTTTAGTGCCCTCTGCTAGTTGAGCCTTCGTGCCATGTTTCATAAGGTAAAGATGTGAATAGACCAAGTTATCTTTGAAATTGCACAAAAACGTGAAAAGCTCCTCTATGGAGAGAGTTGAGCAATTCCAAAGCATCAATGTGGACCTTTTTACTCTATTTAGTGCTCTTAAAAGTCTAACTTTCTAGTTGAGCCTTCGTGCCACGGGTCGTAAGGTAAAGACGCTAATGGACCAAGTTTTGTCTCAAATTGCTCAAAAACGTCAAAAGCTCCTCTATGGAGAGAGTTGAGAAATTCCAAAGCATCAATGTGGACCGTTTGTACTCTATTTAGTGCTCTTAAAAGTCTAACCGGCTAGTTGAGCCTTCGGGCCACGTTTCCTAAGGTAAAGATGCGAATAGATCAAGTTATGTTTGGAATTGCACAAAAACGTGAAAAGCTCCTCTATGGAGAGAGTTGAGCAATTCCAAAGCATCAATGTGGACCGTTGCACGTTATTCAATGTTCTTAGAAGTCTAACTTGCTAGTTTAGCATTCGTGCAACGTTTCGTAAGTTAAAGATGCGAATAGACCAAGTTATGTTTGAAATTGTACAAAAACGTGAAAAGCTCCTCTATGGAGAGAGTTGAGCAATTCCAAAGCATCAATGTGGACCATTGTACTCTATTTAGTGCTCTGAAAAGTCTAACTTTCTAGTTGAGCCTTCCTGCCACAGTTCGTAAGGTAAAGACGCTAATAGACCAAGTTATGTCTCAAATTGCTCAAAAACGTCAAAAGCTCCTCTATGGAGAGAGTTGAGAACTTCCAAAGCATCAATATGGACCGTTGTACTCTATTTAGTGCTCTTAAAAGTCTAACTTGCTAGTTGATCCGTCGGGCCACGTTTCGTAAGATAAAGATGCGACTAGACCAAGTTATGTTTGAAATTGCACAAAAACTTGAAAAGCTCCCCTACGGAGAGAGTTGGGCACTTCCAAAGCATCAATGTGGACCATTGTACTCCGTTTAGTGCTCTTAAAAGTCTAACTTTCTAGTTGAGCCTTCGTGCCACGGGTCGTAAGGTAAAGAAGCTAATGGACCAAGTTTTGTCTGAAATTGCTCAAAAACGTCGAAAGCTCCTCTATGGAGAGAGTTGAGAAATTCCAACGCATCAATGTGGACCGTTGTACTCTATTTAGTGCTCTTAAAAGTCTAACCGGCTAGTTGAGCCTTCGGGCCACGTTTCCTAAGGTAAAGATGCGAATAGACCAAGTTATGTTTGGAATTGCACAAAAACGTGAAAAGCTCCTCTATGGAGAGAGTTGAGCAATTCCAAAGCATCAATGTCGACCGTTGCACGTTATTCAATGTTCTTAGAAGTCTAACTTGCTAGTTTAGCCTTCGTGCAACGTTTCGTAAGTTAAAGATGCGAATAGACCAGGTTATGTTTGAAATTGTACAAAAACGTGAAAAGCTCCTCTATGGAGAGAGTTGAGCAACTCCAAAGCATCAATGTGGACCCTTGTACTCTATTTAGTGCTCTTAAAAGTCTAACTTTCTAGTTGAGCCTTCGTGCCACGGTTCGTAAGGTAAAGACGCTAGTAGACCAAGTTATGTCTCAAATTGCTCAAAAACGTCAAAAGCTCCTCTATGGAGAGAGTTGAGAAATTCTAAAGCATCAATGTGGACCGTTGTAGTCTATTTAGTGCTCTTAAAAGTCTAACCGGCTAGTTGAGCCTTCGGGCCACGTTTCCTAAGGTAAAGATGCGAATAGATCAAGTTATGTTTGGAATTGTACAAAAACGTGAAAAGCTCCTCTATGGAGAGAGTTGAGCAATTCCAAAGCATCAATGTGGACCGTTGCACGTTATTCAATGTTCTTAGAAGTCTAACTTGCTAGTTTAGCATTCGTGCAACGTTTCGTAAGTTAAAGATGCGAATAGACCAAGTTATGTTTGAAATTGTACAAAAACGTGAAAAGCTCCTCTATGGAGAGAGTTGAGCAATTCCAAAGCATCAATGTGGACCATTGTACTCTATTTAGTGCTCTGAAAAGTCTAACTTTCTAGTTGAGCCTTCCTGCCACAGTTCGTAAGGTAAAGACGCTAATAGACCAAGTTATGTCTCAAATTGCTCAAAAACGTCAAAAGCTCCTCTATGGAGAGAGTTGAGAACTTCCAAAGCATCAATATGGACCGTTGTACTCTATTTAGTGCTCTTAAAAGTCTAACTTGCTAGTTGATTCGTCGGGCCACGTTTCGTAAGATAAAGATGCGACTAGACTAAGTTATGTTTGAAATTGCACAAAAACTTGAAAAGCTCCCCTACGGAGAGAGTTGGGCACTTCCAAAGCATCAATGTGGACCATTGTACTCCGTTTAGTGCTCTTAAAAGTCTAACTTTCTAGTTGAGCCTTCGTGCCACGGGTCGTAAGGTAAAGAAGCTAATGGACCAAGTTTTGTCTGAAATTGCTCAAAAACGTCGAAAGCTCCTCTATGGAGAGAGTTGAGAAATTCCAAAGCATCAATGTGGACCGTTGTACTCTATTTAGTGCTCTTAAAAGTCTAACCGGCTAGTTAGCCTTCGGGCCACGTTTCCTAAGGTAAAGATGCGAATAGACCAAGTTATGTTTGGAATTGCACAAAAACGTGAAAAGCTCCTCTATGGAGAGAGTTGAGCAATTCCAAAGCATCAATGTCGACCGTTGCACGTTATTCAATGTTCTTAGAAGTCTAACTTGCTAGTTTAGCCTTCGTGCAACGTTTCGTAAGTTAAAGATGCGAATAGACCAGGTTATGTTTGAAATTGTACAAAAACGTGAAAAGCTCCTCTATGGAGAGAGTTGAGCAACTCCAAAGCATCAATGTGGACCCTTGTACTCTATTTAGTGCTCTTAAAAGTCTAACTTTCTAGTTGAGCCTTCGTGCCACGGTTCGTAAGGTAAAGACGCTAATAGACCAAGTTATGTCTCAAATTGCTCAAAAACGTCAAAAGCTCCTCTATGGAGAGAGTTGAGAAATTCCAAAGCATCAATGTGTACCGTTGTAGTCTATTTAGTGCTCTTAAAAGTCTAACCGGCTAGTTGAGCCTTCGGGCCACGTTTCCTAAGGTAAAGATGCGAATAGACCAAGTTATGTTTGGAATTGCACAAAAACGTGAAAAGCTCCTCTATGGAGAGAGTTGAGCAATTCCAAAGCATCAATGTGGACCGTTGCACGTTATTCAATGTTCTTAGAAGTCTAACTTGCTAGTTTAGCCTTCGTGCAACGTTTCGTAAGTTAAAGATGCGAATAGACCAAGTTATGTTTGAAGTTGTACAAAAACGTGAAAAGCTCCTCTATGGAGAGAGTTCAGCAATTCCAAATCATCAATGTGGACCGTTGTACTCTATTTAGTGCTCTTAAAAGTCTAACTTTCTAGTTGAGCCTTCCTGCCACGGTTCGTAAGGTAAAGACGCTAATAGACCAAGTTATGTCTCAAATTGCTCAAAAACGTCAAAAGCTCCTCTATGGAGAGAGTTGAGAAATTCCAAAGCATCAATATGGACCGTTGTACTTTATTTAGTGCTCTTAAAAGTCTAACTTGCTAGTTGATCCGTCGGGCCACGTTTCGTAAGGTAAAGATGCGACTAGACCAAGTTATGTTTGGAATTGCACAAAAACGTGAAAAGCTCCTCTGCGGAGAGAGTTGAGCACTTCCAAAGCATCAATGTGGACCGTTGCACGTTATTCAATGTTCTTAGAAGTCTAACTTGCTAGTTTAGCCTTCGTGCAACGTTTCGTAAGTTAAAGATGCGAATAGACCAAGTTATGTTTGAAATTGTACAAAAACGTGAAAAGCTCCTCTATGGAGAGAGTTGAGCAATGCCAAAGCATCAATGTGGACCGTTGTACTCTATTTAGTGCTCTTAAAAGTCTAACTTTCTAGTTGAGCCTTCCTGCCACGGTTCGTAAGGTAAAGACGCTAATAGACCAAGTTATGTCTCAAATTGCTCAAAAACGTCAAAAGCTCCTCTATGGAGAGAGTTGAGAAATTCTAAAGCATCAATGTGGACCGTTGTAGTCTATTTAGTGCTCTTAAAAGTCTAACCGGCTAGTTGAGCCTTCGGGCCACGTTTCCTAAGGTAAAGATGCGAATAGATCAAGTTATGTTTGGAATTGCACAAAAACGTGAAAAGCTCCTCTATGGAGAGAGTTGAGCAATTCCAAAGCATCAATGTGGACCGTTGCACGTTATTCAATGTTCTTAGAAGTCTAACTTGCTAGTTTAGCATTCGTGCAACGTTTCGTAAGTTAAAGATGCGAATAGACCAAGTTATGTTTGAAATTGTACAAAAACGTGAAAAGCTCCTCTATGGAGAGAGTTGAGCAATTCCAAAGCATCAATGTGGACCATTGTACTCTATTTAGTGCTCTTAAAAGTCTAACTTTCTAGTTGAGCCTTCCTGCCACAGTTCGTAAGGTAAAGACGCTAATAGACCAAGTTATGTCTCAAATTGCTCAAAAACGTCAAAAGCTCCTCTATGGAGAGAGTTGAGAACTTCCAAAGCATCAATATGGACCGTTGTACTCTATTTAGTGCTCTTAAAAGTCTAACTTGCTAGTTGATCCGTCGGGCCACGTTTCGTAAGGTAAAGATACGACTAGACCAAGTTATGTTTGAAATTGCACAAAAACGTGAAAAGCTCCCCTACGGAGAGAGTTGAGCACTTCCAAAGCATCAATGTGGACCATTGTACTCCGTTTAGTGCTCTTAAAAGTCTAACTTTCTAGTTGAGCCTTCGTGCCACGGGTCGTAAGGTAAAGAAGCTAATGGACCAAGTTTTGTCTCAAATTGCTCAAAAACGTCGAAGGCTCCTCTATGGAGAGAGTTGAGAAATTCCAAAGCATCAATGTGGACCGTTGTACTCTATTTAGTGCTCTTAAAAGTCTAACCGGCTAGTTGAGCCTTCGGGCCACGTTTCATAAGGTAAAGATGCGAATAGACCAAGTTATGTTTGGAATTGCACAAAAACGTGAAAAGCTCCTCTATGGAGAGAGTTGAGCAATTCCAAAGCATCAATGTCGACCGTTGCACGTTATTCAATGTTCTTAGAAGTCTAACTTGCTAGTTTAGCCTTCGTGCAACGTTTCGTAAGTTAAAGATGCGAATAGACCAAGTTATGTTTGAAATTGTACAAAAACGTGAAAAGCTCCTCTATGGAGAGAGTTGAGCAATGCCAAAGCATCAATGTGGACCGTTGTACTCTATTTAGTGCTCTTAAAAGTCTAACTTTCTAGTTGAGCCTTCGTGCCACGGTTCGTAAGGTAAAGACGCTAATAGACCAAGTTATGTCTCAAATTGCTCAAAAACGTCAAAAGCTCCTCTATGGAGAGAGTTGAGAAATTCCAAAGCATCAATGTGTACCGTTGTAGTCTATTTAGTGCTCTTAAAAGTCTAACCGGCTAGTTGAGCCTTCGGGCCACGTTTCCTAAGGTAAAGATGCGAATAGACCAAGTTATGTTTGGAATTGCACAAAAACGTGAAAAGCTCCTCTATGGAGAGAGTTGAGCAATTCCAAAGCATCAATGTGGACCGTTGCACGTTATTCAATGTTCTTAGAAGTCTAACTTGCTAGTTTAGCCTTCGTGCAACGTTTCGTAAGTTAAAGATGCGAATAGACCAAGTTATGTTTGAAGTTGTACAAAAACGTGAAAAGCTCCTCTATGGAGAGAGTTCAGCAATTCCAAATCATCAATGTGGACCGTTGTACTCTATTTAGTGCTCTTAAAAGTCTAACTTTCTAGTTGAGCCTTCCTGCCACGGTTCGTAAGGTAAAGACGCTAATAGACCAAGTTATGTCTCAAATTGCTCAAAAACGTCAAAAGCTCCTCTATGGAGAGAGTTGAGAAATTCCAAAGCATCAATATGGACCGTTGTACTTTATTTAGTGCTCTTAAAAGTCTAACTTGCTAGTTGATCCGTCGGGCCACGTTTCGTAAGGTAAAGATGCGACTAGACCAAGTTATGTTTGGAATTGCACAAAAACGTGAAAAGCTCCTCTGCGGAGAGAGTTGAGCACTTCCAAAGCATCAATGTGGACCGTTGCACGTTATTCAATGTTCTTAGAAGTCTAACTTGCTAGTTTAGCCTTCGTGCAACGTTTCGTAAGTTAAAGATGCGAATAGACCAAGTTATGTTTGAAATTGTACAAAAACGTGAAAAGCTCCTCTATGGAGAGAGTTGAGCAATGCCAAAGCATCAATGTGGACCGTTGTACTCTATTTAGTGCTCTTAAAAGTCTAACTTTCTAGTTGAGCCTTCCTGCCACGGTTCGTAAGGTAAAGACGCTAATAGACCAAGTTATGTCTCAAATTGCTCAAAAACGTCAAAAGCTCCTCTATGGAGAGAGTTGAGAAATTCTAAAGCATCAATGTGGACCGTTGTAGTCTATTTAGTGCTCTTAAAAGTCTAACCGGCTAGTTGAGCCTTCGGGCCACGTTTCCTAAGGTAAAGATGCGAATAGATCAAGTTATGTTTGGAATTGCACAAAAACGTGAAAAGCTCCTCTATGGAGAGAGTTGAGCAATTCCAAAGCATCAATGTGGACCGTTGCACGTTATTCAATGTTCTTAGAAGTCTAACTTGCTAGTTTAGCATTCGTGCAACGTTTCGTAAGTTAAAGATGCGAATAGACCAAGTTATGTTTGAAATTGTACAAAAACGTGAAAAGCTCCTCTATGGAGAGAGTTGAGCAATTCCAAAGCATCAATGTGGACCATTGTACTCTATTTAGTGCTCTTAAAAGTCTAACTTTCTAGTTGAGCCTTCCTGCCACAGTTCGTAAGGTAAAGACGCTAATAGACCAAGTTATGTCTCAAATTGCTCAAAAACGTCAAAAGCTCCTCTATGGAGAGAGTTGAGAACTTCCAAAGCATCAATATGGACCGTTGTACTCTATTTAGTGCTCTTAAAAGTCTAACTTGCTAGTTGATCCGTCGGGCCACGTTTCGTAAGGTAAAGATACGACTAGACCAAGTTATGTTTGAAATTGCACAAAAACGTGAAAAGCTCCCCTACGGAGAGAGTTGAGCACTTCCAAAGCATCAATGTGGACCATTGTACTCCGTTTAGTGCTCTTAAAAGTCTAACTTTCTAGTTGAGCCTTCGTGCCACGGGTCGTAAGGTAAAGAAGCTAATGGACCAAGTTTTGTCTCAAATTGCTCAAAAACGTCGAAGGCTCCTCTATGGAGAGAGTTGAGAAATTCCAAAGCATCAATGTGGACCGTTGTACTCTATTTAGTGCTCTTAAAAGTCTAACCGGCTAGTTGAGCCTTCGGGCCACGTTTCATAAGGTAAAGATGCGAATAGACCAAGTTATGTTTGGAATTGCACAAAAACGTGAAAAGCTCCTCTATGGAGAGAGTTGAGCAATTCCAAAGCATCAATGTCGACCGTTGCACGTTATTCAATGTTCTTAGAAGTCTAACTTGCTAGTTTAGCCTTCGTGCAACGTTTCGTAAGTTAAAGATGCGAATAGACCAAGTTATGTTTGAAATTGTACAAAAACGTGAAAAGCTCCTCTATGGAGAGAGTTGAGCAATGCCAAAGCATCAATGTGGACCGTTGTACTCTATTTAGTGCTCTTAAAAGTCTAACTTTCTAGTTGAGCCTTCCTGCCACGGTTCGTAAGGTAAAGACGCTAATAGACCAAGTTATGTCTCAAATTGCTCAAAAACGTCAAAAGCTCCTCTATGGAGAGAGTTGAGAAATTCTAAAGCATCAATGTGGACCGTTGTAGTCTATTTAGTGCTCTTAAAAGTCTAACCGGCTAGCTGAGCCTTCGGGCCACGTTTCCTAAGGTAAAGATGCGAATAGATCAAGTTATGTTTGGAATTGCACAAAAACGTGAAAAGCTCCTCTATGGAGAGAGTTGAGCAATTCCAAAGCATCAATGTGGACCGTTGCACGTTATTCAATGTTCTTAGAAGTCTAACTTGCTAGTTTAGCATTCGTGCAACGTTTCGTAAGTTAAAGATGCGAATAGACCAAGTTATGTTTGAAATTGTACAAAAACGTGAAAAGCTCCTCTATGGAGAGAGTTGAGCAATTCCAAAGCATCAATGTGGACCATTGTACTCTATTTAGTGCTCTTAAAAGTCTAACTTTCTAGTTGAGCCTTCCTGCCACAGTTCGTAAGGTAAAGACGCTAATAGACCAAGTTATGTCTCAAATTGCTCAAAAACGTCAAAAGCTTCTCTATGGAGAGAGTTGAGAACTTCCAAAGCATCAATATGGACCGTTGTACTCTATTTAGTGCTCTTAAAAGTCTAACTTGCTAGTTGATCCGTCGGGCCACGTTTCGTAAGGTAAAGATGCGACTAGACCAAGTTATGTTTGAAATTGCACAAAAACGTGAAAAGCTCCCCTACGGAGAGAGTTGAGCACTTCCAAAGCATCAATGTGGACCATTGTACTCCGTTTAGTGCTCTTAAAAGTCTAACTTTCTAGTTGAGCATTCGTGCCACGGGTCGTAAGGTAAAGAAGCTAATGGACCAAGTTTTGTCTCAAATTGCTCAAAAACGTCGAAAGCTCCTCTATGGAGAGAGTTGAGAAATTCCAAAGCATCAATGTGGACCGTTGTACTCTATTTAGTGCTCTTAAAAGTCTAACCGGCTAGTTGAGCCTTCGGGCCACGTTTCCTAAGGTAAAGATGCGAATAGACCAAGTTATGTTTGGAATTGCACAAAAACGTGAAAAGCTCCTCTATGGAGAGAGTTGAGCAATTCCAAAGCATCAATGTCGACCGTTGCACGTTATTCAATGTTCTTAGAAGTCTAACTTGCTAGTTTAGCCTTCGTGCAACGTTTCGTAAGTTAAAGATGCGAATAGACCAAGTTATGTTTGAAATTGTACAAAAACGTGAAAAGCTCCTCTATGGAGAGAGTTGAGCAACTCCAAAGCATCAATGTGGACCCTTGTACTCTATTTAGTGCTCTTAAAAGTCTAACTTTCTAGTTGAGCCTTCGTGCCACGGTTCGTAAGGTAAAGACGCTAATAGACCAAGTTATGTCTCAAATTGCTCAAAAACGTCAAAAGCTCCTCTATGGAGAGAGTTGAGAAATTCCAAAGCATCAATGTGTACCGTTGTAGTCTATTTAGTGCTCTTAAAAGTCTAACCGGCTAGTTAAGCCTTCGGGCCACGTTTCCTAAGGTAAAGATGCGAATAGACCAAGTTATGTTTGGAATTGCACAAAAACGTGAAAAGCTCCTCTATGGAGAGAGTTGAGCAATTCCAAAGCATCAATGTGGACCGTTGCACGTTATTCAATGTTCTTAGAAGTCTAACTTGCTAGTTTAGCCTTCGTGCAACGTTTCATAAGTTAAAGATGTGAATAGACCAAGTTATGTTTGAAGTTGTACAAAAACGTGAAAAGCTCCTCTATGGAGAGAGTTCAGCAATTCCAAAGCATCAATGTGAACCGTTGTACTCTATTTAGTGCTCTTAAAAGTCTAACTTTCTAGTTGAGCCTTCCTGCCACGGTTCGTAAGGTAAAGACGCTAATAGACCAAGTTATGTCTCAAATTGCTCAAAAACGTCAAAAGCTCCTCTATGGAGAGAGTTCAGAAATTCCAAAGCATCAATATGGACCGTTGTACTTTATTTAGTGCTCTTAAAAGTCTAACTTGCTAGTTGATCCGTCGGGCCACGTTTCGTAAGGTAAAGATGCGACTAGACCAAGTTATGTTTGGAATTGCACAAAAACGTGAAAAGCTCCTCTGCGTTGAGAGTTGAGCACTTCCAAAGCATCAATGTGGACCGTTGCACGTTATTCAATGTTCTTAGAAGTCTAACTTGCTAGTTTAGCCTTCGTGCAACGTTTCGTAAGTTAAAGATGCGAATAGACCAAGTTATGTTTGAAGTTGTACAAAAACGTGAAAAGCTCCTCTATGGAGAGAGTTCAGCAATTCCAAAGCATCAATGTGGACCGTTGTACTCTATTTAGTGCTCTTAAAAGTCTAACTTTCTAGTTGAGCCATCCTGCCACGGTTCGTAAGGTAAAGACGCTAATAGACCAAGTTATGTCTCAAATTGCTCAAAAACGTCAAAAGCTCCTCTATGGAGAGAGTTGAGAAATTCCAAAGCATCAATATGGACCGTTGTACTTTATTTAGTGCTCTTAAAAGTCTAACTTGCTAGTTGATCCGTCGGGCCACGTTTCGTAAGGTAAAGATGCGACTAGACCAAGTTATGTTTGAAATTGCACAAAAACTTGAAAAGCTCTTCTGCGGAGAGAGTTGAGCACTTCCAAAGCATCAATGTGGACCGTTGTACTCCGTTTAGTGCTCTCTGCTTTTTGAGCCTTCGTGCCATGTTTCGTAAGGTAAAGATGCGAATAGACCAAGTTATGTTTGAAATTGCACAAAAACGTGAAAAGCTCCTCTATGGAGAGAGTTGAGCAATTCCAAAGCATCAATGTGGACCTTTTTACTCTATTTTGTGCTCTTAAAAGTCTAACTTTCTAGTTGAGCTTTCGTGCCACGGGTCGTAAGGTAAAGACGCTAATGGACCAAGTTATGTCTCAAATTGCTCAAAAACGTCAAAAGCTCCTCTATGGAGAGAGTTGAGAAATTCCAAAGCATCAATATGGACCGTTGTACTTTATTTAGTGCTCTTAAAAGTCTAACTTGCTAGTTGATCCGTCGGGCCACGTTTCGTAAGGTAAAGATGCGACTAGACCAAGTTATGTTTGAAATTGCACAAAAACTTGAAAAGCTCCTCTGCGGAGAGAGTTGAGCACTTCCAAAGCATCAATGTGGACCGTTGTACTCCGTTTAGTGCTCTCTGCTTTTTGAGCCTTCGTGCCATGTTTCGTAAGGTAAAGATGCGAATAGACCAAGTTATGTTTGAAATTGCACAAAAACGTGAAAAGCTCCTCTATGGAGAGAGTTGAGCAATTCCAAAGCATCAATGTGGACCTTTTTACTCTATTTAGTGCTCTTAAAAGTCTAACTTTCTAGTTGAGCCTTCGTGCCACGGGTCGCAAGGTAAAGACGCAAATGGACCAAGTTTTGTCTCAAATTGCTCAAAAACGTCAAATGCTCCTCTATGGAGAGA
The DNA here is from genome assembly GCF_013401445.1 of Tripterygium wilfordii. Classification (NCBI taxonomy): domain Eukaryota; kingdom Viridiplantae; phylum Streptophyta; class Magnoliopsida; order Celastrales; family Celastraceae; genus Tripterygium; species Tripterygium wilfordii. The sequence goes on along the minus strand of NC_052237.1, from coordinate 5,021,833 downwards.
GTTGAGAAATTCCAAAGCATCAATATGGACCGTTGTACTTAATTTAGTGCTCATAAAAGTCGAACTTGCTAGTTGATCCGTCGGGCCACGTTTCGTAAGGTAAAGATGCGACTAGACCAAGTTATGTTTGAAATTGCACAAAAACGTGAAAAGCTCCTCTACGGAGAGAGTTGAGCACTTCCAAAGCATCAATGTGGACCGTTGTACTCCGTTTAGTGCTCTCCGCTAGTTGAGCCTTCGTGCCATGTTTCATAAGGTAAAGATGCGAATAGACCAAGTTACGTTTGAAATTGCACAAAAACGTGAAAAGCTCCTCTATGGAGAGAGTTGAGCAATTCCAAAGCATCAATGTGGACCTTTTTACTCTATTTTGTGCTCTTAAAAGTCTAACTTTCTAGTTGAGCTTTCGTGCCACGGGTCGTAAGGTAAAGACGCTAATGGACCAAGTTTTGTCTCAAATTGCTCAAAAACGTCAAAAGCTCCTCTATGGAGAGAGTTGAGAAATTCCAAAGCATCAATGTGGACCGTTGTACTCTATTTAGTGCTCTTAAAAGTCTAACCGGCTAGTTGAGCCTTCGGGCCACGTTTCCTAAGGTAAAGATGCGAATAGACCAAGTTATGTTTGGAATTGCACAAAAACGTGAAAAGCTCCTCTATGGAGAGAGTTGAGCAATTCCAAAGCATCAATGTGGACCGTTGCACGTTATTCAATGTTCTTAGAAGTCTAACTTGCTAGTTTAGCCTTCGTGCAACGTTTCGTAAGTTAAAGATGCGAATAGACCAAGTTATGTTTGAAATTGTACAAAAACGTGAAAAGCTCCTCTATGAAGAGAGTTGAGCAATTCCAAAGCATCAATGTGGACTGTTGTACTCTATTTAGTGCTCTTAAAAGTCTAACTTTCTAGTTGAGCCTTCCTGCCACGGTTCGTAAGGTAAAGACGCTAATAGACCAAGTTATGTCTCAAATTGCTCAAAAACGTCAAAAGCTCCTCTATGGAGAGAGTTGAGAAATTCCAAAGCATCAATATGGACCGTTGTACTTTATTTAGTGCTCTTAAAAGTCTAACTTGCTAGTTGATCCGTCGGGCCACGTTTCGTAAGGTAAAGATGCGACTAGACCAAGTTATGTTTGAAATTGCACAAAAACTTGAAAAGCTCCTCTGCGGAGAGAGTTGAGCACTTCCAAAGCATCAATGTGGACCGTTGTACTCCGTTTAGTGCTCTCTGCTTTTTGAGCCTTCGTGCCATGTTTCGTAAGGTAAAGATGCGAATAGACCAAGTTATGTTTGAAATTGCACAAAAACGTGAAAAGCTCCTCTATGGAGAGAGTTGAGCAATTCCAAAGCATCAATGTGGACCTTTTTACTCTATTTAGTGCTCTTAAAAGTCTAACTTTCTAGTTGAGCCTTCGTGCCACGGGTCGTAAGGTAAAGACGCAAATGGACCAAGTTTTGTCTCAAATTGCTCAAAAACGTCAAATGCTCCTCTATGGAGAGAGTTGAGAAATTCCAAAGCATCAATATGGACCGTTGTACTTAATTTAGTGCTCTTAAAAGTCGAACTTGCTAGTTGATCCGTCGGGCCACGTTTCGTAAGGTAAAGATGCGACTAGACCAAGTTATGTTTGAAATTGCACAAAAACGTGAAAAGCTCCTCTACGGAGAGAGTTGAGCACTTCCAAAGCATCAATGTGGACCGTTGTACTCCGTTTAGTGCTCTCCGCTAGTTGAGCCTTCGTGCCATGTTTCATAAGGTAAAGATGCGAATAGACCAAGTTACGTTTGAAATTGCACAAAAACGTGAAAAGCTCCTCTATGGAGAGAGTTGAGCAATTCCAAAGCATCAATGTGGACCTTTTTACTCTATTTTGTGCTCTTAAAAGTCTAACTTTCTAGTTGAGCTTTCGTGCCACGGGTCGTAAGGTAAAGACGCTAATGGACCAAGTTTTGTCTCAAATTGCTCAAAAACGTCAAAAGCTCCTCTATGGAGAGAGTTGAGAAATTCCAAAGCATCAATGTGGACCGTTGTACTCTATTTAGTGCTCTTAAAAGTCTAACCGGCTAGTTGAGCCTTCGGGCCACGTTTCCTAAGGTAAAGATGCGAATAGACCAAGTTATGTTTGGAATTGCACAAAAACGTGAAAAGCTCCTCTATGGAGAGAGTTGAGCAATTCCAAAGCATCAATGTGGACCGTTGCACGTTATTCAATGTTCTTAGAAGTCTAACTTGCTAGTTTAGCCTTCGTGCAACGTTTCGTAAGTTAAAGATGCGAATAGACCAAGTTATGTTTGAAATTGTACAAAAACGTGAAAAGCTCCTCTATGAAGAGAGTTGAGCAATTCCAAAGCATCAATGTGGACTGTTGTACTCTATTTAGTGCTCTTAAAAGTCTAACTTTCTAGTTGAGCCTTCCTGCCACGGTTCGTAAGGTAAAGACGCTAATAGACCAAGTTATGTCTCAAATTGCTCAAAAACGTCAAAAGCTCCTCTATGGAGAGAGTTGAGAAATTCCAAAGCATCAATATGGACCGTTGTACTTTATTTAGTGCTCTTAAAAGTCTAACTTGCTAGTTGATCCGTCGGGCCACGTTTCGTAAGGTAAAGATGCGACTAGACCAAGTTATGTTTGAAATTGCACAAAAACGTGAAAAGCTCCTCTACGGAGAGAGTTGAGCACTTCCAAAGCATCAATATGGACCGTTGTACTCCGTTTAGTGCTCTCTGCTAGTTGAGCCTTCGTGCCATGTTTCATAAGGTAAAGATGCGAATAGACCAAGTTATGTTTGGAATTGCACAAAAACGTGAAAAGCTCCTCTATGGAGAGAGTTGAGCAATTCCAAAGCATCAATGTGGACCGTTGCACGTTATTCAATGTTCTTAGAAGTCTAACTTGCTAGTTTAGCCTTCGTGCAACGTTTCGTAAGTTAAAGATGCGAATAGACCAAGTTATGTTTGAAATTGTACAAAAACGTGAAAAGCTCCTCTATAGAGAGAGTTGAGCAATGCCAAAGCATCAATGTGGACCGTTGTACTCTATTTAGTGCTCTTAAAAGTCTAACTTTCTAGTTGAGCCTTCCTGCCACGGTTCGTAAGGTAAAGACGCTAATAGACCAAGTTATGTCTCAAATTGCTCAAAAACATCAAAAGCTCCTCTATGGAGAGAGTTGAGAAATTCTAAAGCATCAATGTGGACCGTTGTAGTCTATTTAGTGCTCTTAAAAGTCTAACCGGCTAGTTGAGCCTTCGGGCCACGTTTCCTAAGGTAAAGATGCGAATAGATCAAGTTATGTTTGGAATTGCACAAAAACGTGAAAAGCTCCTCTATGGAGAGAGTTGAGCAATTCCAAAGCATCAATGTGGACCGTTGCACGTTATTCAATGTTCTTAGAAGTCTAACTTGCTAGTTTAGCATTCGTGCAACGTTTCGTAAGTTAAAGATGCGAATAGACCAAGTTATGTTTGAAATTGTACAAAAACGTGAAAAGCTCCTCTATGGAGAGAGTTGAGCAATTCCAAAGCATGAATGTGGACCATTGTACTCTATTTAGTGCTCTTAAAAGTCTAACTTTCTAGTTGAGCCTTCCTGCCACGGTTCGTAAGGTAAAGACGCTAATAGACCAAGTTATGTCTCAAATTGCTCAAAAACGTCAAAAGCTCCTCTATGGAGAGAGTTGAGAACTTCCAAACCATCAATATGGACCGTTGTACTCTATTTAGTGCTCTTAAAAGTCTAACTTGCTAGTTGATCCGTCGGGCCACGTTTCGTAAGGTAAAGATGCGACTAGACCAAGTTATGTTTGAAATTGCACAAAAACGTGAAAAGCTCCTCTACGGAGAGAGTTGAGCACTTCCAAAGCATCAATGTGGACCATTGTACTCCGTTTAGTGCTCTTAAAAGTCTAACTTTCTAGTTGAGCCTTCGTGCCACGGGTCGTAAGGTAAAGACGCTAATGGACCAAGTTTTGTCTCAAATTGCTCAAAAACGTCGAAAGCTCCTCTATGGAGAGAGTTGAGAAATTCCAAAGCATCAATGTGGACCGTTGTACTCTATTTAGTGCTCTTAAAAGTCTAACCGGCTAGTTGAGCCTTCGGGCCACGTTTCCTAAGGTAAACATGCGAATAGACCAAGTTATGTTTGGAATTGCACAAAAACGTGAAAAGCTCCTCTATGGAGAGAGTTGAGCAATTCCAAAGCATCAATGTGGACCGTTGCACGTTATTCAATGTTCTTAGAAGTCTAACTTGCTAGTTTAGCCTTCGTGCAACGTTTCGTAAGTTAAAGATGCGAATAGACCAAGTTATGTTTGAAATTGTACAAAAACGTGAAAAGCTCCTCTATGGAGAGAGTTGAGCAACTCCAAAGCATCAATGTGGACCGTTGTACTCTATTTAGTGCTCTTAAAAGTCTAACTTTCTAGTTCAGCCTTCGTGCCACGGTTCGTAAGGTAAAGACGCTAATAGACCAAGTTATGTCTCAAATTGCTCAAAAACGTCAAAAGCTCCTCTATGGAGAGAGTTGAGAAATTCCAAAGCATCAATGTGTACCGTTGTAGTCTATTTAGTGCTCTTAAAAGTCTAACCGGCTAGTTGAGCCTTCGGGCCACGTTTCCTAAGGTAAAGATGCGAATAGACCAAGTTATGTTTGGAATTGCACAAAAACGTGAAAAGCTCCTCTATGGAGAGAGTTGAGCAATTCCAAAGCATCAATGTGGACCGTTGCACGTTATTCAATGTTCTTAGAAGTCTAACTTGCTAGTTTAGCCTTCGTGCAACGTTTCGTAAGTTAAAGATGCGAATAGACCAAGTTATGTTTGAAGTTGTACAAAAACGTGAAAAGCTCCTCTATGGAGAGAGTTCAGCAATTCCAAAGCATCAATGTGGACCGTTGTACTCTATTTAGTGCTCTTAAAAGTCTAACTTTCTAGTTGAGCCTTCCTGCCACGGTTCGTAAGGTAAAGACGCTAATAGACCAAGTTATGTCTCAAATTGCTCAAAAACGTCAAAAGCTCCTCTATGGAGAGAGTTGAGAAATTCCAAAGCATCAATATGGACCGTTGTACTTTATTTAGTGCTCTTAAAAGTCTAACTTGCTAGTTGATCCGTCGGGCCACGTTTCGTAAGGTAAAGATGCGACTAGACCAAGTTATGTTTGAAATTGCACAAAAACGTGAAAAGCTCCTCTGCGGAGAGAGTTGAGCACTTCCAAAGCATCAATGTGGACCGTTGTACTCCGTTTAGTGCTCTCTGCTACTTGAGCCTTCGTGCCATGTTTCGTAAGGTAAAGATGCGAATAGACCAAGTTATGTTTGAAATTGCACAAAAACGTGAAAAGCTCCTCTATGGAGAGAGTTGAGCAATTCCAAAGCATCAATGTGGACCTTTTTACTCTATTTAGTGCTCTTAAAAGTCTAACTTTCTAGTTGAGCCTTCGTGCCACGAGTCGTAAGGTAAAGACGCTAATGGACCAAGTTTTGTCTCAAATTGCTCAAAAACGTCAAAAGCTCCTCTATGGAGAGAGTTGAGAAATTCCAAAGCATCAATATGGACCGTTGTACTTTATTTAGTGCACTTAAAAGTCGAACTTGCTAGTTGATCCGTCGGGCCACGTTTCGTAAGGTAAAGATGCGACTAGACCAAGTTATGTTTGAAATTGCACAAAAACGTGAAAAGCTCCTCTACGGAGAGAGTTGAGCACTTCCAAAGCATCAATGTGGACCGTTGTACTCCGTTTAGTGCTCTCCGCTAGTTGAGCCTTCGTGCCATGTTTCATAAGGTAAAGATGCGAATAGACCAAGTTACGTTTGAAATTGCACAAAAACGTGAAAAGCTCCTCCATGGAGAGAGTTGAGCAATTCCAAAGCATCAATGTGGACCTTTTTACTCTATTTAGTGCTCTTAAAAGTATAACTTTCTAGTTGAGCCTTCGTGCCACGGGTCGTAAGGTAAAGACGCTAATGGACCAAGTTTTGTCTCAAATTGCTCAAAAACGTCAAAAGCTCCTCTATGGAGAGAGTTGAGAACTTCCAAAGCATCAATGTGGACCGTTGTACTCTATTTAGTGCTCTTAAAAGTCTAACCGGCTAGTTGAGCCTTCGGGCCACGTTTCCTAAGGTAAAGATGCGAATAGACCAAGTTATGTTTGGAATTGCACAAAAACGTGAAAAGCTCCTCTATGGAGAGAGTTGAGCAATTCCAAAGCATCAATGTGGACCGTTGCACGTTATTCAATGTTCTTGGAAGTCTAACTTGCTAGTTTAGCCTTCGTGCAACGTTTCGTAAGTTAAAGATGCGAATAGACCAAGTTATGTTTGAAATTGTACAAAAACGTGAAAAGCTCCTCCATGGAGAGAGTTGAGCAATTCCAAAGCATCAATGTGGACAGTTGTACTCTATTTAGTGCTCTTAAAAGTCTAACTTTCTAGTTGAGCCTTCCTGCCACGGTTCGTAAGGTAAGGCGCTAATAGACCAAGTTATGTCTCAAATTGCTCAAAAACGTCAAAAGCTCCTCTATGGAGAGAGTTGAGAAATTCCAAAGCATCAATATGGACCGTTGTACTTTATTTAGTGCTCTTAAATGTCTAACTTGCTAGTTGATCCGTCGGGCCACGTTTCGTAAGGTAAAGATGCGACTAGACCAAGTTATGTTTGAAATTGCACAAAAACGTGAAAAGCTCCTCTACGGAGAGAGTTGAGCACTTCCAAAGCATCAATGTGGACCGTTGTACTCCGTTTAGTGCTCTCTGCTAGTTGAGCCTTCTTGCCATGTTTCATAAGGTAAAGATGTGAATAGACCAAGTTATGTTTGCAATTGCACAAAAACGTGAAAAGCTCCTCTATGGAGAGAGTTGAGCAATTCCAAAGCATCAATGTGGACCGTTGCACGTTATTCAATGTTCTTAGAAGTCTAACTTGCTAGTTTAGCCTTCGTGCAACGTTTCGTAAGTTAAAGATGCGAATAGACCAAGTTATGTTTGAAATTGTACAAAAACGTGAAAAGCTCCTCTATGGAGAGAGTTGAGCAATTCCAAAGCATCAATGTGGACTGTTGTACTCTATTTAGTGCTCTTAAAAGTCTAACTTTCTAGTTGAGCCTTCCTGCCACGGTTCGTAAGGTAAGGCGCTAATAGACCAAGTTATGTCTCAAATTGCTCAAAAACGTCAAAAGCTCCTCTATGGAGAGAGTTGAGAAATTCCAAAGCATCAATATGGACCGTTGTACTTTATTTAGTGCTCTTAAAAGTCTAACTTGCTAGTTGATCCGTCGGGCCACGTTTCGTAAGGTAAAGATGCGACTAGACCAAGTTATGTTTGAAATTGCACAAAAACGTGAAAAGCTCCTCTACGGAGAGAGTTGAGCACTTCCAAAGCATCAATGTGGACCGTTGTACTCCGTTTAGTGCTCTCTGCTAGTTGAGCCTTCGTGCCATGTTTCATAAGGTAAAGATGCGAATAGACCAAGTTATGTTTGAAATTGCACAAAAACGTGAAAAGCTCCTCTATGGAGACAGTTGAGCAATTCCAAAGCATCAATGTGGACCGTTTTACTCTATTTAGTGCTCTTAAAAGTCTAACTTTCTAGTTGAGCCTTCGTGCCACGGTTCGTAAGGTAAAGAAGCTAATGGACCAAGTTTTGCCTCAAATTGCTCAAAAACGTCAAAAGCTCCTCTATGGAGAGAGTTGAGAAATTCCAAAGCATCAATGTGGTTCGTTGTACTCTAGTTAGTGCTCTTAAAAGTCTAACCGGCTAGTTGAGCCTTCGGGCCACGTTTCCTAAGGTAAAGATGTGAATAGACCAAGTTATGTTTGGAATTGCACAAAAACGTGAAAAGCTCCTCTATGGAGAGAGTTGAGCAATTCCAAAGCATCAATGTGGACAGTTGTACTCTATTTAGTGCTCTTAAAAGTCTAACTTTCTAGTTGAGCCTTCGTGCCACGGTTCGTAAGGTAAAGACGCTAATAGACCAAGTTATGTCTCAAATTGCTCAAAAACGTCAAAAGCTCCTCTATGGAGAGAGTTGAGAAATTCCAAAGCATCAATGTGGACCATTGTAGTCTATTTAGTGCTCTAAAAAGTCTAACCGGCTAGCTGAGCCTTCGGGCCACGTTTCCTAAAGTAAAGATGCGAATAGACCAAGTTATGTTTGGAATTGCACAAAAACGTGAAAAGCTCCTCTATGGAGAGAGTTGAGCAATTCCAAAGCATCAATGTGGACCGTTGCACGTTATTCAATGTTCTTAGAAGTCTAACTTGCTAGTTCAGCCTTCGTGCAACGTTTCGTAAGTTAAAGATGCGAATAGACCAGGTTATGTTTGAAATTGTACAAAAACGTGAAAAGCTCCTCTATGGAGAGAGTTGAGCAATTCCAAAGCATCAATGTGGACCGTTGTACTCTATTTAGTGCTCTTAAAAGTCTAACTTTCTAGTTGAGCGTTCCTGCCACAGTTCGTAAGGTAAAGACGCTAATAGACCAAGTTATGTCTCAAATTGCTCAAAAACGTCAAAAGCTCCTCTATGGAGAGAGTTGAGAAATTCCAAATCATCAATATGGACCGTTGTACTTTATTTAGTGCTCTTAAAAGTCTAACTTGCTAGTTGATCCGTCGGGCCACGTTTCGTAAGGTAAAGATGCGACTAGACCAAGTTATGTTTGAGATTGCACAAAGACGTGAAAAGCTCCTCTACGGAGAGAGTTGAGCACTTCCAAAGCATCAATGTGGACTGTTGTACTCCGTTTAGTGCTCTCTGCTAGTTGAGCCTTCGTGCCATGTTTCATAAGGTAAAGATGCGAATAGACCAAGTTATGTTTGAAATTGCACAAAAACGTGAAAAGCTCCTCTATGGAGAGAGTTGAGCAATTCCAAAGCATCAACGTGGACCATTTTACTCTATTTAGTGCTCTTAAATGTCTAACTTTCTAGTTGAGCCTTCGTGCCACGGTTCGTAAGGTAAAGAAGCTAATGGACCAAGTTTTGCCTCAAATTGCTCAAAAACGTCAAAAGCTCCTCTATGGAGAGAGTTGAGAAATTCCAAAGCATCATTGTGGTTCGTTGTACTCTAGTTAGTGCTCTTAAAAGTCTAACCGGCTAGTTGAGCCTTCGGGCCACGTTTCCTAAGGTAAAGATGCGAATAGACCAAATTATGTTTGGAATTGCACAAAAACGTGAAAAGCTCCTCTATGGAGAGAGTTGAGCAATTCCAAAACATCAATGTTGACCGTTGCACGTTATTCAATGTTCTTAGAAGTCTAACTTGCTAGTTTAGCCTTCGTGCAACGTTTCATAAGGTAAAGATGCGAATAGACCAAGTTATGTTTGAAATTGCACAAAAACGTGAAAAGCTCCTCTATGGAGAGAGTTGAGCAATTCCAAAGCATCAATGTGGACCGTTTTACTCTATTTTGTGCTCTTAAAAGTCTAACTTTCTAGTTGAGCCTTCGTGCCACGGTTCGTAAGGTAAAGAAGCTAATGGACCAAGTTTTGCCTCAAATTGCTCAAAAACGTCAAAAGCTCCTCTATGGAGAGAGTTGAGAAATTCCAAAGCATCAATGTGGTTCGTTGTACTCTAGTTAGTGCTCTTAAAAGTCTAACCGGCTAGTTGAGCCTTCGGGCCACGTTTCCTAAGGTAAAGATGTGAATAGACCAAGTTATGTTTGGAATTGCACAAAAACGTGAAAAGCTCCTCTATGGAGAGAGTTGAGCAATTCCAAAGCATCAATGTGGACAGTTGTACTCTATTTAGTGCTCTTAAAAGTCTAACTTTCTAGTTGAGCCTTCGTGCCACGGTTCGTAAGGTAAAGACGCTAATAGACCAAGTTATGTCTCAAATTGCTCAAAAACGTCAAAAGCTCCTCTATGGAGAGAGTTGAGAAATTCCAAAGCATCAATGTGGACCATTGTAGTCTATTTAGTGCTCTAAAAAGTCTAACCGGCTAGCTGAGCCTTCGGGCCACGTTTCCTAAAGTAAAGATGCGAATAGACCAAGTTATGTTTGGAATTGCACAAAAACGTGAAAAGCTCCTCTATGGAGAGAGTTGAGCAATTCCAAAGCATCAATGTGGACCGTTGCACGTTATTCAATGTTCTTAGAAGTCTAACTTGCTAGTTCAGCCTTCGTGCAACGTTTCGTAAGTTAAAGATGCGAATAGACCAGGTTATGTTTGAAATTGTACAAAAACGTGAAAAGCTCCTCTATGGAGAGAGTTGAGCAATTCCAAAGCATCAATGTGGACCGTTGTACTCTATTTAGTGCTCTTAAAAGTCTAACTTTCTAGTTGAGCCTTCCTGCCACAGTTCGTAAGGTAAAGACGCTAATAGACCAAGTTATGTCTCAAATTGCTCAAAAACGTCAAAAGCTCCTCTATGGAGAGAGTTGAGAAATTCCAAATCATCAATATGGACCGTTGTACTTTATTTAGTGCTCTTAAAAGTCTAACTTGCTAGTTGATCCGTCGGGCCACGTTTCGTAAGGTAAAGATGCGACTAGACCAAGTTATGTTTGAGATTGCACAAAGACGTGAAAAGCTCCTCTACGGAGAGAGTTGAGCACTTCCAAAGCATCAATGTGGACTGTTGTACTCCGTTTAGTGCTCTCTGCTAGTTGAGCCTTCGTGCCATGTTTCATAAGGTAAAGATGTGAATAGACCAAGTTATGTTTGAAATTGCACAAAAACGTGAAAAGTTCCTCTATGGAGAGAGTTGAGCAATTCCAAAGCATCAACGTGGACCATTTTACTCTATTTAGTGCTCTTAAATGTCTAACTTTCTAGTTGAGCCTTCGTGCCACGGTTCGTAAGGTAAAGAAGCTAATGGACCAAGTTTTGCCTCAAATTGCTCAAAAACGTCAAAAGCTCCTCTATGGAGAGAGTTGAGAAATTCCAAAGCATCATTGTGGTTCGTTGTACTCTAGTTAGTGCTCTTAAAAGTCTAACCGGCTAGTTGAGCCTTCGGGCCACGTTTCCTAAGGTAAAGATGCGAATAGACCAAATTATGTTTGGAATTGCACAAAAACGTGAAAAGCTCCTCTATGGAGAGAGTTGAGCAATTCCAAAACATCAATGTTGACCGTTGCACGTTATTCAATGTTCTTAGAAGTCTAACTTGCTAGTTTAGCCTTCGTGCAACGTTTCGTAAGTTAAAGATGCGAATAGACCAAGTTATGTTTGAAATTGAACAAAAACCTGAAAAGCTCCTCTATGGAGAGAGTTGAGCAATTCCAAAGCATCAATGTGGACAGTTGTAGTCTATTTAGTGCTCTTAAAAGTCTAACTTTCTAGTTAAGCCTTCGTGCCACGGTTCGTAAGGTAAAGACGCTAATAGACCAAGTTATGTCTCAAATTGCTCAAAAACGTCGAAAGCTCCTCTATGGAGAGAGTTGAGAAATTCCAAAGCATCAATGTGGACAGTTGTAGTCTATTTAGTGCTCTTAAAAGTCTAACCGGCTAGTTGAGCCTTCGGGCCACGTTTCCTAAGGTAAAGATGCGAATAGACCAAGTTATGTTTGGAATTGCACAAAAACGTGAAAAGCTCCTCTATGGAGAGAGTTGAGCAATTCCAAAGCATCAATGTGGACCGTTGCACGTTATTCAATGTTCTTAGAAGTCTAACTTGCTAGTTCAGCCTTCGTGCAACGTTTCGTAAGTTAAAGATGCGAATAGACCAGGTTATGTTTGAAATTGTACAAAAACGTGAAAAGCTCCTCTATGGAGAGAGTTGAGCAATTCCAAAGCATCAATGTGGACCGTTGTACTCTATTTAGTGCTCTTAAAAGTCTAACTTTCTAGTTGAGCCTTCCTGCCACGGTTCGTAAGGTAAAGACGCTAATAGACCAAGTTATGTCTCAAATTGCTCAAAAACGTCAAAAGCTCCTCTATGGAGAGAGTTGAGAAATTCCAAATCATCAATATGGACCGTTGTACTTTATTTAGTGCTCTTAAAAGTCTAACTTGCTAGTTGATCCGTCGGGCCACGTTTCGTAAGGTAAAGATGCGACTAGACCAAGTTATGTTTGAGATTGCACAAAGACGTGAAAAGCTCCTCTACGGAGAGAGTTGAGCACTTCCAAAGCATCAATGTGGACTGTTGTACTCCGTTTAGTGCTCTCTGCTAGTTGAGCCTTCGTGCCATGTTTCATAAGGTAAAGATGCGAATAGACCAAGTTATGTTTGAAATTGCACAAAAACGTGAAAAGCTCCTCTATGGAGAGAGTTGAGCAATTCCAAAGCATCAACGTGGACCATTTTACTCTATTTAGTGCTCTTAAATGTCTAACTTTCTAGTTGAGCCTTCGTGCCACGGTTCGTAAGGTAAAGAAGCTAATGGACCAAGTTTTGCCTCAAATTGCTCAAAAACGTCAAAAGCTCCTCTATGGAGAGAGTTGAGAAATTCCAAAGCATCAATGTGGTTCGTTGTACTCTAGTTAGTGCTCTTAAAAGTCTAACCGGCTAGTTGAGCCTTCGGGCCACGTTTCCTAAGGTAAAGATGCGAATAGACCAAATTATGTTTGGAATTGCACAAAAACGTGAAAAGCTCCTCTATGGAGAGAGTTGAGCAATTCCAAAACATCAATGTTGACCGTTGCACGTTATTCAATGTTCTTAGAAGTCTAACTTGCTAGTTTAGCCTTCGTGCAACGTTTCGTAAGTTAAAGATGCGAATAGACCAAGTTATGTTTGAAATTGAACAAAAACCTGAAAAGCTTCTCTATGGAGAGAGTTGAGCAATTCCAAAGCATCAATGTGGACAGTTGTAGTCTATTTAGTGCTCTTAAAAGTCTAACTTTCTAGTTAAGCCTTCGTGCCACGGTTCGTAAGGTAAAGACGCTAATAGACCAAGTTATGTCTCAAATTGCTCAAAAACGTCAAAAGCTCCTCTATGGAGAGAGTTGAGAAATTCCAAAACATCAATGTGGACAGTTGTAGTCTATTTAGTGCTCTTAAAAGTCTAACCGGCTAGTTGAGCCTTCGGGCCACGTTTCCTAAGGTAAAGATGCGAATAGACCAAGTTATGTTTGGAATTGCACAAAAACGTGAAAAGCTCCTCTATGGAGAGAGTTGAGCAATTCCAAAGCATCAATGTGGACCGGTCCACGTTATTCAATGTTCTTAGAAGTCTAACTTGCTAGTTCAGCCTTCGTGCAACGTTTCGTACGTTAAAGATGCGAATAGACCAGGTTATGTTTGAAATTGTACAAAAACGTGAAAAGCTCCTCTATGGAGAGAGTGGAGCAATTCCAAAGCATCAATGTGGACCGTTGTACTCTATTTAGTGCTCTTAAAAGTCTAACTTTCTAGTTGAGCCTTCCTGCCACGGTTCGTAAGGTAAAGACGCTAATAGACCAAGTTATGTCTCAAATTGCTCAAAAACGTCAAAAGCTCCTCTATGGAGAGAGTTGAGAAATTCCAAATCATCAATATGGACCGTTGTACTTTATTTAGTGCTCTTAAAAGTCTAACTTGCTAGTTGATCCGTCGGGCCACGTTTCGTAAGGTAAAGATGCGACTAGACCAAGTTATGTTTGAGATTGCACAAAGACGTGAAAAGCTCCTCTACGGAGAGAGTTGAGCACTTCCAAAGCATCAATGTGGACTGTTGTACTCCGTTTACTACTCTCTGCTAGTTGAGCCTTCGTGCCATGTTTCATAAGGTAAAGATGCGAATAGACCAAGTTATGTTTGAAATTGCACAAAAACGTGAAAAGCTCCTCTATGGAGAGAGTTGAGCAATTCCAAAGCATCAACGTGGACCATTTTACTCTATTTAGTGCTCTTAAATGTCTAACTTTCTAGTTGAGCCTTCGTGCCACGGTTCGTAAGGTAAAGAAGCTAATGGACCAAGTTTTGCCTCAAATTGCTCAAAAACGTCAAAAGCTCCTCTATGGAGAGAGTTGAGAAATTCCAAAGCATCAATGTGGTTCGTTGTACTCTAGTTAGTGCTCTTAAAAGTCTAACCGGCTAGTTGAGCCTTCGGGCCACGTTTCCTAAGGTAAAGATGCGAATAGACCAAATTATGTTTGGAATTGCACAAAAACGTGAAAAGCTCCTCTATGGAGAGAGTTGAGCAATTCCAAAACATCAATGTTGACCGTTGCACGTTATTCAATGTTCTTAGAAGTCTAACTTGCTAGTTTAGCCTTCGTGCAACGTTTCGTAAGTTAAAGATGCGAATAGACCAAGTTATGTTTGAAATTGAACAAAAACCTGAAAAGCTCCTCTATGGAGAGAGTTGAGCAATTCGAAAGCATCAATGTGGACAGTTGTAGTCTATTTAGTGCTCTTAAAAGTCTAACTTTCTAGTTAAGCCTTCGTGCCACGGTTCGTAAGGTAAAGACGCTAATAGACCAAGTTATGTCTCAAATTGCTCAAAAACGTCAAAAGCTCCTCTATGGAGAGAGTTGAGAAATTCCAAAGCATCAATGTGGACAGTTGTAGTCTATTTAGTGCTCTTAAAAGTCTAACCGGCTAGTTGAGCCTTCGGGCCACGTTTCCTAAGGTAAAGATGCGAATAGACCAAGTTATGTTTGGAATTGCACAAAAACGTGAAAAGCTCCTCTATGGAGAGAGTTGAGCAATTCCAAAGCATCAATGTGGACTGTTGTACTCTATTTAGTGCTCTTAAAAGTCTAACTTTCTAGTTGAGCCTTCCTGCCACGGTTCGTAAGCTAAAGAAGCTAATGGACCAAGTTTTGCCTCAAATTGCTCAAAAACGTCAAAAGCTCCTCTATAGAGAGAGTTGAGAAATTCCAAAGCATCAATGTGGTTTGTTGTACTCTAGTTAGTGCTCTTAAAAGTCTAACCGGCTAGTTGAGCCTTCGGGCCACGTTTCCTAAGGTAAAGATGCGAATAGACCAAATTATGTTTGGAATTGCACAAAAACGTGAAAAGCTCCTCTATGGAGAGAGTTGAGCAATTCCAAAACATCAACGTTGACCGTTGCACGTTATTCAATGTTCTTAGAAGTCTAACTTGCTAGTTTAGCCTTCGTGCAACGTTTCGTAAGTTAAAGATGCGAATAGACCAAGTTATGTTTGAAATTGTACAAAAACCTGAAAAGTTTCTCTATGGAGAGAGTTGAGCAATTCCAAAGCATCAATGTGGACTGTTGTACTCTATTTAGTGCTCTTAAAAGTCTAACTTTCTAGTTGAGCCTTCATGCCACGGTTCGTAAGGTAAAGACGCTAATAGACCAAGTTATGTCTCAAATTCCTCAAAAACGTCAAAAGCTCCTCTATGGAGAGAGTTGAGAAATTCCAAAGCATCAATGTGGACCGTTGTAGTCTATTTAGTGCTCTAAAAAGTCTAACCGGCTAGTTGAGCCTTCGGGCCACGTTTCCTAAGGTAAAGATGCGAATAGACCAAGTTATGTTTGGAATTGCACAAAAACGTGAAAAGCTCCTCTATGGAGAGAGTTGAGCAATTCCAAAGCATCAATGTGGACTGTTGCACGTTATTCAATGTTCTTAAAAGTCTAACTTGCTAGTTTAGCCTTCGTGCAACGTTTCGTAAGTTAAAGATGCGAATAGACCAAGTTATGTTTGAAATTGTACAAAAACGTGAAAAGCTCCTTTATGGAGAGAGTTGAGCAATTCCAAAGCATCAATGTGGACCGTTGTACTCTATTTAGTGCTCTTAAAAGTCTAACTTTCTAGTTGAGCCTTCCTGCCACGGTTCGTAAGGTAAAGACGCTAATAGACCAAGTTATGTCTCAAATTGCTCAAAAACGTCAAAAGCTCCTCTATGGAGAGAGTTGAGAAATTCCAAAGCGTCAATATGGACCGTTGTACTTTATTTAGTGCTCTTAAAAGTCTAACTTGCTAGTTGATCCGTCGGGCCACGTTTCGTAAGGTAAAGATGCGACTAGACCAAGTTATGTTTGAAATTGCACAAAAACGTGAAAAGCTCCTCTACGGAGAGAGTTGAGCACTTCCAAAACATCAATGTGGAACGTTGTACTCCGTTTAGTGCTCTCTGCTAGTTGAGCCTTCGTGCCATGTTTCGTAAGGTAAAGATGCGAATAGACCAAGTTATGTTTGAAATTGCACAAAAACGTGAAAAGCTCCTCTATGGAGAGAGTTGAGCAATTCCAAATCATCAATGTGGACCTTTTTCCTCTATTTAGTGCTCTTAAAAGTCTAACTTTCTAGTTGAGCCTTCGTGCCACGGGTCCTAAGGTAAAGACGCTAATGGACCAAGTATTGTCTCAAATTGCTCAAAAACGTCAAAAGCTCCTCTATGGAGAGAGTTGAGAAATTCCAAAGCATCAATGTGGACCGTTGTACTCTATTTAGTGCTCTTAAAAGTCTAACCGGCTAGTTGAGCCTTCGTGCCACGTTTTGTAAGGTAAAGATGCGAATAGACCAAGTTACGTTTGGAATTGCACAAAAACGTGAAAAGCTCCTCCATGGAGAGAGTTGAGCAATTCCAAAGCATCAATGTGGACCGTTGCACGTTATTCAATGTTCTTAGAAGTCTAACTTGCTAGTTTAGCCTTCGTGCAACGTTTCGTAAGTTAAAGATGCGAATAGACCAAGTTATGTTTGAAATTGTACAAAAACGTGAAAAGCTCCTCTATGGAGAGAGTTGAGCAATGCCAAAGCATCAATGTGGACCGTTGTACTCTATTTAGTGCTCTTAAAAGTCTAACTTTCTAGTTGAGCCTTCCTGCCACGGTTCGTAAGGTAAAGACGCTAATAGACCAAGTTATGTCTCAAATTGCTCAAAAACGTCAAAAGCTCCTCTATGGAGAGAGTTGAGAAATTCCAAAGCATCAATATGGACCGTTGTACTCTATTTAGTGCTCTAAAAAGTCTAACCGGCTAGTTGAGCCTTCGTGCCACGTTTTGTAAGGTAAAGATGCGAATAGACCAAGTTATGTTTGGAATTGCACAAAAACGTGAAAAGCTCCTCCATGGAGAGAGTTGAGCAATTCCAAAGCATCAATGTGGACCGTTGCACGTTATTCAATGTTCTTAGAAGTCTAACTTGCTAGTTTAGCCTTCGTGCAACGTTTCGTAAGTTAAAGATGCGAATAGACCAAGTTATGTTTGAAATTGTACAAAAACGTGAAAAGCTCCTCTATGGAGAGAGTTGAGCAATGCCAAAGCATCAATGTGGACCGCTGTACACTATTTAGTGCTCTTAAAAGTCTAACTTTCTAGTTGAGCCTTCCTGCCACGGTTCGTAAGGTAAAGACGCTAATAGACCAAGTTATGTCTCAAATTGCTCAAAAACGTCAAAAGCTCCTCTATGGAGAGAGTTGAGAAATTCCAAAGCATCAATATGGACCGTTGTACTCTATTTAGTGCTCTTAAAAGTCTAACCGGCTAGTTGAGCCTTCGGGCCACGTTTCCTAAGGTAAAGATGCGAATAGACCAAGTTATGTTTGGAATTGCACAAAAACGTGAAAAGCTCTTCTATGGAGAGAGTTGAGCAATTCCAAAGCATCAATGTGGACCGTTGCACGTTATTCAATGTTCTTAGAAGTCTAACTTGCTAGTCTAGCCTTCGTGCAACGTTTCGTAAGTTAAAGATGTGAATAGACCAAGTTATGTTTGAAATTGTACAAAAACGTGAAAAGCTCCTCTATGGAGAGAGTTGAGCAATGCCAAAGCATCAATGTGGACCGTTGTACTCTATTTAGTGCTCTTAAAAGTCTAACTTTCTAGTTGAGCCTTCCTGCCACGGTTCGTAAGGTAAAGACGCTAATAGACCAAGTTATGTCTCAAATTGCTCAAAAACGTCAAAAGCACCTCTATGGAGAGAGTTGAGAAATTCCAAAGCATCAATATGGACCGTTGTACTCTATTTAGTGCTCTTAAAAGTCTAACCGGCTAGTTGAGCCTTTGGGCCACGTTTCCTAAGGTAAAGATGCGAATAGACCAAGTTATGTTTGGAATTGCACAAAAACGTGAAAAGCTCCTCTATGGAGAGAGTTGAGCAATTCCAAAGCATCAATGTGGACCGTTGCACGTTATTCAATGTTCTTAGAAGTCTAACTTGCTAGTTTAGCCTTCGTGCAACGTTTCGTAAGTTAAAGATGCGAATAGACCAAGTTATGTTTGAAATTGTACAAAAAGGGGAAAAGCTCCTCTATGGAGAGAGTTGAGCAATGCCAAAGCATCAATGTGGACCGTTGTACTCTATTTAGTGCTCTTAAAAGTCTAACTTTCTAGTTGAGCCTTCCTGCCACGGTTCGTAAGGTAAAGACGCTAATAGACCATCTTATGTCTCAAATTGCTCAATAACGTCAAAAGCTCCTCTATGGAGAGATTTGAGAAATTCCAAAGCATCAATATGGACCGTTGTACTCTATTTAGTGCTCTTAAAAGTATAACTTGCTAGTTGATCCGTCGGGCCACGTTTCGTAAGGTAAAGATGCGACTAGACCAAGTTATGTTTGAAATTGCACAAAAACGTGAAAAGCTCCTCTACGGAGAGAGTTGAGCACTTCCAAAGCATCAATGTGGACCGTTGTACTCCGTTTAGTGCTCTCTGCTAGTTGAGCCTTCGTGCCATGTTTCGTAAGGTAAAGATGCGAATAGACCAAGTTATGTTTGAAATTGCACAAAAACGTGAAAAGCTCCTCTATGGAGAGAGTTGAGCAATTCCAAAGCATCAATGTGGACCTTTTTACTCTATTTAGTGCTCTTAAAAGTCTAACTTTCTAGTTGAGCCTTCGTGCCACGGGTCTTAAGGTAAAGACGCTAATGGACCAAGTTTTGTCTCAAATTGCTCAAAAAGGTCAAAAGCTCCTCTATGGAGAGAGTTGAGAAATTCCAAAGCATCAATGTGGACCGTTGTACTCTATTTAGTGCTCTTAAAAGTCTAACCGGCTAGTTGAGCCTTCGGGCCACGTTTCCTAAGGTAAAGATGCGAATAGACCAAGTTATGTTTGGAATTGCACAAAAACGTGAAAAGCTCCTCTATGGAGAGAGTTGAGCAATTCCAAAGCATCAATGTGGACCGTTGCACGTTATTCAATGTTCTTAGAAGTCTAACTTGCTAGTTTAGCCTTCGTGCAACGTTTCGTAAGTTAAAGATGTGAATAGACCAAGTTATGTTTGAAATTGTACAAAAACGTGAAAAGCTCCTCTATGGAGAGAGTTGAGCAATGCCAAAGCATCAATGTGGACCGTTGTACTCTATTTAGTGCTCTTAAAAGTCTAACTTTCTAGTTGAGCCTTCCTGCCACGGTTCGTAAGGTAAAGACGCTAATAGACCAAGTTATGTCTCAAATTGCTCAAAAACGTCAAAAGCACCTCTATGGAGAGAGTTGAGAAATTCCAAAGCATCAATATGGACCGTTGTACTCTATTTAGTGCTCTTAAAAGTCTAACCGGCTAGTTGAGCCTTTGGGCCACGTTTCCTAAGGTAAAGATGCGAATAGACCAAGTTATGTTTGGAATTGCACAAAAACGTGAAAAGCTCCTCTATGGAGAGAGTTGAGCAATTCCAAAGCATCAATGTGGACCGTTGCACGTTATTCAATGTTCTTAGAAGTCTAACTTGCTAGTTTAGCCTTCGTGCAACGTTTCGTAAGTTAAAGATGCGAATAGACCAAGTTATGTTTGAAATTGTACAAAAACGGGAAAAGCTCCTCTATGGAGAGAGTTGAGCAATGCCAAAGCATCAATGTGGACCGTTGTACTCTATTTAGTGCTCTTAAAAGTCTAACTTTCTAGTTGAGCCTTCCTGCCACGGTTCGTAAGGTAAAGACGCTAATAGACCATGTTATGTCTCAAATTGCTCAATAACGTCAAAAGCTCCTCTATGGAGAGATTTGAGAAATTCCAAAGCATCAATATGGACCGTTGTACTCTATTTAGTGCTCTTAAAAGTATAACTTGCTAGTTGATCCGTCGGGCCACGTTTCGTAAGGTAAAGATGCGACTAGACCAAGTTATGTTTGAAATTGCACAAAAACGTGAAAAGCTTCTCTATGGAGAGAGTTGAGCAATTCCAAAGCATCAATGTGGACCTTTGTGCTCTATTTAGTGCTCTTCAAAGTCTAACTTTCTAGTTGAGCCTTCGTGCCACGGGTCGTAAGGTAAAGACGCTGATGGACCAAGTTTTGTCTCAAATTGCTCAAAAACGTCAAAAGCTCCTCTATGGAGAGAGTTGAGAAATTCCAAAGCATCAATGTGGACCGTTGTACTCTATTTAGTGCTCTTAAAAGTCTAACCGGCTAGTTGAGCCTTGGGGCCACGTTTCCTAAGGTAAAGATGCGAATAGACCAAGTTATGTTTGGAATTGCACAAAAACGTGAAAAGCTCCTCTATGAAGAGAGTTGAGCAATTCCAAAGCATCAATGTGGACCGTTGCACGTTATTCAATGTTCTTAGAAGTCTAACTTGCTAGTTTAGCCTTCGTGCAACGTTTCGTAAGTTAAAGATGCGAATAGACCAATTTATGTTTGAAATTGTACAAAAACGTGAAAAGCTCCTCTATGGAGAGAGTTGAGCAATGCCAAAGCATCAATGTGGACCGTTGTACTCTATTTAGTGCTCTTAAAAGTCTAACTTTCTAGTTGAGCCTTCCTGCCACGGTTCGTAAGGTAAAGACGCTAATAGACCAAGTTATGTCTCAAATTGCTCAAAAACGTCAAAAGCACCTCTATGGAGAGAGTTGAGAAATTCCAAAGCATCAATATGGACCGTTGTACTCTATTTAGTGCTCTTAAAAGTCTAACCGGCTAGTTGAGCCTTTGGGCCACGTTTCCTAAGGTAAAGATGCGAATAGACCAAGTTATGTTTGGAATTGCACAAAAACGTGAAAAGCTCCTCTATGGAGAGAGTTGAGCAATTCCAAAGCATCAATGTGGACCGTTGCACGTTATTCAATGTTCTTAGAAGTCTAACTTGCTAGTTTAGCCTTCGTGCAACGTTTCGTAAGTTAAAGATGCGAATAGACCAAGTTATGTTTGAAATTGTACAAAAACGGGAAAAGCTCCTCTATGGAGAGAGTTGAGCAATGCCAAAGCATCAATGTGGACCGTTGTACTCTATTTAGTGCTCTTAAAAGTCTAACTTTCTAGTTGAGCCTTCCTGCCACGGTTCGTAAGGTAAAGACGCTAATAGACCATGTTATGTCTCAAATTGCTCAATAACGTCAAAAGCTCCTCTATGGAGAGATTTGAGAAATTCCAAAGCATCAATATGGACCGTTGTACTCTATTTAGTGCTCTTAAAAGTATAACTTGCTAGTTGATCCGTCGGGCCACGTTTCGTAAGGTAAAGATGCGACTAGACCAAGTTATGTTTGAAATTGCACAAAAACGTGAAAAGCTTCTCTATGGAGAGAGTTGAGCAATTCCAAAGCATCAATGTGGACCTTTGTGCTCTATTTAGTGCTCTTAAAAGTCTAACTTTCTAGTTGAGCCTTCGTGCCACGGGTCGTAAGGTAAAGACGCTAATGGACCAAGTTTTGTCTCAAATTGCTCAAAAACGTCAAAAGCTCCTCTATGGAGAGAGTTGAGAAATTCCAAAGCATCAATGTGGACCGTTGTACTCTATTTAGTGCTCTTAAAAGTCTAACCGGCTAGTTGAGCCTTGGGGCCACGTTTCCTAAGGTAAAGATTCGAATAGACCAAGTTATGTTTGGAATTGCACAAAAACGTGAAAAGCTCCTCTATGAAGAGAGTTGAGCAATTCCAAAGCATCAATGTGGACCGTTGCACGTTATTCAATGTTCTTAGAAGTCTAACTTGCTAGTTTAGCCTTCGTGCAACGTTTCGTAAGTTAAAGATGCGAATAGACCAATTTATGTTTGAAATTGTACAAAAACGTGAAAAGCTCCTCTATGGAGAGAGTTGAGCAATTCCAAAGCATCAATGTGGACCGTTGTACTCTATTTAGTGCTCTTAAAAGTCTAACTTTCTAGTTGAGCCTTCCTGCCACGGTTCGTATGGTAAAGACGCTAATAGACCAAGTTATGTCTCAAATTGCTCAAAAACGTCAAAAGCTCCTCTATGGAGAGAGTTGAGAAATTCCAAAGCATCAATATGGACCGTTGTACTTTATTTAGTGCTCTTAAAAGTCTAACTTGCTAGTTGATCCGTCGGGCCACGGTTCGTATGGTAAAGACGCTAATAGACCAAGTTATGTCTCAAATTGCTCAAAAACGTCAAAAGCACCTCTATGGAGAGAGTTGAGAAATTCCAAAGCATCAATATGGACCGTTGTACTCTATTTAGTGCTCTTAAAAGTCTAACCGGCTAGTTGAGCCTTCGGGCCATGTTTCCTAAGGTAAAGATGCGAATGGACCAAGTTATGTTTGGAATTGCACAAAAACGTGAAAAGCTCCTCTATGTAGAGAGTTGAGCAATTCCAAAGCATCAATGTGGACCGTTGCACGTTATTCAATGTTCTTACAAGTCTAACTTCCTAGTTTAGCCTTCGTGCAACGTTTCGTAAGTTAAAGATGCGAATAGACCAAGTTATGTTTGAAATTGCACAAAAACGTGAAAAGCTCCTCTATGGAGAGAGTTGAGCAATTCCAAAGCATCAATGTGGACCGTTGTACTCTATTTAGTGCTCTTAAAAGTCTAACTTTCTAGTTGAGCCTTCCTGCCACGGTTCGTATGGTAAAGACGCTAATAGACCAAGTTATGTCTCAAATTGCTCAAAAACGTCAAAAGCTCCTCTATGGAGAGAGTTGAGAAATTCCAAAGCATCAATATGGACCGTTGTACTTTATTTAGTGCTCTTAAAAGTCTAACTTGCTAGTTGATCCGTCGGGCCACGTTTCGTAAGGTAAAGATGCGACTAGACCAAGTTATGTTTGAAATTGCACAAAAACGTGAAAAGCTCCTCTACGGAGAGAGTTGAGCACTTCCAAAGCATCAATGTGGACCGTTGTACTCCGTTTAGTGCTCTCTGCTAGTTGAGCCTTCGTGCCATGTTTCGTAAGGTAAAGATGCGAATAGACCAAGTTATGTTTGAAATTGCACAAAAACGTGAAAAGCTCCTCTATGGAGAGAGTTGAGCAATTCCAAAGCATCAATGTGGACCTTTTTACTCTATTTAGTGCTCTTAAAAGTCTAACTTTCTAGTTGAGCCTTCGTGCCACGGGTCTTAAGGTAAAGACGCTAATGGACCAAGTTTTGTCTCAAATTGCTCAAAAAGGTCAAAAGCTCCTCTATGGAGAGAGTTGAGAAATTCCAAAGCATCAATGTGGACCGTTGTACTCTATTTAGTGCTCTTAAAAGTCTAACCGGCTAGTTGAGCCTTCGGGCCACGTTTCCTAAGGTAAAGATGCGAATAGACCAAGTTATGTTTGGAATTGCACAAAAAAGTGAAAAGCTCCTCTATGAAGAGAGTTGAGCAATTCCAAAGCATCAATGTGGACCGTTGCACGTTATTCAATGTTCTTACAAGTCTAACTTCCTAGTTTAGCCTTCGTGCAACGTTTCGTAAGTTAAAGATGCGAATAGATCAAGTTATGTTTGAAATTGCACAAAAACGTGAAAAGCTCCTCTATGGAGAGAGTTGAGCAATTCCAAAGCATCAATGTGGACCTTTTTACTCTATTTAGTGCTCTTAAAAGTCTAACTTTCTAGTTGACCCTTCGTGCCACGGGTCGTAAGGTAAAGACGCTAATGGACCAAGTTTTGTCTCAAATTGCTCAAAAACGTCAAAACCTCCTCTATGGAGAGAGTTGAGAAATTCCAAAGCATCAATGTGGACCGTTGTGCTCTATTTAGTGCTCTTAAAAGTCTAACCGGCTAGTTGAGACTTCGGGCCACGTTTCCTAAGGTAAAGATGCGAATAGACCAAGTTATGTTTGGAATTGCACAAAAACGTGAAAAGCTCCTATATGGAGAGAGTTGAGCAATTCCAAAGCATCAATGTGGACCGTTGCACGTTATTCAATGTTCTTAGAAGTCTAACTTGCTAGTTTAGCCTTCGTGCAACGTTTCGTAAGTTAAAGATGCGAATAGACCAAGTTATGTTTGAAATTGTACAAAAACGTGAAAAGCTCCTCTATGGAGAGAGTTGAGCAATGCCAAAGCATCAATGTGGACCGTTGTACTCTATTTAGTGCTCTTAAAAGTCTAACCGGCTAGTTGAGACTTCGGGCCACGTTTCCTAAGGTAAAGATGCGAATAGACCAAGTTATGTTTGGAATTGCACAAAAACGTGAAAAGCTCCTATATGGAGAGAGTTGAGCAATTCCAAAGCATCAATGTGGACCGTTGCACGTTATTCAATGTTCTTAGAAGTCTAACTTGCTAGTTTAGCCTTCGTGCAACGTTTCGTAAGTTAAAGATGCGAATAGACCAAGTTATGTTTGAAATTGTACAAAAACTTGAAAAGCTCCTCTATGGAGAGAGTTGAGAAATTCCAAAGCATCAATGTGGACCGTTGTACTCTATTTAGTGCTATTAAAAGTCTAACCGGCTAGTTGAGCCTTCGGGCCATGTTTCCTAAGGTAAAGATGCGAATGGACCAAGTTATGTTTGGAATTGCACAAAAACGTGAAAAGCTCCTCTATGTAGAGAGTTGAGCAATTCCAAAGCATCAATGTGGACCGTTGCACGTTATTCAATGTTCTTAGAAGTCTAACTTGCTAGTTTAGCTTTCGTGCAACGTTTCGTAAGTTAAAGATGCGAATAGACCAAGTTATGTTTGAAATTGTACAAAAACGTGAAAAGCTCCTCTATGGAGAGAGTTGAGCAATTCCAAAGCATCAATGTGGACCTTTTTACTCTATTTAGTGCTCTTAAAAGTCTAACTTTCTAGTTGAGCCTTCGTGCCACTGGTCGTAAGGTAAAGACGGTAATGGACCAAGTTTTGTCTCAAATTGCTCAAAAACGTCAAAAGCTCCTCTATGGAGAGAGTTGAGAAATTCCAAAGCATCAATGTGGACCGTTGTGCTCTATTTAGTGCTCTTAAAAGTCTAACCGGCTAGTTGAGACTTCGGGCCACGTTTCCTAAGGTAAAGATGCGACTAGACAAAGTTATGTTTGGAATTGCACAAAAACGTGAAAAGCTCCTCTACGGAGAGAGTTGAGCAATTCCAAAGCATCAATGTGGACCGTTGTACTCCGTTTAGTGCTCTATGCTAGTTGAGCCTTCGTGCCATGTTTCGTAAGGTAAAGATGCGAATAGACCAAGTTATGTTTGAAATTGCACAAAAACGTGAAAAGCTCCTCTATGGAGAGAGTTGAGCAATTCCAAAGCATCAATGTGGACCTTTTTACTCTATTTAGTGCTCTTAAAAGTCTAACTTTCTAGTTGAGCCTTCGTGCCACGGGTCGTAAGGTAAAGGCGCTAATGGACCAAGTTTTGTCTCAAATTGCTCAAAAACGTCAAAAGCTTCTCTATGGAGAGAGTTGAGAAATTCCAAAGCATCAATGTGGACCGTTGTGCTCTATTTAGTGCTCTTAAAAGTCTAACCGGCTAGTTGAGACTTCGGGCCACGTTTCCTAAGGTAAAGATGCGAATAGACCAAGTTATGTTTGGAATTGCACAAAAACGTGAAAAGCTCCTCTATGGAGAGAGTTGAGCAATTCCAAAGCATCAATGTGGACCGTTGCACGTTATTCGATGTTCTTAGAAGTCTAACTTGCTAGTTTAGCCTTCGTGCAACGTTTCGTAAGTTAAAGATGCGAATAGACCAAGTTATGTTTGAAATTGTGCAAAAACATGAAAAGCTCCTCTATGGAGAGAGTTGAGCAATGCGAAAGCATCAATGTGGACCGTTGTACTCTATTTAGTGCTCTTAAAAGTCTAACTTTCTAGTTGAGCCTTCCTGCCACGGTTCGTAAGGTAAAGACGCTAATAGACCAAGTTATGTCTCAAATTGCTCAAAAACGTCAAAAGCTCCTCTATGGAGAGAGTTGAGAAATTCCAAAGCATCAATATGGACCGTTGTACTCTATTTAGTGCTCTTGAAAGTCTAACTTGCTAGTTGATCCGTCGGGGCACGTTTCGTAAGGTAAAGATGTGACTAGACCAAGTTATGTTTGAAATTGCACAAAAACGTGAAAAGCTCCTCTACGGAGAGAGTTGAGCACTTCCAAAGCATCAATGTGGACTGTTGTACTCCGTTTAGTGCTCTCTGCTAGTTGAGCCTTCGTGCCATGTTTCGTAAGGTAAAGATGCGAATAGACCAAGTTATGTTTGAAATTGCACAAAAACGTGAAAAGCTTCTCTATGGAGAGAGTTGAGCAATTCCAAAGCATCAATCTGGACCTTTTTACTCTATTTAGTGCTCTTAAAAGTCTAACTTTCTAGTTGAGCCTTCGTGCCACGGGTCGTAAGGTAAAGACGCTAATGGACCAAGTTTTGTCTCAATTTGCTCAAAAACGTCAAAAGCTCCTCCATGGAGAGAGTTGAGAAATTCCAAAGCATCAATGTGGACCGTTGTGCTCTATTTAATGCTCTTAAAAGTCTAACCGGCTAGTTGAGACTTCGGGCCACGTTTCCTAAGGTAAAGATGCGAATAGACCAAGTTATGTTTGGAATTGCACAAAAACGTGAAAAGCTCCTCCATGGAGAGAGTTGAGCAATTCCAAAGTATCAATGTGGACCATTGCACGTTATTCAATGTTCTTAGAAGTCTAACTTGCTAGTTTAGCCTTCGTGCAACGTTTCGTAAGTTAAAGATGAGAATAGACCAAGTTATGTTTGAAATTGTACAAAAACGTGAAAAGCTCTTCTATGGAGAGAGTTGAGCAATGCCAAATCATCAATGTGGACCGTTGTACTCTATTTAGTGCTCTAAAAAGTCTAACTTTCTAGTTGAGCCTTCCTGCCACGGTTCGTAAGGTAAAGACGCTAATAGACCAAGTTATGTCTCAAATTGCTCAAAAACGTCAAAAGCTCCTCTATGGAGAGAGTTGAGAAATTCCAAAGCATCAATATGGACCTTTGTACTCTATTTAGTGCTCTTAAAAGTCTAACTTGCTAGTTGATCCGTCGGGCCACGTTTCGTAAGGTAAAGATGCGACTAGACCAAGTTATGTTTGAAATTGCACAAAAACGTGAAAAGCTCCTCTATGGAGAGAGTTGAGCAATTCCAAAGCATCAATGTGGACCGTTGTACTCCGTTTAGTGCTCTCAACTAGTTGAGCCTTCGTGCCATGTTTCGTAAGGTAAAGATGCGAATAGACCAAGTTATGTTTGAAATTGCACAAAAACGTGAAAAGCTCATCTATGGAGAGAGTTGAGCAATTCCAAAGCATCAATGTGGACCGTTTTACTCTATTTAGTGCTCTTAAAAGTCTAACTTTCTAGTTGAGCCTTCGTGCCACGGTTCGTAAGGTAAAGACGCTAATGGACCAAGTTATGTCTCAAATTGCTCAAAAACGTCAAAAGCTCTTCTATGGAAAGAGTTGAGAAATTCCAAAGCATCAATGTGGACCGTTGTAGTCTATTTAGTGCTCTTAAAAGTCTAACCGGCTCGTTGAGCCTTCGGGCCACGTTTCCTAAGGTAAAGATGCGAATAGACGAAGTTATGTTTGGAATTACACAAAAACGTGAAAAACTCTTTTATGGAGAGAGTTGAGCAATTCCAAAGCATCAATGTGGAACGTTGTACTCCGTTTAGTGCTCTCTGCTAGTTGAGCCTTCGTGCCACGTTTTGTAAGGTAAAGATGCGAATAGACCAAGTTATGTTTGAAATTGTACAAAAACGTGAAAAGCTCTTCCATGGAGAGAGTTGAGCAATTCCAAAGCATCAATGTGGACTGTTGTACTCTATTTAGTGCTCTTAAAAGTCTAACTTTCTAGTTGAGCCTTCGTGCCA
Source organism: Tripterygium wilfordii (assembly GCF_013401445.1). NCBI lineage: Eukaryota > Viridiplantae > Streptophyta > Magnoliopsida > Celastrales > Celastraceae > Tripterygium > Tripterygium wilfordii. The sequence continues at coordinate 4,994,090 of NC_052237.1, read as the reverse complement.
CGGTTCGTAAGGTAAAGTCTCTAATAGACCAAGTTATGTCTCAAATTGCTCAAAAACGTCAAAGGCTCCCCTATGGAGAGAGTTGAGAAATTCCAAAGCATCAATATGGACCGTTGGACTCTATTTAGTGCTCTTAAAAGTACAACTTACTGAAAAATGTCAAAAGCTCCTCTATTGAGAGAGTTGAGAAACTCCAAAGCATCAATGTGGACCGTTGTACTCTATTTAGTGCTCTTGAATGTCTAACCTGCTAGTTGAGCCTTCGGGCCACGTTTCCTAAGGTAAAGATGCGAATAGATCAAGTTATGTTTGGAATTGCACAAAAACGTGAAAAGCTCCTCTATGGAAGGAGTTGAGCAATTCCAAAGAATCGATGTGGACCGTTGTACCCGACTTAGTGCTCTTAAAAGTCTAACTTGCTAGCTGAGCCTTCGTGCCACGTTTCGTAAGGTAAAGACGCGAATAGACCAAGTTATGTTTGAAAATGCACAAAAACGTGAAGAGCTCCTCTATGGAGAGAGTTGAGCAATTCCAAAGCATCAATGTGGACCGTTGCACGTTATTCAAAGTTCTTAGACGTCTAACTTGCTAGTTTAGCCTTTGTGCAACGTTTCGTAAGTTAAAGATGCGAATAGACCAAGTTATGTTTGAAATTGTACAAAAACGTGAAAAGCTCCTCTATGGAAGGAGTTGAGCAATTCCAAAGAATCGATGTGGACCGTTGTACCCGACTTAGTGCTCTTAAAAGTCTAACTTGCTAGCTGAGCCTTCGTGCCATGTTTCGTAAGGTAAAGACGCGAATAGACCAAGTTATGTTTGAAAATGCGCAAAAACGTGAAGAGCTCCTCTATGGAGAGAGTTGAGCAATTCCAAAGCATCAATGTGGACCGTTGTACTCTATTTAGTGCTCTTAAAAGTCGAACTTTCTAGTTATGCCTTCGTGCCACGGTTCGTAAGGTAAATACGCTAATAGACCAAGTTATGTCTCAAATTGCTCAAAAACGTCAAAAGCTCCTCTACGGAGAGAGTTGAGAAATTCGAAAGCATCAATGTGGACCGTTGTACTCTATTTAGTGCTCTTAAATGTCTAACCTGCTAGTTGAGCCTTCGGGCCACGTTTCCTAAGGTAAAGATGCGAATAGACCAAGTTACGTTTGGAATTGCACAAAAAAGTGAACAGCTCCTCTATGGAGAGAGTTGAGCAATTCCAAAGCATCAATGTGCACCGTTGCACGTTATTCAATGTTCTTAGACGTCTAACTTGCTAGTTTAGCCTTCATGCAACGTTTCGTAAGTTAAAGATGCGAATAGACCAAGTTATGTTTGAAATTGTACAAAAACGTGAAAAGCTCCTCTATGGAAGGAGTTGAGCAATTCCAAAGCATCAATGTGGACCGTTGCACGTTATTCAATGTTCTTAGAAGTCTAACTTGCTAGTTTAGCCTTCGTGCAACGTTTCGTAAGTTAAAGATGCGATTAGACCAAGTTTTGTTTCAAATTGTACAAAAGCGTGAAAAGCTCCTCTATGGAGAGAGTTGAGCAATTCCAAAGGATCAATGTGGACCGTTGTACTCTATTTAGTGCTCTTAAAAGTCTAACTTTCTAGTTGAGCATTCGCCCCACGGTTTGTAAGGTAAAGACGCTAATAGACCAAGTTATGTCTCAAATTGCTCAAAAACGTCAAAAGCTTCTCTATGGAGAGAGTAGAGAAATTCCAAAGCATCAATATGGACCGTTGCACTCTATTTAGTGCTCTTAAAAGTCTAACTTGCTAGTTGATCCTTCTAGCTACGTTTCGTAAAGTAAAGATGCGACTAGACCAAGGTATGTTTAAAATTGTACAAAAACGTGAAAAGCTCCTCTATGGAGAGAGTTGAGCAATTCCAAAGCATCAATGTGGACCGTTGTACTCCGTTTAGTGCTCTCTGCTAGTTGAGCCTTCGTGCCATGTTTTGTAAGGTAAAGATGCGAATAGACCAAGTTATGTTTGAAATTGCACAAAAACGTGAAAAGCTACTCTATGGAGAGAGTTGAGCAATTCCAAAGCACCAATGTGGACTGGTTTACTCTATTTAGTGCTCTTACAAGTCTAACTTTCAAATTGAGCCTTCGTGCCACGGTTCGTAAGGTAAAGACACTAATGGACCAAGTTATGTGTCAAATTGCTCAAAAACGTCAAAAGCTCCTCTATGGAGAAAGTTGAGAAATTCCAAAGCATCAATGTGGACCGTTGTACTCTATTTAGTGCTCTTAAAAGTCTAACCGGCTAATTGAGCCTTCGGGCCACGTTTCCTAAGGTAAAGATGCGAATAGACCAAGTTATGTTTGGAATTGCACAAAAACGTGAAAAGCTCCTCTATGGAGAGAGTTGAGAAATTCCAAAGCATCAATGTGGACCGTTGTACTCTATTTAGTGCTCTTAAAAGTCTAACCGGCTAGTTGAGCCTTCGGGCCACGTTTCCTAAGGTAAAGATGCGAATAGACCAAGTTATGTTTGGAATTGCACAAAAACGTGAAAAGCTCCTCTATGGAGAGAGTTGAGCAATTCCAAAACATCAATGTTGACCGTTGCACGTTATTCAATGTTCTTAGAAGTCTAACTTGCTAGTTTAGCCTTCGTGCAATGTTTCGTAAGTTAAAGATGCGAATAGACTAAGTTATGTTTGAAATTGTACAAAAACGTGAAAAGCTCCTCTATGGAGAGAGTTGAGCAATTCCAAAGCATCAATGTGGAATGTTGTACGCTATTTAGTGCTCTTAAAAGTCTGACTTTCTAGTTGAGCCTTCGTCCCACGGTTCGTAAGGTAAAGACGCTAATAGACCAAGTTATGTCTCAAATTGCTCAAAAACGTCAAAAGCTCCTCTATGGAGAGAGTTGAGAAATTCCAAAGCATCAATATGGACCGTTGTACTCTATTTAGTGCTCTTAAAAGTCTAACTTGCTAGTTGATCCTTCGGGCCACGTTTCGTAAGGTAAAGATGCGACTAGACCAAGTTATGTTTGAAATTGCACAAAAACGTGAAAAGCTCCTCCATCGAGAGAGTTGAGCAATTCCAAAGCATCAATGTGGACCGTTGAACTTCGTTTAGTGCTCTCTGCTAGTTGAGCCTTCGTGCCATGTTTTGTAAGGTAAAGATGCTAATAGACCAAGTTATGTTTGAAATTGTACAAAAACGTGAAAAGCTCCTCTATGGAGAGAGTTGAGCAATTCCAAAGCATCAATGTGGACCGTTGTAGTCTATTTAGTGCTCTTAAAAGTCTAACCGGCTCGTTGAGCCTTCGGGCCACGTTTCCTAAGGTAAAGATGCGAATAGACCAAGTTATGTTTGGAATTGCACAAAAACGTTAAAAGCTCTTCTATGGAGAGATTTGAGCAATTCCAAAGCATCAATGTGGACCGTTGTACTCCGTTTAGTGCTCTCAGCTAGTTGAGCCTTCGTGCCACGTTTTGTAAGGTAAAGACGCTAATAGACCAAGTTATGTCTCAAATTGCTCAAAAACGTCAAAAGCTCCTCCATGGAGAGAGTTGAGAAATTCCAAAGCATCAATATGGACCGTTGTACTCTATTTAGTGCTCTTAAAAGTCTAACCGGCTAGTTGAGCCTTCGGGCCACGTTTCCTAAGGTAAAGATGCGAATAGACCAAGTTATGTTTGGAATTGCACAAAAACATGAAAAGCTCCTCTATGGAGAGAGTTGAGCAATTCCAAAACATCAATGTTGACCGTTGCACGTTATTCAATGTTCTTAGAAGTCTAACTTGCTAGTTTAGCCTTCGTGCAATGTTTCGTAAGTTAAAGATGCGAATAGACTAAGTTATGTTTGAAATTGTACAAAAACGTGAAAAGCTCCTCTATGGAGAGAGTTGAGCAATTCCAAAGCATCAATGTGGACTGTTGTACTCTATTTAGTGCTCTTAAAAGTCTGACTTTCTAGTTGAGCCTTCGTCCCACGGTTCGTAAGGTAAAGACGCTAATAGATCAAGTTATGTCTCAAATTGCTCAAAAACGTCAAAAGCTCCTCTATGGAGAGAGTTGAGAAATTCCAAAGCATCAATATGGACCGTTGTACTCTATTTAGTGCTCTTAGAAGTCTAACTTGCTAGTTGATCCTTCGGGCCACGTTTCGTAAGATAAAGATGCGACCAGACCAAGTTATGTTTGAAATTGCACAAAAACGTGAAAAGCTCCTCCATGGAGAGAGTTGAGCAATTCCAAAGCATCAATGTGGACCGTTGTACTCCGTTTAGTGCTCTCTGCTAGTTGAGCCTTCGTGCCATGTTTTGTAAGGTAAAGATGCGAATAGACCAAGTTATGTTTGAAATTGCACAAAAACGTGAAAAGCTACTCTATGGAGAGAGTTGAGCAATTCCAAAGCACCAATGTGGACTGGTTTACTCTATTTAGTGCTCTTACAAGTCTAACTTTCAAATTGAGCCTTCGTGCCACGGTTCGTAAGGTAAAGACACTAATGGACCAAGTTATGTGTCAAATTGCTCAAAAACGTCAAAAGCTCCTCTATGGAGAAAGTTGAGAAATTCCAAAGCATCAATGTGGACCGTTGTACTCTATTTAGTGCTCTTAAAAGTCTAACCGGCTAATTGAGCCTTCGGGCCACGTTTCCTAAGGTAAAGATGCGAATAGACCAAGTTATGTTTGGAATTGCACAAAAACGTGAAAAGCTCCTCTATGGAGAGAGTTGAGAAATTCCAAAGCATCAATGTGGACCGTTGTACTCTATTTAGTGCTCTTAAAAGTCTAACCGGCTAGTTGAGCCTTCGGGCCACGTTTCCTAAGGTAAAGATGCGAATAGACCAAGTTATGTTTGGAATTGCACAAAAACGTGAAAAGCTCCTCTATGGAGAGAGTTGAGCAATTCCAAAACATCAATGTTGACCGTTGCACGTTATTCAATGTTCTTAGAAGTCTAACTTGCTAGTTTAGCCTTCGTGCAATGTTTCGTAAGTTAAAGATGCGAATAGACTAAGTTATGTTTGAAATTGTACAAAAACGTGAAAAGCTCCTCTATGGAGAGAGTTGAGCAATTCCAAAGCATCAATGTGGAATGTTGTACGCTATTTAGTGCTCTTAAAAGTCTGACTTTCTAGTTGAGCCTTCGTCCCACGGTTCGTAAGGTAAAGACGCTAATAGACCAAGTTATGTCTCAAATTGCTCAAAAACGTCAAAAGCTCCTCTATGGAGAGAGTTGAGAAATTCCAAAGCATCAATATGGACCGTTGTACTCTATTTAGTGCTCTTAAAAGTCTAACTTGCTAGTTGATCCTTCGGGCCACGTTTCGTAAGGTAAAGATGCGACTAGACCAAGTTATGTTTGAAATTGCACAAAAACGTGAAAAGCTCCTCCATCGAGAGAGTTGAGCAATTCCAAAGCATCAATGTGGACCGTTGAACTTCGTTTAGTGCTCTCTGCTAGTTGAGCCTTCGTGCCATGTTTTGTAAGGTAAAGATGCTAATAGACCAAGTTATGTTTGAAATTGTACAAAAACGTGAAAAGCTCCTCTATGGAGAGAGTTGAGCAATTCCAAAGCATCAATGTGGACCGTTGTAGTCTATTTAGTGCTCTTAAAAGTCTAACCGGCTCGTTGAGCCTTCGGGCCACGTTTCCTAAGGTAAAGATGCGAATAGACCAAGTTATGTTTGGAATTGCACAAAAACGTTAAAAGCTCTTCTATGGAGAGATTTGAGCAATTCCAAAGCATCAATGTGGACCGTTGTACTCCGTTTAGTGCTCTCAGCTAGTTGAGCCTTCGTGCCACGTTTTGTAAGGTAAAGACGCTAATAGACCAAGTTATGTCTCAAATTGCTCAAAAACGTCAAAAGCTCCTCCATGGAGAGAGTTGAGAAATTCCAAAGCATCAATATGGACCGTTGTACTCTATTTAGTGCTCTTAAAAGTCTAACCGGCTAGTTGAGCCTTCGGGCCACGTTTCCTAAGGTAAAGATGCGAATAGACCAAGTTATGTTTGGAATTGCACAAAAACATGAAAAGCTCCTCTATGGAGAGAGTTGAGCAATTCCAAAACATCAATGTTGACCGTTGCACGTTATTCAATGTTCTTAGAAGTCTAACTTGCTAGTTTAGCCTTCGTGCAATGTTTCGTAAGTTAAAGATGCGAATAGACTAAGTTATGTTTGAAATTGTACAAAAACGTGAAAAGCTCCTCTATGGAGAGAGTTGAGCAATTCCAAAGCATCAATGTGGACTGTTGTACTCTATTTAGTGCTCTTAAAAGTCTGACTTTCTAGTTGAGCCTTCGTCCCACGGTTCGTAAGGTAAAGACGCTAATAGATCAAGTTATGTCTCAAATTGCTCAAAAACGTCAAAAGCTCCTCTATGGAGAGAGTTGAGAAATTCCAAAGCATCAATATGGACCGTTGTACTCTATTTAGTGCTCTTAAAAGTCTAACTTGCTAGTTGATCCTTCGGGCCACGTTTCGTAAGATAAAGATGCGACCAGACCAAGTTATGTTTGAAATTGCACAAAAACGTGAAAAGCTCCTCCATGGAGAGAGTTGAGCAATTCCAAAGCATCAATGTGGACCGTTGTACTCCGTTTAGTGCTCTCTGCTAGTTGAGCCTTCGTGCCATGTTTTGTAAGGTAAAGATGCGAATAGACCAAGTTATGTTTGAAATTGCACAAAAACGTGAAAAGCTACTCTATGGAGAGAGTTGAGCAATTCCAAAGCACCAATGTGGACTGGTTTACTCTATTTAGTGCTCTTACAAGTCTAACTTTCAAATTGAGCCTTCGTGCCACGGTTCGTAAGGTAAAGACACTAATGGACCAAGTTATGTGTCAAATTGCTCAAAAACGTCAAAAGCTCCTCTATGGAGAAAGTTGAGAAATTCCAAAGCATCAATGTGGACCGTTGTACTCTATTTAGTGCTCTTAAAAGTCTAACCGGCTAATTGAGCCTTCGGGCCACGTTTCCTAAGGTAAAGATGCGAATAGACCAAGTTATGTTTGGAATTGCACAAAAACGTGAAAAGCTCCTCTATGGAGAGAGTTGAGAAATTCCAAAGCATCAATGTGGACCGTTGTACTCTATTTAGTGCTCTTAAAAGTCTAACCGGCTAGTTGAGCCTTCGGGCCACGTTTCCTAAGGTAAAGATGCGAATAGACCAAGTTATGTTTGGAATTGCACAAAAACGTGAAAAGCTCCTCTATGGAGAGAGTTGAGCAATTCCAAAACATCAATGTTGACCGTTGCACGTTATTCAATGTTCTTAGAAGTCTAACTTGCTAGTTTAGCCTTCGTGCAATGTTTCGTAAGTTAAAGATGCGAATAGACTAAGTTATGTTTGAAATTGTACAAAAACGTGAAAAGCTCCTCTATGGAGAGAGTTGAGCAATTCCAAAGCATCAATGTGGAATGTTGTACGCTATTTAGTGCTCTTAAAAGTCTGACTTTCTAGTTGAGCCTTCGTCCCACGGTTCGTAAGGTAAAGACGCTAATAGACCAAGTTATGTCTCAAATTGCTCAAAAACGTCAAAAGCTCCTCTATGGAGAGAGTTGAGAAATTCCAAAGCATCAATATGGACCGTTGTACTCTATTTAGTGCTCTTAAAAGTCTAACTTGCTAGTTGATCCTTCGGGCCACGTTTCGTAAGGTAAAGATGCGACTAGACCAAGTTATGTTTGAAATTGCACAAAAACGTGAAAAGCTCCTCCATCGAGAGAGTTGAGCAATTCCAAAGCATCAATGTGGACCGTTGAACTTCGTTTAGTGCTCTCTGCTAGTTGAGCCTTCGTGCCATGTTTTGTAAGGTAAAGATGCTAATAGACCAAGTTATGTTTGAAATTGTACAAAAACGTGAAAAGCTCCTCTATGGAGAGAGTTGAGCAATTCCAAAGCATCAATGTGGACCGTTGTAGTCTATTTAGTGCTCTTAAAAGTCTAACCGGCTCGTTGAGCCTTCGGGCCACGTTTCCTAAGGTAAAGATGCGAATAGACCAAGTTATGTTTGGAATTGCACAAAAACGTTAAAAGCTCTTCTATGGAGAGATTTGAGCAATTCCAAAGCATCAATGTGGACCGTTGTACTCCGTTTAGTGCTCTCAGCTAGTTGAGCCTTCGTGCCACGTTTTGTAAGGTAAAGACGCTAATAGACCAAGTTATGTCTCAAATTGCTCAAAAACGTCAAAAGCTCCTCCATGGAGAGAGTTGAGAAATTCCAAAGCATCAATATGGACCGTTGTACTCTATTTAGTGCTCTTAAAAGTCTAACCGGCTAGTTGAGCCTTCGGGCCACGTTTATTAAGGTAAAGATGCGAATAGACCAAGTTATGTTTGGAATTGCACAAAAACATGAAAAGCTCCTCTATGGAGAGAGTTGAGCAATTCCAAAACATCAATGTTGACCGTTGCACGTTATTCAATGTTCTTAGAAGTCTAACTTGCTAGTTTAGCCTTCGTGCAATGTTTCGTAAGTTAAAGATGCGAATAGACTAAGTTATGTTTGAAATTGTACAAAAACGTGAAAAGCTCCTCTATGGAGAGAGTTGAGCAATTCCAAAGCATCAATGTGGACTGTTGTACTCTATTTAGTGCTCTTAAAAGTCTGACTTTCTAGTTGAGCCTTCGTCCCACGGTTCGTAAGGTAAAGACGCTAATAGATCAAGTTATGTCTCAAATTGCTCAAAAACGTCAAAAGCTCCTCTATGGAGAGAGTTGAGAAATTCCAAAGCATCAATATGGACCGTTGTACTCTATTTAGTGCTCTTAAAAGTCTAACTTGCTAGTTGATCCTTCGGGCCACGTTTCGTAAGATAAAGATGCGACCAGACCAAGTTATGTTTGAAATTGCACAAAAACGTGAAAAGCTCCTCCATGGAGAGAGTTGAGCAATTCCAAAGCATCAATGTGGACCGTTGAACTTCGTTTAGTGCTCTCTGCTAGTTGAGCCTTCGTGCCATGTTTTGTAAGGTAAAGATGCTAATAGACCAAGTTATGTTTGAAATTGTACAAAAACGTGAAAAGCTCCTCTATGGAGAGAGTTGAGCAATTCCAAAGCATCAATGTGGACCGTTGTAGTCTATTTAGTGCTCTTAAAAAGTCTAACCGGCTCGTTGAGCCTTCGGGCCACGTTTCCTAAGGTAAAGATGCGAATAGACCAAGTTATGTTTGGAATTGCACAAAAACGTTAAAAGCTCTTCTATGGAGAGAGTTGAGCAATTCCAAAGCATCAATGTGGACCGTTGTACTCCGTTTAGTGCTCTCAGCTAGTTGAGCCTTCGTGCCACGTTTTGTAAGGTAAAGACGCTAATAGACCAAGTTATGTCTCAAATTGCTCAAAAACGTCAAAAGCTCCTCCATGGAGAGAGTTGAGAAATTCCAAAGCATCAATATGGACCGTTGTACTCTATTTAGTGCTCTTAAAAGTCTAACCGGCTAGTTGAGCCTTCGGGCCACGTTTCCTAAGGTAAAGATGCGAATAGACCAAGTTATGTTTGGAATTGCACAAAAACGTGAAAAGCTCCTCTATGGAGAGAGTTGAGCAATTCCAAAGCATCAATGTGGACCGTTGCACGTTATTCAATGTTCTTAGAAGTCTAACTTGCTAGTTTAGCCTTCGTGCAACGTTTCGTAAGTTAAAGATGCGAATAGACCAAGTTATGTTTGAAATTGTACAAAAATGTGAAAAGCTCCTCTATGGAGAGAGTTGAGCAATTCCAAAGCATCAATGTGGACCGTTGTACACTATTTAGTGCTCTTAAAAGTCTAACTTTCTAGTTGAGCCTTCCTGCCACGGTTCTTAAGGTAAAGACGCTAATAGACCAAGTTATGTCTCAAATTGCTCAAAAACGTCAAAAGCTCCTCTATGGAGAGAGTTGAGAAATTCCAAAGCATCAATATGGACCGTTGTACTTTATTTAGTGCTCTTAAAAGTCTAACTTGCTAGTTGATCCGTCGGGCCACGTTTCGTAAGGTAAAGATGTGGCTAGACCAAGTTATGTTTGAAATTGCACAAAAACGTGAAAAGCTCCTCTACGGAGAGAGTTGAGCACTTCCAAAGCATCAATGTGGACCGTTGTACTCCGTTTAGTGCTCTCTACTAGTTGAGCCTTCGTGCCATGTTTCGTAAGGTAAAGATGCGAATAGACCAAGTTATGTTTGAAATTGCACAAAAACGTGAAAAGCTCATCTATGGAGAGAGTTGAGCAATTCCAAAGCATCAATGTGGACCGTTTTACTCTATTTAGTGCTCTTAAAAGTCTAACTTTCTAGTGGAGCCTTCGTGCCACGGGTCGTAAGGTAAAGACGCTAATGGACCAAGTTTTGTCTCAAATTGCTCAAAAACGTCAAAAGCTCCTCTATGGAGAGAGTTGAGAAATTCCAAAGCATCAATGTGGACCGTTGTGCTCTATTTAGTGCTCTTAAAAGTCTAACCGGCTAGTTGAGACTTCGGGCCACGTTTCCTAAGGTAAAGATGCGAATAGACCAAGTTATGTTTGGAATTGCACAAAAACGTGAAAAGCTCCTCTATGGAGAGAGTTGAGCAATTCCAAAGTATCAATGTGGACCGTTGCACGTTATTCAATGTTCTTAGAAGTCTAACTTGCTAGTTTAGCCTTCGTGCAACATTTCGTAAGTTAAAGATGCGAATAGACCAAGTTATGTTTGAAATTGTACAAAAACGTGAAAAGCTCTTCTATGGAGAGAGTTGAGCAATGCAAAAGCATCAATGTGGACCGTTGTACTCTATTTAGTGCTCTTAAAAGTCTAACTTTCTAGTTGAGCCTTCCTGCCACGGTTCGTAAGGTAAAGACGCTAAGAGACCAAGTTATGTCTCAAATTGCTCAAAAACGTCAAAAGCTCCTCTATGGAGAGAGTTGAGAAATTCCAAAGCATCAATATGGACCTTTGTACTCTATTTAGTGCTCTTAAAAGTCTAACTTGCTAGTTGATCCGTCGGGCCACGTTTCGTAAGGTAAAGATGCGACTAGACCAAGTTATGTTTGAAATTGCACAAAAACGTGAAAAGCTCCTCTATGGAGAGAGTTGAGCAATTCCAACCCATCAATGTGGACTGTTGTACTCTATTTAGTGCTCTTAAAAGTCTAACTTTCTAGTTGAGCCGTCGTGCCACGGTTCGTAAGGTAAAGTCGCTAATAGACCAAGTTATGTCTCAAATTGCTCAAAAACGTCAAAAGCTCCTCCATGGAGAGAGTTGAGAAATTCCAAAGCATCAATATGGACCGTTGTACTCTATTTAGTGCTCTTAAAAGTCTAACCGGCTAGTTGAGCCTTCGGGCCACGTTTCCTAAGGTAAAGATGCGAATAGACCAAGTTATGTTTGGAATTGCACAAAAACATGAAAAGCTCCTCTATGGAGAGAGTTGAGCAATTCCAAAACATCAATGTTGACCGTTGCACGTTATTCAATGTTCTTAGAAGTCTAACTTGCTAGTTTAGCCTTCGTGCAATGTTTCGTAAGTTAAAGATGCGAATAGACTAAGCTATGTTTGAAATTGTACAAAAACGTGAAAAGCTCCTCTATGGAGAGAGTTGAGCAATTCCAAAGCATCAATGTGGACTGTTGTACCCTATTTAGTGCTCTTAAAAGTCTGACTTTCTAGTTGAGCCTTCGTCCCACGGTTCGTAAGGTAAAGACGCTAATAGATCAAGTTATGTCTCAAATTGCTCAAAAACGTCAAAAGCTCCTCTATGGAGAGAGTTGAGAAATTCCAAAGCATCAATATGGACCGTTGTACTCTATTTAGTGCTCTTAAAAGTCTAACTTGCTAGTTGATCCTTCGGGCCACGTTTCGTAAGATAAAGATGCGACTAGACCAAGTTATGTTTGAAATTGCACAAAAACGTGAAAAGCTCCTCCATGGAGAGAGTTGAGCAATTCCAAAGCATCAATGTGGACCGTTGAACTTCGTTTAGTGCTCTCTGCTAGTTGAGCCTTTGTGCCATGTTTTGTAAGGTAAAGATGCTAATAGACCAAGTTATGTTTGAAATTGTACAAAAACGTGAAAAGCTCCTCTATGGAGAGAGTTGAGCAATTCCAAAGCATCAATGTGGACCGTTGTAGTCTATTTAGTGCTCTTAAAAGTCTAACCGGCTCGTTGAGCCTTCGGGCCACGTTTCCTAAGGTAAAGATGCGAATAGACCAAGTTATGTTTGGAATTGCACAAAAACGTTAAAAGCTCTTCTATGGAGAGAGTTGAGCAATTCCAAAGCATCAATGTGGACCGTTGTACTCCGTTTAGTGCTCTCAGCTAGTTGAGCCTTCGTGCCTCGTTTTGTAAGGTAAAGACGCTAATAGACCAAGTTATGTCTCAAATTGCTCAAAAACGTCAAAAGCTCCTCCATGGAGAGAGTTGAGAAATTCCAAAGCATCAATATGGACCGTTGTACTCTATTTAGTGCTCTTAAAAGTCTAACCGGCTAGTTGAGCCTTCGGGCCACGTTTCCTAAGGTAAAGATGCGAATAGACCAAGTTATGTTTGGAATTGCACAAAAACGTGAAAAGCTCCTCTATGGAGAGAGTTGAGCAATTCCAAAGCATCAATGTGGACCGTTGCACGTTATTCAATGTTCTTAGAAGTCTAACTTGCTAGTTTAGCCTTCGTGCAACGTTTCGTAAGTTAAAGATGCGAATAGACCAAGTTATGTTTGAAATTGTACAAAAATGTGAAAAGCTCCTCTATGGAGAGAGTTGAGCAATTCCAAAGCATCAATGTGGACCGTTGTACACTATTTAGTGCTCTTAAAAGTCTAACTTTCTAGTTGAGCCTTCCTGCCACGGTTCTTAAGGTAAAGACGTTAATAGACCAAGTTATGTCTCAAATTGCTCAAAAACGTCAAAAGCTCCTCTATGGAGAGAGTTGAGAAATTCCAAAGCATCAATATGGACCGTTGTACTTTATTTAGTGCTCTTAAAAGTCTAACTTGCTAGTTGATCCGTCGGGCCACGTTTCGTAAGGTAAAGATGTGACTAGACCAAGTTATGTTTGAAATTGCACAAAAACGTGAAAAGCTCCTCTACGGAGAGAGTTGAGCACTTCCAAAGCATCAATGTGGACCGTTGTACTCCGTTTAGTGCTCTCTACTAGTTGAGCCTTCGTGCCATGTTTCGTAAGGTAAAGATGCGAATAGACCAAGTTATGTTTGAAATTGCACAAAAACGTGAAAAGCTCATCTATGGAGAGAGTTGAGCAATTCCAAAGCATCAATGTGGACCGTTTTACTCTATTTAGTGCTCTTAAAAGTCTAACTTTCTAGTGGAGCCTTCGTGCCACGGGTCGTAAGGTAAAGACGCTAATGGACCAAGTTTTGTCTCAAATTGCTCAAAAACGTCAAAAGCTCCTCTATGGAGAGAGTTGAGAAATTCCAAAGCATCAATGTGGACCGTTGTGCTCTATTTAGTGCTCTTAAAAGTCTAACCGGCTAGTTGAGACTTCGGGCCACGTTTCCTAAGGTAAAGATGCGAATAGACCAAGTTATGTTTGGAATTGCACAAAAACGTGAAAAGCTCCTCTATGGAGAGAGTTGAGCAATTCCAAAGTATCAATGTGGACCGTTGCACGTTATTCAATGTTCTTAGAAGTCTAACTTGCTAGTTTAGCCTTCGTGCAACATTTCGTAAGTTAAAGATGCGAATAGACCAAGTTATGTTTGAAATTGTACAAAAACGTGAAAAGCTCTTCTATGGAGAGAGTTGAGCAATGCAAAAGCATCAATGTGGACCGTTGTACTCTATTTAGTGCTCTTAAAAGTCTAACTTTCTAGTTGAGCCTTCCTGCCACGGTTCGTAAGGTAAAGACGCTAAGAGACCAAGTTATGTCTCAAATTGCTCAAAAACGTCAAAAGCTCCTTTATGGAGAGAGTTGAGAAATTCCAAAGCATCAATATGGACCTTTGTACTCTATTTAGTGCTCTTAAAAGTCTAACTTGCTAGTTGATCCGTCGGGCCACGTTTCGTAAGGTAAAGATGCGACTAGACCAAGTTATGTTTGAAATTGCACAAAAACGTGAAAAGCTCCTCTATGGAGAGAGTTGAGCAATTCCAACCCATCAATGTGGACTGTTGTACTCTATTTAGTGCTCTTAAAAGTCTAACTTTCTAGTTGAGCCGTCGTGCCACGGTTCGTAAGGTAAAGTCGCTAATAGACCAAGTTATGTCTCAAATTGCTCAAAAACGTCAAAGGCGCCCCTATGGAGAGAGTTGAGAAATTCCAAAGCATCAATATGGACCGTTGGACTCTATTTAGTGCTCTTAAAAGTATAACTTACTGAAAAATGTCAAAAGCTCCTCTATTGTGAAAGTTGAGAAACTCCAAAGCATCAATGTGGACCGTTGTACTCTATTTAGTGCTCTTAAATGTCTAACCTGCTAATTGAGCCTTCGGGCCACATTTCCTAAGGTAAAGATGCGAATAGACCAAGTTACGTTTGGAATTGCACAAAAACGTGAAAAGCTCATCAATGGAGAGAGTTGAGCAATTCCAAAGCATCAATGTGGACCGTTGCACGTTATTCAAAGTTCTTAGACGTCTAACTTGCTAGTTTAGCCTTCGTGCAACGTTTCGTAAGTTAAAGATGCGAATAGACCAAGTTATGTTTGAAATTGTACAAAAACGTGAAAAGCTCCTCTATGGAAGGAGTTGAGCAATTCCAAAGAATCGATGTGGACCGTTGTACCCGACTTAGTGCTCTTAAAAGTCTAACTTGCTAGCTGAGCCTTCGTGCCACGTTTCGTAAGGTAAAGACGCGAATAGACCAAGTTATGTTTGAAAATGCACAAAAACGTGAAGAGCTCCTCTATGGAGAGAGTTGAGCAATTCCAAAGCATCAAAGTGGACCGTTGTACTCTATTTAGTGCTCTTAAAAGTCGAACTTTCTAGTTGTGCCTTCGTGCCACGGTTCGTAAGGTAAAGACGCTAATAGACCAAGTTATGTCTCAAATTGCTCAAAAACGTCAAAAGCTTCTCTATGGAGAGAGTTGAGAAATTCCAAAGCATCAATATGGACCGTTGTACTCTATTTAGTGCTCTTAAAAGTCTAACTTGCTAGTTGATCCTTCTAGCCTTGTTTCGTAAAGTAAAGATGCGACTAGACCAAGGTATGTTTACAATTGCACAAAAACGTGAAAAGCTCCTCTATGGAGAGAGTTGAGCAATTCCAAAGCATCAATGTGGACCGTTGTACTCCGTTTAGTGCTCTCTGCTAGTTGAGCCTTCGTGCCATGTTTTGTAAGGTAAAGATGCGAATAGACCAAGTTATGTTTGAAATTGCACAAAAACGTGAAAAGCTACTCTATGGAGAGAGTTGAGCAATTCCAAAGCACCAATGTGGACTGGTTTACTCTATTTAGTGCTCTTACAAGTCTAACTTTCTAATTGAGCCTTCGTGCCACGGGTCGTAAGGTAAAGACGCTAATGGACCAAGTTTTGTCTCAATTTGCTCAAAAACGTCAAAAGCTCCTCCATGGAGAGAGTTGAGAAATTCCAAAGCATCAATGTGGACCGTTGTACTCTATTTAGTGCTCTTAAAAGTCTAACCGGCTAGTTGAGCCTTCGGGCCACGTTTCCTAAGGTAAAGATGCGAATAGACCAAGTTATATTTGGAATTGCACAAAAACGTGAAAAGCTCCTCTATGGAGAGAGTTGAGAAATTCCAAAGCATCAATGTGGACCGTTGTACTCTATTTAGTGCTCTTAAAAGTCTAACCGGCTAGTTGAGCCTTCGGGCCACGTTTCCTAAGGTAAAGATGCGAATAGACCAAGTTATGTTTGGAATTGCACAAAAACGTGAAAAGCTCCTCTATGGAGAGAGTTGAGCAATTCCAAAACATCAATGTTGACCGTTGCACGTTATTCAATGTTCTTAGAAGTCTAACTTGCTAGTTTAGCCTTCGTGCAACGTTTCGTAAGTTAAAGATGCGAATAGACAAAGTTATGTTTGAAATTGTACAAAAATGTGAAAAGCTCCTCTATGGAGAGAGTTGAGCAATTCCAAAGCATCAATGTGGACTGTTGTACTCTATTTAGTGCTCTTAAAAGTCTGACCTTCTTGTTGAGCCTTCGTCCCACGGTTCGTAAGGTAAAGACGCTAATAGACCAAGTTATGTCTCAAATTGCTCAAAAACGTCAAAAGCTCCTCTATGGAGAGAGTTGAGAAATTCCAAAGCATCAATATGGACCGTTGTACTCTATTTAGTGCTCTTAAAAGTCTAACTTGCTAGTTGATCCTTCGGGCCACGTTTCGTAAGGTAAAGATGGGAGTAGACCAAGTTATGTTTGAAATGGCACAAAAACGTGAAAAGCTCCTCTATGGAGAGAGTTGAGCAATTCCAAAGCATCAATGTGGACCGTTCAACTTCGTTTAGTGCTCTCTGCTAGTTGAGCCTTCGTGCCATGTTTTGTAAGGTAAAGATGCTAATAGACCAAGTTATGTTTGAAATTGTACAAAAACGTGAAAAGCTCCTCTATGGAGAGAGTTGAGCAATTCCAAAGCATCAATGTGGACCGTTGTAGTCTATTTAGTGCTCTTAAAAGTCTAACCGGCTCGTTGAGCCTTGGAGCCACGTTTCCTAAGGTAAAGATGCGAATAGACCAAGTTATCTTTGGAATTGCACAAAAACGTGAAAAGCTCTTCTATGGAGAGAGTTGAGCAATTCCAAAGCATCAATGTGGACCGTTGTACTCCATTTAGTGCTCTCAGCTAGTTGAGCCTTCGTGCCACGTTTTGTAAGGTAAAGATGCGAATAGACCAAGCTATGTTTGAAATTGTACAAAAACGTGAAAAGCTCCTCCATGGATAAAGTTGAGCAATTCCAAAGCATCAATGTGGACTGTTGTACTCTATTTAGTGCTCTTAAAAGTCTAACTTTCTAGTTGAGCCTTCGTGCCACGGTTCGTAAGGTAAAGTCGCTAATAGACCAAGTTATGTCTCAAATTGCTCAAAAACGTCAAAAGCTCCTCTATGGAGAAAGTTGAGAAATTCCAAAGCATCAATGTGGACCGTTGTACTCTATTTAGTGCTCTTAAAAGTCTAACCGGCTAGTTGAGCCTTCGGGCCACGTTTCCTAAGGTAAAGATGCGAATAGACCAAGTTATATTTGGAATTGCACAAAAACGTGAAAAGCTCCTCTATGGAGAGAGTTGAGAAATTCCAAAGCATCAATGTGGACCGTTGTACTCTATTTAGTGCTCTTAAAAGTCTAACCGGCTAGTTGAGCCTTCGGGCCACGTTTCCTAAGGTAAAGATGCGAATAGACCAAGTTATATTTGGAATTGCACAAAAACGTGAAAAGCTCCTCTATGGAGAGAGTTGAAAAATTCCAAAGCATCAATGTGGACCGTTGTACTCTATTTAGTGCTCTTAAAAGTTTAACCGGCTAGTTGAGCCTTCGGGCCACGTTTCCTAAGGTAAAGATGCGAATAGACCAAGTTATGTTTGGAATTGCACAAAAACGTGAAAAGCTCCTCTATGGAGAGAGTTGAGCAATTCCAAAACATCAATGTTGACCGTTGCACAATATTCAATGTTCTTAGAAGTCTAACTTGCTAGTTTAGCCTTCGTGCAACGTTTCGTAAGTTAAAGATGCGAATAGACAAAGTTATGTTTGAAATTGTACAAAAACGTGAAAATCTCCTCTATGGAGAGAGTTGAGCAATTCCAAAGCATCAATGTGGACTGTTGTACTCTATTTAGTGCTCTTAAAAGTCTGACTTTCTAGTTGAGCCTTCGTCCCACGGTTCGTAAGGTAACGACGCTAATAGACCAAGTTATGTCTCAAATTGCTCAAAAACGTCAAAAGCTCCTCTATGGAGAGAGTTGAGAAATTCCAAAGCATCAATATGGACCGTTGTACTCTATTTAGTGCTCTTAAAAGTCTAACTTGCTAGTTGATCCTTCGGGCCACGTTTCGTAAGGTAAAGATGTGACTAGACCAAGTTATGTTTGAAATTGCACAAAAACGTGAAAAGCTCCTCTACGGAGACAGTTGAGCAATTCCAAAGCATCAATGTGGACCGTTCAACTTCGTTTAGTGCTCTCTGCTAGTTGAGCCTTCGTGCCATGTTTTGTAAGGTAAAGATACTAATAGACCAAGTTATGTTTGAAATTGTACAAAAACGTGAAAAGCTCCTCTATGGAGAGAGTTGAGCGATTCCAAAGCATCAATGTGGACCGTTGTAGTCTATTTAGTGCTCTTAAAAGTCTAACCGGCTCGTTGAGCCTTCGGGCCACGTTTCCTAAGGTAAAGATGCGAATAGACAAAGTTATGTTTGGAATTGCACAAAAACGTGAAAAGCTCTTCTATGGAGAGAGTTGAGCAATTCCAAAGCATCAATGTGGACCGTTGTACTCCATTTAGTGCTCTCAGCTAGTTGAGCCTTCGTGCCACGTTTTGTAAGGTAAAGATGCGAATAGACCAAGTTATGTTTGAAATTGTACAAAAACGTGAAAAGCTCCTCCATGGATAAAGTTGAGCAATTCCAAAGCATCAATGTGGACTGTTGTACTCTATTTAGTGCTCTTAAAAGTCTAACTTTCTAGTTGAGCCTTCGTGCCACGGTTCGTAAGGTAAAGTCGCTAATAGACCAAGTTATGTCTCAAATTGCTCAAAAACGTCAAAAGCTCCTCTATGGAGAAAGTTGAGAAATTCCAAAGCATCAATGTGGACCGTTGTACTCTATTTAGTGCTCTTAAAAGTCTAACCGGCTAGTTGAGCCTTCGGGCCACGTTTCCTAAGGTAAAGATGCGAATAGACCAAGTTATATTTGGAATTGCACAAAAACGTGAAAAGCTCCTCTATGGAGAGAGTTGAGAAATTCCAAAGCATCAATGTGGACCGTTGTACTCTATTTAGTGCTCTTAAAAGTCTAACCGGCTAGTTGAGCCTTCGGGCCACGTTTCCTAAGGTAAAGATGCGAATAGACCAAGTTATATTTGGAATTGCACAAAAACGTGAAAAGCTCCTCTATGGAGAGAGTTGAGCAATTCCAAAGCATCAATGTGGACCGTTGTAGTCTATTTAGTGCTCTTAAAAGTCTAACCGGCTCGTTGAGCCTTCGGGCCACGTTTCCTAAGGTAAAGATGCGAATAGACCAAGTTATGTTTGGAATTGCACAAAAACGTGAAAAGCTCTTCTATGGAGAGAGTTGAGCAATTCCAAAGCATCAATGTGGACCGTTGTACTCCATTTAGTGCTCTCAGCTAGTTGAGCCTTCGTGCCACGTTTTGTAAGGTAAAGATGCGAATAGACCAAGTTATGTTTGAAATTGTACAAAAACGTGAAAAGCTCCTCCATGGATAAAGTTGAGCAATTCCAAAGCATCAATGTGGACTGTTGTACTCTATTTAGTGCTCTTAAAAGTCTAACTTTCTAGTTGAGCCTTCGTGCCACGGTTCGTAAGGTAAAGTCGCTAATAGACCAAGTTATGTCTCAAATTGCTCAAAAACGTCAAAAGCTCCTCTATGGAGAAAGTTGAGAAATTCCAAAGCATCAATGTGGACCGTTGTACTCTATTTAGTGCTCTTAAAAGTCTAACCGGCTAGTTGAGCCTTCGGGCCACGTTTCCTAAGGTAAAGATGCGAATAGACCAAGTTATATTTGGAATTGCACAAAAACGTGAAAAGCTCCTATATGGAGAGAGTTCAGAAATTCCAAAGCATCAATGTGGACCGTTGTACTCTATTTAGTGCTCTTAAAAGTCTAACTTTCTAGTTGAGCCTTCGTGCCACGGTTCGTAAGGTAAAGTCGCTAATAGACCAAGTTATGTCTCAAATTGCTCAAAAACGTCAAAAGCTCCTCTATGGAGAAAGTTGAGAAATTCCAAAGCATCAATGTGGACCGTTGTACTCTATTTAGTGCTCTTAAAAGTCTAACCGGCTAGTTCAGCCTTCGGGCCACGTTTCCTAAGGTAAAGATGCGAATAGACCAAGTTATATTTGGAATTGCACAAAAACGTGAAAAGCTCCTCTATGGAGAGAGTTCAGAAATTCCAAAGCATCAATGTGGACCGTTGTACTCTATTTAGTGCTCTTAAAAGTCTAACCGGCTAGTTGAGCCTTCGGGCCACGTTTCCTAAGGTAAACATGCGAATAGACCAAGTTATATTTGGAATTGCACAAAAACGTGAAAAGCTCCACTATGGAGAGAGTTGAGAAATTCCAAAGCATCAATGTGGACCGTTGTACTCTATTTAGTGCTCTTAAAAGTCTAACCGGCTAGTTGAGCCTTCGGGCTACGTTTCCTAAGGTAAAGATGCGAATAGACCAAGTTATGTTTGGAATTGCACAAAAACGTGAAAAGCTCCTCTATGGAGAGAGTTGAGCAATTCCAAAACATCAATGTTGACTGTTGCACGTTATTCAATGTTCTTAGAAGTCTAACTTGCTAGTTTAGCCTTCGTGCAACGTTTCGTAAGTTAAAGATGCGAATAGACTAAGTTATGTTTGAAATTGTACAAAAACGTGAAAAGCTCCTCTATGGAGAGAGTTGAGCAATTCCAAAGCATCAATGTGGACTGTTGTACTCTATTTAGTGCTCTTAAAAGTCTGACTTTCTAGTTGAGCCTTCGTCCCACGGTTCGTAAGGTAAAGACGCTAATAGACCAAGTTATGTCTCAAATTGCTCAAAAACGTCAAAAGCTCCTCTATGGAGAGAGTTGAGAAATTCCAAAGCATCAATATGGACCGTTGTACTCTATTTAGTGCTCTTAAAAGTCTAACTTGCTAGTTGATCCTTCGGGCCACGTTTCGTAAGGTAAAGATGTGACTAGACCAAGTTATGTTTGAAATTGCACAAAAACGTGAAAAGCTCCTCTATGGAGAGAGTTGAGCAATTCCAAAGCATCAATGTGGACCGTTCAACTTCGTTTAGTGCTCTCTACTAGTTGAGCCTTCGTGCCATGTTTTGTAAGGTAAAGATACTAATAGACCAAGTTATGTTTGAAATTGTACAAAAACGTGAAAAGCTCCTCTATGGAGAGAGTTGAGCAATTCCAAAGCATCAATGTGGACCGTTGTAGTCTATTTAGTGCTCTTAAAAGTCTAACCGGCTCGTTGAGCCTTCGGGCCACGTTTCCTAAGGTAAAGATGCGAATAGACCAAGTTATGTTTGGAATTGCACAAAAACGTGAAAAGCTCTTCTATGGAGAGAGTTGAGCAATTCCAAAGCATCAATGTGGACCGTTGTACTCCATTTAGTGCTCTCAGCTAGTTGAGCCTTCGTGCCACGTTTTGTAAGGTAAAGATGCGAATAGACCAAGTTATGTTTGAAATTGTACAAAAACGTGAAAAGCTCCTCCATGGATAAAGTTGAGCAATTCCAAAGCATCAATGTGGACTGTTGTACTCTATTTAGTGCTCTTAAAAGTCTAACTTTCTAGTTGAGCCTTCGTGCCACGGTTCGTAAGGTAAAGTCGCTAATAGACCAAGTTATGTCTCAAATTGCTCAAAAACGTCAAAAGCTCCCCTATGGAGAGAGTTGAGAAATTCCAAAGCATCAATATGGACAGTTGGACTCTATTTAGTGCTCTGAAAAGTACAACTTACTGAAAAATGTCAAAAGCTCCTCTATTGAGAGAGTTGAGAAACTCCAAAGCATCAATGTGGTCCGTTGTACTCTATTTAGTGCTCTTAAATGTCTAACCTGCTAGTTGAGCCTTCGGGCCACGTTTCCTAAGGTAAAGATGCGAATAGACCAAGTTACGTTTGGAATTGCACAAAAACGTGAAAAGCTCATCTATGGAGAGAGTTGAGCAATTCCAAAGCATCAATGTGGACCGTTGCACGTTATTCAAAGTTCTTAGACGTCTAACTTGCTAGTTTAGCCTTCGTGCAACGTTTCGTAAGTTAAAGATGCGAATAGACCAAGTTATGTTTGAAATTGTACAAAAACGTGAAAAGCTCCTCCATGGAAGGAGTTGAGCAATTCCAAAGAATCGATGTGGACCGTTGTACCCGACTTAGTGCTCTTAAAAGTCCAACTTGCTAGCTGAGCCTTCGTGCCACGTTTCATAACGTAAAGACGCGAATAGACCAAGTTATGTTTGAAAATGCACAAAAACGTGAAGAGCTCCTCTATGGAGAGAGTTGAGCAATTCCAAAGCATCAATGTGGACCGTTGTACTCTATTTAGTGCTCTTAAAAGTCGAACTTTCTAGTTGAGCCTTCGTGCCACGGTTCGTAAGGTAAAGACGCTAATAGACCAAGTTATGTCTTAAATTGCTCAAAAACGTCAAAAGCTCCTCTACGGAGAGAGTTGAGAAATTCGAAAGCATAAATGTGGACCGTTGTACTCTATTTAGTGCTCTTAAATGTCTAACCTGCTAGTTGAGCCTTCGGGCCACGTTTCCTAAGGTAAAGATGCGAATAGACCAAGTTACGTTTGGAATTGCACAAAAACGTGAACAGCTTCTCTATGGAGAGAGTTGAGCAATTCCAAAGCATCAATGTGGACCGTTGCACGTTATGCAAGGTTCTTAGACGTCTAACTTGCTAGTTTAGCCTTCATGCAACGTTTCGTAAGTTAAAGATGCGAATAGACCAAGTTATGTTTGAAATTGTACAAAAACGTGAAAAGCTCCTCTATGGAAGGAGTTGAGCAATTCCAAAGCATCAATGTGGACCGTTGCACGTTATTCAATGTTCTTAGAAGTCTAACTTGCTAGTTTAGCCTTCGTGCAACGTTTCGTAAGTTAAAGATGCGAATAGACCAAGTTTTGTTTGAAATTGTACAAAAACGTGAAAAGCTACTCTATGGAGAGAGTTGAGCAATTCCAAAGCATCAATGTGGACCGTTGTACTCTATTTAGTGCTCTTAAAAGTCTAACCGGCTAGTTGAGCCTTCGGGCCACGTTTCCTAAGGTAAAGATGCGAATAGACCAAGTTATGTTTCGAATTGCACAAAAACGTGAAAAGCTCCTCTATGGAGAGGGTTGAGCAATTCCAAAACATCAATGTTGACCGTTGCACGTTATTCAATGTTCTTAGAAGTCTAACTTGCTATTTTAGCCTTCGTGCAACGTTTCGTAAGTTAAAGATGCGAATAGACTAAGTTATGTTTGAAATTGTACAAAAACGTGAAAAGCTCCTCTATGGAGAGAGTTGAGCAATTCCAAAGCATCAATATGGACTGTTGTACTCTATTTAGTGCTCTTAAAAGTCTGACTTTCTAGTTGAGCCTTCGTCCCACGGTTCGTAGGGTAAAGACGCTAATAGACCAAGTTATGTCTCAAATTGCTCAAAAACGTCAAAAGCTCCCCTATGGAGAGAATTGAGAAATTCCAAAGCATCAATATGGACCGTTGTACTCTATTTAGTGGTCTTAAAAGTCTAACTTGCTAGTTGATCCTTCGGGCCACGTTTCGTAAGGTAAAGATGTGACAAGACCAAGTTATGTTTGAAATTGCACAAAAACGTGAAAAGCTCCTCTATGGAGAGAGTTGAGCAATTCCAAAGCATCAATGTGGACCGTTGTACTCTATTTAGTGCTCTTAAATGTCTAACCTGCTAGTTGAGCCTTCGGGCCACGTTTCCTAAGGTAAAGATGCGAATAGACCAAGTTACGTTTGGAATTGCACAAAAACGTGAAAAGCTCATCTATGGAGAGAGTTGAGCAATTCCAAAGCATCAATGTGGACCGTTGCACGTTATTCAAAGTTCTTAGACGTCTAACTTGCTAGTTTAGCCTTCGTGCAACGTTTCGTAAGTTAAAGATGCGAATAGACCAAGTTATGTTTGAAATTGTACAAAAACGTGAAAAGCTCCTCTATGGAAGGAGTTGATCAATTCCAAAGAATCGATGTGGACCGTTGTACCCGACTTAGTGCTCTTAAAAGTCTAACTTGCTAGCTGAGCCTTCGTGCCACGTTTCATAAGGTAAAGACGCGAATAGACCAAGTTATGTTTGAAAATGCACAAAAACGTGAAGAGCTCCTCTATGGAGAGAGTTGAGCAATTCCAAAGCATCAATGTGGACCGTTGTACTCTATTTAGTGCTCTTAAAAGTCGAACTTTCTAGTTGAGCCTTTGTGCCACGGTTCGTAAGGTAAAGACACTAATAGACCAAGTTATGTCTTAAATTGCTCAAAAACGTCAAAAGCTCCTCTACGGAGAGAGTTGAGAAATTCAAAAGCATAAATGTGGACCGTTGTACTCTATTTAGTGCTCTGAAATGTCTAACCTGCTAGTTGAGCCTTCGGGCCACGTTTCCTAAGGTAAAGATGCGAATAGACCAAGTTACGTTTGGAATTGTACAAAAACGTGAACAGCTTCTCTATGGAGAGAGTTGAGCAATTCCAAAGCATCAATGTGGACCGTTGCACGTTATGCAAGGTTCTTAGACGTCTAACTTGCTAGTTTAGCCTTCATGCAACGTTTTTTAAGTTAAAGATGCGAATAGACCAAGTTATGTTTGAAATTGTACAAAAACGTGAAAAGCTCCTCTATGGAAGGAGTTGAGCAATTCCAAAGCATCAATGTGGACCGTTGCACGTTATTCAATGTTCTTAGAAGTCTAACTTGCTAGTTTAGCCTTCGTGCAACGTTTCGTAAGTTAAAGATGCGAATAGACCAAGTTTTGTTTGAAATTGTACAAAAACGTGAAAAGCTACTCTATGGAGAGAGTTGAGCAATTCCAAAGCATCAATGTGGACCGTTGTACTCTATTTAGTTCTCTTAAAAGTCTAACCGGCTAGTTGAGCCTTCGGGCCACGTTTCCTAAGGTAAAGATGCGAATAGACCAAGTTATGTTTCGAATTGCACAAAAACGTGAAAAGCTCCTCTATGGAGAGAGTTGAGCATTTCCAAAACATCAATGTTGACCGTTGCACGTTATTCAATGTTCTTAGAAGTCTAACTTGCTAGTTTAGCCTTCGTGCAACGTTTCGTAAGTTAAAGATGCGAATAGACTAAGTTATGTTTGAAATTGAACAAAAACGTGAAAAGCTCCTCTATGGAGAGAGTTGAGCAATTCCAAAGCATCAATATGGACTGTTGTACTCTATTTAGTGCTCTTAAAAGTCTGACTTTCTAGTTGAGCCTTCGTCCCACGGTTCGTAAGGTAAAGACGCTAATAGACCAAGTTATGTCTCAAATTGCTCAAAAACGTCAAAAGCTCCCCTATGGAGAGAATTGAGAAATTCCAAAGCATCAATATGGACCGTTGTACTCTATTTAGTGGTCTTAAAAGTCTAACTTGCTAGTTGATCCTTCGGGCCACGTTTCGTAAGGTAAAGATGCGAATAGACCAAGTTATGTTTGGAATTGCACAAAAACGTGAAAAGCTCTTCTATGGAGAGAGTTGAGCAATTCCAAAGCATCAATGTGGACCGTTGTACTCCATTTAGTGCTCTCAGCTAGTTGAGCCTTCATGCCACGTTTTGTAAGGTAAAGATGCGAATAGACCAAGTTATGTTTGAAATTGTACAAAAACGTGAAAAGCTCCTCTATGGAGAAAGTTGAGCAATTCCAAAGCATCAATGTGGACTGTTGTACTCTATTTAGTGCTCTTAAAAGTCTAACTTTCTAGTTGAGCCTTCGTGCCACGGTTCGTAAGGTATAGTCGCTAATAGACCAAGTTATGTCTCAAATTGCTCAAAAACGTCAAAAGCTCCCCTATGGAGAGAGTTGAGAAATTCCAAAGCATCAATATGGACAGTTGGACTCTATTTAGTGCTCTGAAAAGTACAACTTACTGAAAAATGTCAAAAGCTCCTCTATTGAGAGAGTTGAGAAACTCCAAAGCATCAATGTGGACCGTTGTACTCTATTTAGTGCTCTTAAATGTCTAACCTGCTAGTTGAGCCTTCGGGCCACGTTTCCTAAGGTAAAGATGCGAATAGACCAAGTTACGTTTGGAATTGCACAAAAACGTGAAAAGCTCATCTATGGAGAGAGTTGAGCAATTCCAAAGCATCAATGTGGACCGTTGCACGTTATTCAAAGTTCTTAGACGTCTAACTTGCTAGTTTAGCCTTCGTGCAACGTTTCGTAAGTAAAAGATGCGAATAGACCAAGTTATGTTTGAAATTGTACAAAAACGTGAAAAGCTCCTCTATGGAAGGAGTTGAGCAATTCCAAAGAATCGATGTGGACCGTTGTACCCGACTTAGTGCTCTTAAAAGTCTAACTTGCTAGCTGAGCCTTCGTGCCACGTTTCATAAGGTAAAGACGCGAATAGACCAAGTTATGTTTGAAAATGCACAAAAACGTGAAGAGCTCCTCTATGGAGAGAGTTGAGCAATTCCAAAGCATCAATGTGGACCGTTGTACTCTATTTAGTGCTCTTAAAAGTCGAACTTTCTAGTTGAGCCTTCGTGCCACGGTTCGTAAGGTAAAGACGCTAATAGACCAAGTTATGTCTTAAATTGCTCAAAAACGTCAAAAGCTTCTCTACGGAGAGAGTTGAGAAATTCGAAAGCATAAATGTGGACCGTTGTACTCTATTTAGTGCTCTTAAATGTCTAACCTGCTAGTTGAGCCTTCGGGCCACGTTTCCTAAGGTAAAGATGCGAATAGACCAAGTTACGTTTGGAATTGCACAAAAACATGAACTGCTCCTCTATGGAGAGAGTTGAGCAATTCCAAAGCATCAATGTGGACCGTTGCACGTTATTCAATGTTCTTAGAAGTCTAACTTGCTAGTTTAGCCTTCGTGCAACGTTTCGTAAGTTAAAGATGCGAATAGACCAAGTTTTGTTTGATATTGTACAAAAACGTGAAAAGCTCCTCTATGGAGAGAGTTGAGCAATTCCAAAGCATCAATGTGGACCGTTGTACTCTATTTAGTGCTCTAAAAAGTCTAACTTTCTAGTTAAGCCTTCGTCCCACGGTTCGTAAGGTAAAGACGCTAATAGACCAAGTTATGTCTCAAATTGCTCAAAAACGTCAAAAGATCCTCTATGGAGAGAGTTGAGAAATTCCGAAGCATCAATATTGACCGTTGTACTCTATTTAGTGCTCTTAAAAGTCTAACTTGCTAGTTGATCCTTCTAGCCACGTTTCGTAAGGTAAAGATGCGACTAGACCAAGTTATGTTTAAAATTGCACAAAAACGTGAAAAGTTCCTCTATGGAGAGAGTTGAGCAATTCCAAAGCATCAATGTGGACCGTTGTACTCCGTTTAGTGCTCTCTGGTAGTTGAGCCTTTGTGCCATGTTTTGTAAGGTAAAGATGCGAATAGACCAAGTTATGTTTGAAATTGCACAAAAACGTGAAAAGCTACTCTATGTAGAGAGTTGAGCAATTCCAAAGCACCAATGTGGACTATTTTACTCTATTTAGTGCTCTTACAAGTCTAACTTTCTAATTGAGCCTTCGTGCCACGGTTCGTAAGGTAAAGACGCTAATGGACCAAGTTATGTCTCAAATTGCTCAAAAACGTCAAAAGCTCTTCTATGGAGAGAGTTGAGAAATTCCAAATCATCAATGTGGACCGTTGTACTCTATTTAGTGCTCTTAAAAGTCTAACTTGCTAGTTGATCCTTCGGGCCACGTTTCGTAAGGTAAAGATGCGACTAGACCAAGTTATGTTTGAAATTGCACAAAAACGTGAAAAGCTCCTCTATGGAGAGAGTTGAGCAATTCCAAAGCATCAATGTGGACCGTTGTACTCTATTTAGTGCTCTTAAAAGTCTAACTGTCTAGTTGAGCCTTGGTGCCATGTTTTGTGAGGTAAAGATGCGAATAGACCAAGTTATGTTTGAAATTGTACAAAAACGTGAAAAGCTACTCTATGGAGAGGGTTGAGCAATTCCAAAGCATCAATGTGAACCGTTGTACTCTATTTAGTGCTCTTAAAAGTCTAACTGTCTAGTTGAGCCTTGGTGCCACGGTTCGTAAGGTAAAGACGCTAATAGACCAAGTTAGGTCTCAAATTGCTCAAAAACGTCAAAAGCTCCCCTATGGAGAGAGTTGAGAAATCCCAAAGCATCAATATGGACCGTTGGACTCTATTTAGTGCTATTAAAAGTCCAGCTTGCTGAAAAATGTCAAAAGCTCCTCTATTGAGAGAGTTGAGAAACTCCAAAGCATCAATGTGGACCGTTGTACTCTATTTAGTGCTCTTAAATGTCTAAGTTGCTAGTTGAGCCTTCGGGCCACGTTTCCTAAGGTAAAGATGCGAATAGACCAAGTTACGTTTGGAATTGCACAAAAACATGAAAAGCTCATCTATGTAGAGAGTTGAGCAATTCCAAAGCATCAATGTGGACCGTTGCACGTTATTCAAAGTTCTTAGACGTCTAACTTGCTAGTTTAGCCTTCGTGCAACGTTTCGTAAGTTAAAGATGCGAATAGACCAAGTTATGTTTGAAATTGTACAAAAACGTGAAAAGCTGCTCTATGGAAGGAGTTGAGCAATTCCAAAGAATCGATGTGGACCGTTGTACCCGACTTAGTGCTCTTAAAAGTATAACTTGCTAGCTGAGCCTTCGTGCCACGTGTCGTAAGGTAAAGACGCGAATAGACCAAGTTATGTTTGAAAATGCACAAAAACGTGAAGAGCTCCTCTATGGAGAGAGTTGAGCAATTCCGAACCATCAATGTGGACCGTTGTACTCTATTTAGTGCTCTTAAAAGTCAAGCTTTCTAGTTGAGCCTTCGTGCCACGGTTCGTAAGGTAAAGACGCTAATAGACCAAGTTATGTCTCAAATTGCTCAAAAACGTCAAAAGCTCCTCTACGGAGAGAGTTGAGAAATTCGAAAGCATCAATGTGGACCGTTGTACTCTATTTAGTGCTCTGA
This sequence comes from Tripterygium wilfordii, assembly GCF_013401445.1. Lineage (NCBI taxonomy): Eukaryota > Viridiplantae > Streptophyta > Magnoliopsida > Celastrales > Celastraceae > Tripterygium > Tripterygium wilfordii. The sequence continues at coordinate 4,965,356 of NC_052237.1, read as the reverse complement.
AATGTCTAACCTGCTAGTTGAGCCTTCGGGCCACGTTTCCTAAGGTAAAGATGCGAATAGACCAAGTTACGTTTGGAATTGCACAAAAACGTGAAAAGCTCCGCTATGGAGAGAGTTGAGCAATTCCAAAGCATCAATGTGGACCGTTGCACGTTATTCAATGTTCTTAGAAGTCTAACTTGCTAGTTTAGCATTCGTGCAACGTTTCGTAAGTTAAAGATGCGAATAGACCAAGTTTTGTTTGAAATTGTACAAAAACGTGAAAAGCTCCTCTGTGGAGAGAGTTGAGCAATTCCAAAGCATCAATGTGGACCGTTGTACTCTATTTAGTGCTCTTAAAAGTCTAACTTTCTAGTTGATCCTTCGTCCCACGGTTCGTAAGGTAAAGACGCTAATAGACCAAGTTATGTCTCAAATTGCTCAAAAACGTCAAAAGCTCCTCTATGGAGATAGTTGAGAAATTCCAAAGCATCAATATGGACCGTTGTACTCTATTTAGTGCTCTTAAAAGTCTAACTTGCCAGTTGATCCTTCTGGCCACGTTTCGTAAGGTAAAGATGCGACTAGACCAAGTTATGTTTAAAATTGCACAAAAACGTGAAAAGCTCCTCCATGGAGAGAGTTGAGCAATTCCAAAGCATCAATGTGGACCGTTGTACTCCGTTTAGTGCTCTCTACTAGTTGAGTCTTCGTGCCTTGTTTTGTAAGGAAAAGATGCGAATAGACCAAGTTATGTTTGAAATTGCACAAAAACGTGAAAAGCTCCTCTATGGAGAGAGTTGAGCAATTCCAAAGCACCAATGTGGACTGTTTTACTCTATTTAGTGCTCTTAAAAGTCTAGCTTTCTAATTGAGCCTTCGTGCCACGGTTCGTAAGGTAAAGACGCTAATGGACCAAGTTATGTCTCAAATTGCTCAAAAACGTCAAAAGCTCCTCTATGGAGAGAGTTGAGAAATTCCAAAGCATCAATGTGGACCGTTGTACTCTATTTAGTGCTCTTAAAAGTCTAACCGGCTAGTTGATCCTTCGGGCCACGTTTCGTAAGGTAAAGATGCGACTAGACCAAGTTATGTTTGAAATTGCACAAAAACGTGAAAAGCTCCTCTATGGAGAGAGTTGAGCAATTCCAAAGCATCAATGTGGACCGTTGTACTCCGTTTAGTGCTCTCTGCTAGTAGAGCCTTCGTGCCATGTTTTGTAAGGTAAAGATGCGAATAGACCAAGATATGTTTGAAATTGCACAAAAACGTGAAAAGCTCCTCTATGGAGAGAGTTGAGCAATTCCAAAGCACCAATGTGGACTGTTTTACTCTATTTAGTGCTCTTAAAAGTCTAACTTTCTAATTGAGCCTTCGTGCCACGGTTCGTAAGTTAAAGACGCTAATGGACCAAGTTATGTCTCAAATTGCTCAAAAACGTCAAAAGCTCCTCCATCGAGAGAGTTGAGAAATTCCAAAGCATCAATGTGGACCGTTGTACTCTATTTAGTGCTCTTAAAAGTCTAACCGGCTAGTTGAGCCTTCGGGCCACGTTTCCTGAGGTAAAGATGCGAATAGACCGAGTTATGTTTGGAATTGCACAAAAACGTGAAAAGCTCCTCTATGGAGAGAGTTGAGCAATTCCAAAACATCAATGTTGACCGTTGCACGTTATTCAATGTTCTTAGAAGTCTAACTTGCTAGTTTAGCCTTCGTGCAACGTTTCGTAAGTTAAAGATGCGAATAGACTAAGTTATGTTTGAAATTGTACAAAAACGTGAAAAGCTCCTCTATGGAGAGAGTTGAGCAATTCCAAAGCATCAATGTGGACCGTTGTACTCTATTTAGTGCTCTTAAAAGTCTAACTTTCTAGTTGAGCCTTCGTCCCACGGTTCGTAAGGTAAAGATGCTAATAGACCAAGTTATGTCTCAAATTGCTCAAAAACGTCAAAAGCTCCTCTATGGAGAGAGTTGAGAAATTCCAAAGCATCAATATGGACCGTTGTACTCTATTTAGTGCTCTTAAAAGTCTAACTTGCTAGTTGATCCTTCGGGCAACGTTTCGTAAGATAAAGATGCGACTAGACCAAGTTATGTTTGAAATTGCACAAAAACGTGAAAAGCTCCTCTATGGAGAGAGTTGAGCAACTCCAAAGCATCAATGTGGACCGTTGTACTCCGTTTAGTGCTCTCTGCTAGTTGAGCCTTCGTGCCATGTTTCGTAAGGTAAAGATGCGGATAGACCAAGTTATGTTTGAAATTGCACAAAAACGTGACAAGCTCCTCTATGGAGAGAGTTGAGCGATTCCAAAGCGTCAATGTGGACCGTTGTACTCTATTTAGTGCTCTTAAAAGTCTAACTTTCTAGTTGAGCCTTCGTCCCACGGTTCGTAAGGTAAAGACGCTAATAGACCAAGGTATGTCTCAAATTGCTCAAAAACGTCAAAAGCTCCTCTATGGAGAGAGGTGAGAAATTCCAAAGCATCAATATGGACCGTTGTACTCTATTTAGTGCTTTTAAAATTCTAACTTGCTAGGTGATTCTTCGGGCCACGTTTCGTAAGGTAAAGATGCGACTAGACCAAGTTATGTTTGAAATTGCACAAAAACGTGAAAAGCTCCTCTATGGAGAGAGTTGATCAATTCCAAAGCATCAATGTGGACCTTTGTACTCCGTTTAGTGCTCTCTGCTAGTTGAGCCTTCGTGCCATGTTTTGTAAGGTAAAGATGCGAATAGACCAAGTTATGTTTGAAATTGCACAAAAACGTGAAAAGGTCCTCTATGGAGAGAGTTGAGCAATTCCAAAGCATCAATGTGGATTGTTTTACTCTATTTAGTGCTCTTAAAAGTCTAACTTTCTAATTCAGCCTTCGTGCCACGGTTCATAAGGTAAAGACGCTAATGGACCAAGTTATGTCTCAAATTGCTCAAAAACGTCAAAAGCTCCTCTATGGAGAAAGTTGAGAAATTCCAAAGCATCAATATGGACCGTTGTACTCTATTTAGTGCTCTTAAAAGTCTAACTTGCTAGTTGATCCTTCAGGCAACGTTTCGTAAGGTAAAGATGCGACTAGACCAAGTTATGTTTGAAATTGCACAAAAACGTGAAAAGCTCCTTTATGGAGAGAGTTGAGCAACTCCAAAGCATCAATGTGGACCGTTGTACTCCGTTTAGTGCTCTCTGCTAGTTGAGCCTTCGTGCCATGTTTCGTAAGGTAAAGATGCGAATAGACCAAGTTATGTTTGAAATTGCACAAAAACGTGAAAAGCTCCTCTATGGAGAGAGTTGAGCAATTCCAAAGCATCAATGTGGACCGTTGTACTCTATTTAGTGCTCTTAAAAGTCTAACTTTCTAGTTGAGCCTTCGTCCCACGGTTCGTAAGGTAAAGACGCTAATAGACCAAGTTATGTCTCAAATTGCTCAAAAACGTCAAAAGCTCCTCTATGGAGAGAGTTGAGAAATTCCAAAGCATCAATATGGACCGTTGTACTCTATTTAGTGCTTTTAAAATTCTAACTTGCTAGGTGATTCTTCGGGCCACGTTTCGTAAGGTAAAGATGCGACTAGACCAAGTTACGTTTGAAATTGCACAAAAACGTGAAAAGCTCCTCTATGGAGAGAGTTGAGCAATTCCAACGCATCAATGTGGACCGTTGTACTCTATTTAGTGCTCTTAAAAGTCTAACTTTCTAGTTGAGCCTTCGTCCCACGGTTCGTAAGGTAAAGACGCTAATAGACCAAGTTACGTCTCAAATTGCTCAAAAACGTCAAAAGCTCCTCTATGGAGAGAGTTGAGAAATTCCAAAGCATCAATATGGACCGTTGTACTCTATTTAGTGCTTTTAAAATTCTAACTTGCTAGGTGACTCTTCGGGCCACGTTTCGTAAGGTAAAGATGCGACTAGACCAAGTTATGTTTGAAATTGCACAAAAACGTGAAAAGCTCCTCTATGGAGAGAGTTGATCAATTCCAAAGCATCAATGTGGACCTTTGTACTCCGTTTAGTGCTCTCTGCTAGTTGAGCCTTCGTGCCATGTTTTGTAAGGTAAAGATGCGAATAGACCAAGTTATGTTTGAAATTGCACAAAAACGTGAAAAGGTCCTCTATGGAGAGAGTTGAGCAATTCCAAAGCATCAATGTGGACTGTTTTACTCTATTTAGTGCTCTTAAAAGTCTAACTTTCTAATTCAGCCTTCGTGCCACGGTTCATAAGGTAAAGACGCTAATGGACCAAGTTATGTCTCAAATTGCTCAAAAACGTCAAAAGCTCCTCTATGGAGAGAGTTGAGAAATTCCAAAGCATCAATGTGGACCGTTGTACTCTATTTAGTGCTCTTAAAACTCTAACCGGCTAGTTGAGCCTTCGGGCCACATTTCCTAAGGTAAAGATGCGAATAGACCAAGTTATGTTTGGAATTGCACAAAAACGTGAAAAGCTCCTCCATGGAGACAGTTGAGCAATTCCAAAACATCAATGTTGACCGTTGCACGTTATTCAATGTTCTTAGAAGTCTAACTTGCTAGTTTAGCCTTCGTGCAACGTTTCGTAAGTTAAAGATGCGAATAGACTAAGTTATGTTTGAAATTGTACAAAAACGTGAAAAGCTCCTCTATGGAAAGAGTTGAGCAATTCCAAAGCATCAATGTCGACCGTTGTACTCTATTTAGTGCTCTTAAAAGTCTAACTTTCTAGTTGAGCCTTCGTCCCACGGTTCGTAAGGTAAAGACGCTAATAGACCAAGTTATGTCTCAAATTGCTCAAAAACGTTAAAAGCTCCTCTATTGAGAGAGTTGAGAAATTCCAAAGCATCAATATGGACCGTTGTACTCTATTTAGTGCTCTTAAAAGTCTAAGTTGCTAGTTGATCCTTCGGGCCACGTTTCGTAAGGTAAAGATGTGACTAGACCAAGTTATGTTTGAAATTGAACAAAAACGTGAAAAGCTCCTCTATGGAGAGAGTTGAGCAATTCCAAAGCATCAATGTGGACCGTTGTACTCCGTTTAGTGCTCTCTGCTAGTTGAGCCTTCGTGCCATGTTTCGTAAGGTAAAGATGCGAATAGACCAAGTTATGTTTGAAATTGCACAAAAACGTGAAAAGCTCCTTTATGGAGAGAGTTGAGCAATTCCAAAGCATCAATGTGGACCGTTGTACTCTATTTAGTGCTCTTAAAAGTCTAACTTTCTAGTAGAGCCTTCGTCCCACGGTTCGTAAGGTAAAGACGCTAATAGACCACGTTATGTCTCAAATTACTCAAAAACATCAAAAGCTCCTCTATGGAGAGAGTTGAGAAATTCCAAAGCATCAATGTGGACCGTTGTACTCTATTTAGTGCTCTTAAAATTCTAACCGGCTAGTTGAGCCTTCGGGCCACGTTTCCTAAGGTAAAGATGCGAATAGACCAAGTTATGTTTGGAATTGCACAAAAACGTGAAAAGCTCCTCTATGGAGAGAGTTGAGCAATTGCAAAACATCAATGTTGACCGTTGCACGTTATTCAATGTTCTTAGAAGTCTAACTTGCTAGTTTAGCCTTCGTGCAACGTTTCGTAAGTTAAAGATGCGAATAGATTAAGTTATGTTTGAAATTGTACAAAAACGTGAAAAGCTCCTCTATGGAGAGAGTTGAGCAATTCCAAAGCATCAATGTGGACCGTTGTACTCTATTTAGTGCTCTAAAAAGTCTAACTTTCTAGTTGAGCCTTCGTCTCACGGTTCGTAAGGTAAAGACGCTAATAGACCAAGTTATGTCTCAAATTGCTCAAAAACGTTAAAAGCTCCTCTATGGAGAGAGTTGAGAAATTCCAAAGCATCAATATGGACCGTTGTACTCTATTTAGTGCTCTTAAAAGTCTAACTTGCTAGGTGATCCTTCGGGCCACGTTTCGTAAGCTAAAGATGCGACTAGACCAAGTTATGTTTGAAATTGCACAAAAACGTGAAAACCTCCTCTATGGTGAGAGTTGAGCAATTCCAAAGCATCAATGTGGACCGTTGTACTCCGTTTAGTGCTCTCTGCTAGTTCAGCCTTCGTGCCATGTTTTGTAAGGTAAAGATGCGAATAGACCAAGTTATGTTTGAAATTGCACAAAAACGTGAAAAGCTCCTCTATGGAGAGAGTTGAGCAATTCCAAAGCATCAATGTGGACCGTTGTACTCTATTTAGTGCTCTTAAAAGTCTAACTTTCTAGTTGAGCCTTTGTCCCACGGTTCGTAAGGTAAAGACGCTAATAGACCAAGTTATGCCTCAAATTGCTCAAAAACGTCAAAAGCTCCTCTATGGAGAGAGTTGAGAAATTCCAAAGCATCAATATGGACCGTTGTACTCTATTTAGTGCTCTTAAAAGTCTAACTTGCTAGGTGATCCTTCGGGCCACGTTTCGTAAGGTAAAGATGCGACTAGACCAAGTTATGTTTGAAATTGCAGAAAAACGTGAAAAGCTCCTCTATGGAGAGAGTTGAGCAATTCCAAAGCATCAATGTGGACCTTTGTACTCCGTTTAGTGCTCTCTGCTAGTTGAGCTTTCGTGCCATGTTTTGTAAGGTAAAGATGCGAATAGACCAAGTTATGTTTGAAATTGCACGAAAACGCGAAAAGCTCCTCTATGGAGAGAGTTGAACAATTCCAAAGCATCAATGTGGACTGTTTTACTCTATTTAGTGCTCTTAAAAGTCTAACTTTCTAATTGAGCCTTCGTGCCACGGTTCGTAAGGTAAAGACGCTAATGGACCAAGTTATGTCTCAAATTGCTCAAAAACGTCAAAAGCTCCTCTATGGAGAGAGTTGAGAAATTCCAAAGCATCAATGTGGACCGTTGTACTTTATTTAGTGCTCTTAAAAGTGTAACCGGCTAGTTGAGCCTTCGGGCCACGTTTCCTAAGGTAAAGATGCGAATAGACCAAGTTATGTTTGGAATTGCACAAAAACGTGAAAAGCTCCTCTATGGAGAGAGTTGAGCAATTCCAAAACATCAATGTTGACCGTTGCACGTTATTCAATGTTCTTAGAAGTCTAACTTGCTAGTTTAGCCTTCGTGCAACGTTTCGTAAGTTAAAGATGCGAATAGACAAAGTTATGTTTGAAATTGTACAAAAACGTGAAAAGCTCCTCCATGGAGAGAGTTGAGCAATTCCAAAGCATCAATGTGGACCGTTGTACTCTATTTAGTGCTCTTAAAAGTCTAACTTTCTAGTTGAGCCTTCGTCCCACGGTTCGTAAGGTAAAGACGCTAATAGACCAAGTTATGTCTCAAATTGCTCAAAAACGATAAAAGCTCCTCTATTGAGAGAGTTGAGAAATTCCAAAGCATCAATATGGACCGTTGTACTCTATTTAGTGCTCTTAAAAGTCTAAGTTGCTAGTTGATCCTTCGGGCCACGTTTCGTAAGGTAAAGATGTGACTAGACCAAGTTATGTTTGAAATTGCACAAAAACGTGAAAAGCTCCTCTATGGAGAGAGTTGAGGAATTCCAAAGCATCAATGTGGACCGTTGTACTCCGTTTAGTGCTCTCTGCTAGTTGAGCCTTCGTGCCATGTTTCGTAAGGTAAAGATGCGAATAGACCAAGTTATGTTTGAAATTGCACAAAAACGTGAAAAGCTCCTCTATGGAGAGAGTTGAGCAATTCCAAAGCATCAATGTGGACCGTTGTACTCTATTTAGTGCTCTTAAAAGTCTAACTTGCTAGTTGATCCTTCGGGCCACGTTTCGTAAGGTAAAGATGTGACTAGACCAAGTTATGTTTGAAATTGCACAAAAACGTGAAAAGCTCCTCTATGGAGAGAGTTCAGCAATTCCAAAGCATCAATGTGGACCGTTGTACTCCGTTTAGTGCTCTCTGCTAGTTGAGCCTTCGTACCATGTTTCGTAAGGTAAAGATGCGAATAGACCAAGTTATGTTTGAAATTGCACAAAAACGTGAAAAGCTCCTCTATGGAGAGAGTTGAGCAATTCCAAAGCATCAATGTGGACCGTTGTACTCTATTTAGTGCTCTTAAAAGTCTAACTTTCTAGTTGAGCCTTCGTCCCACGGTTCGTAAGGTAAAGACGCTAATAGACCACGTTATGTCTCAAATTGCTCAAAAACATCAAAAGCTCCTCTATGGAGAGAGTTGAGAAATTCCAAAGCATCAATATGGACCGTTGTACTCTATTTAGTGCTCTTAACAGTCTAACTTGCTAGGTGATCCTTCGGGCCACGTTTCGTAAGGTAAAGATGCGACTAGACCAAGTTATGTTTGAAATTGCACAAAAACGTGAAAACCTCCTCTATGGAGAGAGTTGAGCAATTCCAAAGCATCAATGTGGACCGTTGTACTCCGTTTAGTGCTCTCTGCTAGTTCAGCCTTCGTGCCATGTTTTGTAAGGTAAAGATGCGAATAGACCAAGTTATGTTTGCAATTGCACAAAAACGTGAAAAGCTCCTCTATGGAGAGAGTTGAGCAATTCCAAAGCATCAATGTGGACCGTTGTACTCTATTTAGTGCTCTTAAAAGTCTAACTTTCTAGTTGAGCCTTTGTCCCACTGTTCGTAAGGTAAAGACGCTAATAGACCAAGTTATGCCTCAAATTGCTCAAAAACGTCAAAAGCTCCTCTATGGAGAGAGTTCAGAAATTTCAAAGCATCAATATGGACCGTTGTACTCTATTTAGTGCTCTTAAAAGTCTAACTTGCTAGGTGATCCTTCGGGCCACGTTTCGTAAGGTAAAGATGCGACTAGACCAAGTTATGTTTGAAATTGCACAAAAACGTGAAAAGCTCCTCTATGGAGAGAGTTGAGCAATTCCAAAGCATCAATGTGGACCGTTGTACTCCGTTTAGTGCTCTCTACTAGTTGAGCCTTCGTGCCATGTTTTGTAAGGTAAAGATGCGAATAGACCAAGTTATGTTTGAAATTGCACAAAAACGTGAAAAGCTCCTCTATGGAGAGAGTTGAACAATTCCAAAGCATCAATATGGACTGTTTTACTCTATTTAGTGCTCTTAAAAGTCTAAATTTCTAATTGAGCCTTCGTGCCACGGTTCGTAAGGTAAAGACGCTAATGGACCAAGTTATGTCTCAAATTGCTCAAAAACGTCAAAAGCTCCTCTATGGAGAGAGTTGAGAAATTCCAAAGCATCAATGTGGACCGTTGTACTGTATTTAGTGCTCTTAAAAGGCTAACCGGCTAGTTGAGCCTTCGGGCCACGTTTCCTAAGGGAAAGATGCGAATAGACCAAGTTATGTTTGGAATTGCACAAAAACGTGAAAAGCTTCTCTATGGAGAGAGTTGAGCAATTCCAAAACATCGATGTTGACCGTTGCACGTTATTCAATGTTCTTAGAAGTCTAACTTGCTAGTTTAGCCTTCGTGCAACGTTTCGTAAATTAAAGATGCGAATAGACTAAGTTATGTTTGAAATTGTACAAAAACGTGAACAGCTCCTCTATGGAGAGAGTTGAGCAATTCGAAAGCATCAATGTGGACCGTTGTACTCTATTTAGTGCTCTTAAAAGTCTAACTTTCTAGTTGAGCCTTCGTCCCACGGTTCGTAAGGTAAAGACGCTAATAGACCAAGTTATGTCTCAAATTGCTCAAAAACGTTAAAAGCTCCTCTATGGAGAGAGTTGAGAAATTCCAAAGCATCAATATGGACCGTTGTACTCTATTTAGTGCTCTTAAAAGTCTAACTTGCTAGTTGATCCTTCGGGCCACGTTTCGTAAGGTAAAGATGTGACTAGACCAAGTTATGTTTGAAATTGCACAAAAACATGAAAAGCTCCTCTATGAAGAGAGTTCAGCAATTCCAAAGCATCAATGTGGACCGTTGTACTCCGTTTAGTGCTCTCTGCTAGTTGAGCCTTCGTGCCATGTTTCCTAAGGTAAAGATGCGAATAGACCAAGTTATGTTTGAAATTGCACAAAAACGTGAAAAGCTCCTCTATGGAGAGAGTTGAGCAATTCCAAAGCATCAATGTGGACCGTTGTACTCTATTTAGCGCTTTTAAAAGTCTAACTTTCTAGTTGAGCCTTCGTCCCACGGTTCGTAAGGTAAAGACGCTAATAGACCACGTTATGTCTTAAATTGCTCAAAAACATCAAAAGCTCCTCTATGGAGAGAGTTGAGAAATTCCAAAGTATCAATATGGACCGTTGTACTCTATTTAGTGCTCTTAACAGTCTAACTTGCTAGGTGATCCTTCGGGCCACGTTTCGTAAGGTAAAGATGCGACTAGACCAAGTTATGTTTGAAATTGCACAAAAACGTGAAAACCTCCTCTATGGATAGAGTTGAGCAATTCCAAAGCATCAATGTGGACCGTTGTACTCCGTTTAGTGCTCTCTGCTAGTTCAGCCTTCGTGCCATGTTTTGTAAGGTAAAGATGCGAATAGACCAAGTTATGTTTGAAATTGCACAAAAACGTGAAAAGCTCCTCTATGGAGAGAGTTGAGCAATTCCAAAGCATCAATGTGGACCGTTGTACTCTATTTAGTGCTCTTAAAAGTCTAACTTTCTAGTTGAGCCTTTGTCCCACGGTTCGTAAGGTAAAGACGCTAATAGACCAAGTTATGCCTCAAATTGCTCAAAAACGTCAAAAGCTCCTCTATGGAGAGAGTTGAGAAATTCCAAAGCATCATTATGGACCGTTGTACTCTATTTAGTGCTCTTAAAAGTCTAACTTGCTAGGTGATCCTTCGAGCCACGTTTCGTAAGGTAAAGATGCGACTAGACCAAGTTATGTTTGAAATTGCACAAAAACGTGAAAAGCTCCTCTATGGAGAGAGTTGAGGAATTCCAAAGCATCAATGTGGACCGTTGTACTCCGTTTAGTGCTCTCTACTAGTTGAGCCTTCGTGCCATGTTTTGTAAGGTAAAGATGCGAATAGACCAAGTTATGTTTGTAATTGCACAAAAACGTGAAAACCTCCTCTATGGAGAGAGTTGAACAATTCCAAAGCATCAATATGGACTGTTTTACTCTATTTAGTGCTCTTAAAAGTCTAACTTTCTAATTGAGCCTTCGTGCCACGGTTCGTAAGGTAAAGACGCTAATGGACCAAGTTATGTCTCAAATTGCTCAAAAACGTCAAAAGCTCCTCTATGGAGAGAGTTGAGAAATTCCAAAGCATCAATGTGGACCGTTGTACTGTATTTAGTGCTCTTAAAAGGCTAACCGGCTAGTTGAGCCGTCGGGCCACGTTTCCTAAGGTAAAGATGCGAATAGACCAAGTTCTGTTTGGAATTGCACAAAAACGTGAAAAGCTTCTCTATGGAGAGAGTTGAGCCATTCGAAAACATCGATGTTGACCGTTGCACGTTATTCAATGTTCTTAGAAGTCTAACTTGCTAGTTTAGCCTTCGTGCAACGTTTCGTAAGTTAAAGATGCGAATACACTAAGTTTTGTTTGAAATTGTACAAAAACGTGAACAGCTCCTCTATGGAGAGAGTTGAGCCATTCCAAAGCATCAATGTGGACCGTTGTACTCTATTTAGTGCTCTTAAAAGTCTAACTTTCTAGTTAAGCCTTCGTCCCACGGTTCGTAAGGTAAAGACGATAATAGACCAAGTTATGTCTCAAATTGCTCAAAAACGTTAAAAGCTCCTCTATGGAGAGAGTTGAGAAATTCCAAAGCATCAATATGGACCGTTGTACTCTATTTAGTGCTCTTAAAAGTCTGACTTGCTAGTTGATCCTTCAGGCCACGTTTCGTAAGGTAAAGATGTGACTAGACCAAGTTATGTTTGAAATTGCACAAAAACGTGAAAAGCTCCTCTATGGAGAGAGTTCAGCAATTCCAAAGCATCAATGTGGACCGTTGTACTCCGTTTAGTGCTCTCTGCTAGTTGAGCCTTCGTGCCATGTTTCGTAAGGTAAAGATGCGAATAGACCAAGTTATGTTTGAAATTGCACAAAAACGTGAAAAGCTCCTCTATGGAGAGAGTTGAGCAATTCCAAAGCATCAATGTGGACCGTTGTACTCTATTTAGTGCTCTTAAAAGTCTAACTTTCTAGTTGAGCCTTCGTCCCACGGTTCGTAAGGTAAAGACGCTAATAGACCACGTTATGTCTCAAATTGCTCAAAAACATCAAAAGCTCCTCTATGGAGAGAGTTGAGAAATTCCAACGCATCAATATGGACCGTTGTACTCTATTTAGTGCTCTGAACAGTCTAACTTGCTAGGTGATCCTTCGGGCCACGTTTCGTAAGGTAAAGATGCGACTAGACCAAGTTATGTTTGAAATTGCACAAAAACGTGAAAACCTCCTCTATGGAGAGAGTTGAGCAATTCCAAAGCATCAATGTGGACCGTTGTACTCCGTTTAGTGCTCTCTGCTAGTTCAGCCTTCGTGCCATGTTTTGTAAGGTAAAGATGCGAATAGACCAAGTTATGTTTGAAATTGCACAAAAACGTGAAAAGCTCCTCTATGGAGAGAGTTGAGCAATTCCAAAGCATCAATGTGGACCGTTGTACTCTATTTAGTGCTCTTAAAAGTCTAACTTTCTAGTTGAGCCTTTGTCCCACGGTTCGTAAGGTAAAGACGCTAATAGACCAAGTTATTCCTCAAATTGCTCAAAAACGTCAAAAGCTCCTCTATGGAGAGAGTTGAGAAATTCCAAAGCATCAATATGGACCGTTGTACTCTATTTAGTGCTCTTAAAAGTCTAACTTGCTAGGTGATCCTTCGGGCCACGTTTCGTAAGGTAAAGATGCGACTAGACCAAGTTATGTTTGAAATTGCACAAAAACGTGAAAAGCTCCTCTATGGAGAGAGTTGAGCAATTCCAAAGCATCAATGTGGACCGTTGTACTCCGTTTAGTGCTCTCTACTAGTTGAGCCTTCGTGACATGTTTTGTAAGGTAAAGATGTGAATAGACCAAGTTATGTTTGAAATTGCACAAAAACGTGAAAAGCTCCTCTATGGAGAGAGTTGAACAATTCCAAAGCATCAATATGGACTGTTTTACTCTATTTAGTGCTCTTAAAAGTCTAACTTTCTAATTGAGCATTCGTGCCACGGTTCGTAAGGTAAAGACGCTAATGGACCAAGTTATGTCTCAAATTGCTCAAAAACGTCAAAAGCTCCTCTATGGAGAGAGTTGAGAAATTCCAAAGCATCAATGTGGACCGTTGTACTGTATTTAGTGCTCTTAAAAGGCTAACCGGCTAGTTGAGCCTTCGGGCCACGTTTCCTAAGGTAAAGATGCGAATAGACCAAGTTATGTTTGGAATTGCACAAAAACGTGAAAAGCTCCTCTATGGAGAGAGTTGAGCAATTCCAAAACATCAATGTTGACCGTTGCACGTTATTCAATGTTCTTAGAAGTCTAACTTGCTAGTTTAGCCTTCGTGCAATGTTTCGTAAGTTAAAGATGCGAATAGACTAAGTTATGTTTGAAATTGTACAAAAACGTGAAAAGCTCCTCAATGGAGAGAGTTGAGCAATTCCAAAGCATCAATGTGGACCGTTGAACTCTATTTAGTGCTCTTAAAAGTCTAACTTTCTAGTTAAGCCTTCGTCCCACGGTTCGTAAGGTAAAGACGCTAATAGACCAAGTTATGTCTCAAATTGCTTAAAAACGTCAAAAGCTCCTCCATGGAGAGAGTTGAGAAATTCCAAAGCATGAATATGGACCGTTGTACTCTATTTAGTGCTCTTAAAAGTCTAACTTGCTAGTTGATCCTTCGGGCCACGTTTCGTAAGGTAAAGATGCGACTAGACCAAGTTATGTTTGAAATTGCACAAAAACTTGAAAAGCTCCTCCATGGAGAGAGTTGAGCAATTCCAAAGCATCAATGTGGACCGTTGTACTCCCTTTAGTGCTCTCTGCTAGTTGATCCTTCGTGCCATGTTTCGTAAGGTAAAGATGCGAATAGACCAAGTTATGTTTGAAATTGCACAAAAACGTGAAAAGCTCCTATATGGAGAGAGTTGAGCATTTCCAAAGCATCATGTGGACCGTTGTACTCTATTTAGTGCTCTTAAAAGTCTAACTTTGTAGTTGAGCCTTCGTCCCACGGTTCGTAAGGTAAAGACGCTAATAGACCAAGTTATGTCTCAAATTGCTCAAAAACGTCAAAAGCTCCTCTATGGAGAGAGTTGAGAAATTCCAAAGCATCAATATGGACCGTTGTACTCTATTTAGTGCTTTAAAAGTCTAACTTGCTAGGTGATCCTTCGGGCCACGTTTCGTAAGGTAAAGATGCGACTAGACCAAGTTATGTTTGAAATTGCACAAAAACGTGAAAAGCTCCTTTATGGATAGAGTTGAGCAATTCCAAAGCATCAATGTGGACCGTTGTACTCCGTTTAGTGCTCTCTGCTAGTTGAGCCTTCGTGCCATGTTTTGTAAGGTAAGTATGCGAATAGACCAAGTTATGTTTGAAATTGCACAAAAACGTGAAAACCTCCTCTATGGAGAGAGTTGAGAAATTCCAAAGCAACAATGTGGACCGTTGTACTCTATTTAGTGCTCTTAAAAGTCTAACCGGCTAGTTGGGCCTTCGGGCCACGTTTCCTAAGGTAAAGATGCGAATAGACCAAGTTCTGTTTGGAATTGCACAAAAACGTGAAAAGCTCCTCTATGGAGAGAGTTGAGCAATTCCAAAACATCAATGTTGACCGTTGCACGTTATTCAATGTTCTTAGAAGTCTAACTTGCTAGTTTAGCCTTCGTGCAACGTTTCGTAAGTTAAAGATGCGAATAGACTAAGTTATGTTTGGAATTGCACAAAAACGTGAAAAGCTCCTCTATGGAGAGAGTTGAGCAATTTCAAAACATCAATGTTGACCGTTGCACGTTATTCAATGTTCTTAGAAGTCTAACTTGCTAGTTTAGCCTTCGTGCAACGTTTCGTAAGTTAAAGATGCGAATAGGCTAAGTTATGTTTGAAATTGTACAAAAACGTGAAAAGCTCCTCTATGGAGAGAGTTGAGCAATTCCAAAGCATCATTGTGGACCGTTGTACTCTATTTAGTGCTCTTGAAAGTCTAACTTTCTAGTTGAGCCTTCGTCCCACGGTTCGTAAGGTAAAGACGCTAATAGACCAAGTTATGTCTCAAATTGCTCAAAAACGTCAAAAGCTCCTCTATGGAGAGAGTTGAGAAATTCCAAAGCATCAATATGGACCGTTGTACTCTATTTAGTGCTCTTAAAAGTCTAACTTGCTAGTTGATACTTCGGGCCATGTTTCGTAAGGTAAAGATGTGACTAGACCAAGTTATGTTTGAAATTGCACAAAAACGTGAAAAGCTCCTCTATGGAGAGAGTTGAGCAATTCCAAAGCATCAATGTTGACCGTTGCACGTTATTCAATGTTCTTAAAAGTCTAACTTGCTAGTTTAGCCTTCGTGCAACGTTTTGGAAGTTAAAGATGCGAATAGACTAAGTTATGTTTGAAATTGTACAAAAACGTGAAAAGCTCCTCTATGGAGAGAGTTGAGCAATTCCAAAGCATCAATGTGGACCGTTGTACTCTATTTAGTGCTCTTAATAGTCTAACTTTCTAGTTGATCCTTCGTGCCACGGTTCGTAAGGTAAAGACGCTAATAGACCAAGTTATGTCTCAAATTGCTCAAAAACGTCAAAAGCTCCCCTATGGAAAGAGTAGAGAAATTCCAAAGCATCAATATTGACCGTTGGACTCTATTTAGTGCTCTTAAAAGTCTAACTTGCTAGTTGATCCTTCGGGCCACGTTTCGTAAGGTAAAGATGCGACGAGACCAAGTTATGTTTGAAATTGCACAAAAACGTGAAAAGCTCCTCTATGGAGAGAGTTGAGTAATTCCAAAGCATCAATGTGGACCGTTTTACTCTATTTTGTGCTCTGAAAAGTCTAACTTTCTAGTTGAGCCTTCGTGCCACGGTTCGTAAGGTAAAGACGCTAATGGACCAAGTTATGTCTCAAATTGCTGAAAAATGTCAAAAGCTCCTCTATTGAGAGACTTGAGAAATTCCAAAGCATCAATGTTGACTGTTGTACTCTATTTAGTGCTCTTAAATTCCTAAGGTAAAGATGCAAACAGACCAAGTTACGTTTGGAATTGCACAAAAACGTGAAAAGCTCCTCTATGGAGAGAGTTGAGCAATTCCAAATCATCAATGTGGACCGTTGCACGTTATTCCATGTTCTTAGACATCTAACTTGCTAGTTTAGCCTTCGTGCAACGTTTCGTAATTTAAAGATGCGAATAAACCAAGTTATGTTTGAAATTATACAAAAACGTGAAAAGCTCCTCTACGGAAGGAGTTGAGCAATTCCAAAGAATCGATGTAGACCGTTGTACTCGACTTAGTGCTCTTAAAAGTCTAACTTGCTAGCTGAGCCTTCGTGCCACGTTTCGTAAGGTAAAGACGCGAATAGACCAAGTTATGTTTGAAAATGCACAAAAATGTGAAAAACTCCTCTATGGAGAGAGTTGAGCAATTCCAAAGCATCAATGTGGACCGTTGTACTCTATTTAGTGCTCTTAAAAGTCTAACTTTCTAGTTGAGCTTTCGTGCCACGGTTCGTAAGGTAAAGACGCTAATAGACCAAGTTATGTCTCAAATTGCTCAAAAACGTCAAAAGCTCCTCTACGGAGAGAGTTGAGAAATTCGAAAGTATCAATGTGGACCGTTGTACTCTATTTAGTGCTCTTAAAAGTCTAACTTGCTAGTTGATCCTTCGGGCCACGTTTCGTAACGTAAAGATGCGACTAGACCAAGTTATGTTTGAAATTGCACAAAAACGTGAAAAGCTCCTCTATGGAGAGAGTTGAGAAATTCCAAAGCATCAATGTGGACCGTTGTACTCCGTTTAGTGCTCTCTGCTAGTGTAGTCTTCCTGCCATGTTTCGTAAGGTAAAGATGCGAATAGACCAAGTTATGTTTGAAATTGCACAAAAACGTGAAAAGCTCCTCTATGGAGAGAGTTGAGCAATTCCAAAGCATCAATGTGGACCGTTGTACTCCGTTTAGTGCTCTCTGCTAGTTGAGCCTTCGTGCCATGTTTCGTAAGGTAAAGATGCGACTAGACCAAGTTATGTTTGAAATTGCACAAAAACGTGAAAAGCTCCTCTATGGAGAGAGTTGAGCAATTCCAAAGCATCAATGTGGACCGTTGTACTCTATTTAGTGCTCTTAAAATTCTAACCGGCTAGTTGAGCCTTCGGACCACGTTTCCTAAGGTAAAGATGTGAATAGACCAAGTTATGTTTGGAATTGCACAAAAACGTGAAAAGCTCATCTATGGAGAGACTTGAGCAATTCCAAAACATCAATGTTGACCGTTACACGTTATTCAATGTTCTTAGAAGTCTAACTTGCTAGTTTAGCCTTCGTGCAACGTTTCGTAAGTTAAAGATGCGAATAGACTAAGTTATGTTTGAAATTGTACAAAAACGTGAAAAGCTCCTCTATGGAGAGAGTTGAGAAATTCCAAAGCATCAATATGGACCGTTGTACTCTATTTAGTGCTCTTAAAAGTCTAACTTGCTAGTTGATCCTTCGGGCCACGTTTCGTAAGGTAAAGATGCGACTAGACCAAGTTATGTTTGAAATTGCACAAAACGTGAAAAGCTCCTCTATGGAGAGAGTTGAGCAATTCCAATGCATCAATGTGGACCGTTGTACTCCGTTTAGTGCTCTCTGCTAGTTGAGCCTTCGTGCCATGTTTCGTAAGGCAAAGATGCGAATAGACCAAGTTATGTTTGAAATTGCACAAAAACGTGAAAAGCTCCTCCATGGAGAGAGTTGAGCAATTCCAAAGCATCAATGTGGATCGTTGCACGTTATTCAATGTTCTTTGACGTCTAACTTGGTAGTTTAGCCTTCGTGCAACGTTTCGTAATTTAAAGATGCGAATAGACCAAGTTATGTTTGAAATTATACAAAAACGTGAAAAGCTCCTCTATGGAAGGAGTTGAGCAATTCCAAAAAATCGATGTAGACCGTTGTACTCGACTTAGTGCTCTTAAAGTCTAACTTGCTACTTGATCCTTCGGGTCACGTTTCGTAAGGTAAAGATGCGACTAGACCAAGTTATGTTTGAAATTGCACAAAAACGTGAAAAGCTCCTCTATGGAGAGAGTTGAGCAATTCCAAAGCATCAATGTGGACCATTGTACTCCGTTTAGTGCTCTCTGCTAGTTGAGCCTTCGTGTCATGTCTCGTAAGGTAAAGATGCGAATAGACCAAGTTATGTTTGAAATTGCACAAAAACGTGAAAAGCTCCTCTATGGAGAGAGTTGAGCAACTCCAAAGCACCAATGTGGACCGTTTTACTCAATTTTGTGCTCTTAAAAGTCTAACTTTCTAGTTGAGCCTTCGTGCCACGATTCATAAGGTAAAGACGCTAATGGACCAAGTTATGTCTCAAATTGCTGAAAAATGTCAAAAGCTCCTCTATTGAGAGAGTTGAGAAATTCCAAAGCATCAATGTGGACCGTTGTACTCTATTTAGTGCTCTTAAATGTCTAACCTGCTAGTTGAGCCTTCGGGCCACGTTTCCTAAGGTAAAGATGCGAATGGACCAAGTTACGTTGGGAATTGCACAAAAACGTGAAAAGCTCCTCTATGGAGAAAGTTGAGCAATTCCAAAGCATCAATGTTGACCGTTGCACGTTATTCAATGTTCTTAGATGTCTAACTTGCTAGTTTAGCCTTCGGGCAACGTTTCGTAAGTTAAAGATGCGAATAGACCAAGTTATGTTTGAAATTGTACAAAAACGTGAAAAGCTCCTCTATGGAAGGAGTTGAGCAATTCCAAAGAATCGATGTGGACCGTTCTACTCGACCTAGTGCTCTTAAAAGTCTAACTTGCTAGCTGAGCCTTCGTGCCACGTTTCATAAGGTAAAGATGCTAATAGACCAAGTTATGTTTGAAAATGCACAAAAACGTGAAAAGCTCCTCTATGGAGAGAGTTGAGCAATTCCAAAGCATCAATGTGGACCGTTGGACTCTATTTAGTCCTCTTAAAAGTCTAACTTTCTAGTTGAGCCTTCGTGCCACGGTTCGTATGGTAAAGACGCTAATGGACCAAGTTATGTCTCAAATTGCTCAAAAACGTCAAAAGCTTCTCTATGGAGAGAGTTGATAAATTCCAAAGCATCAATGTGGACCGTTGTACTCTATTTAGTGCTCTTAAAAGTCTAACCTGCTAGTTGAGCCTTTGGGTCACGTTTCCTAAGGTAAAGATGCGAATAGACCAACTTACGTTTGAAATTGCACAAAAAGCGAAAAGCTCCTCTATGGAGAGAGTTGAGCAATTCCAAAGCATCAATGTGGACCGTTGCACGTTATTCAATGTTCTTAGAAGTCTAACTTGCTAGTTTAGCCTCCGTGCAACGTTTCGTAAGTTAAAGATGCGAATAGACCAAGTTATGTTTGAAATTGTACGAAAACGTGAAAAGCTCCTCTATGGAAAGAGTTGAGCAATTCCAAAGCATCAATGTGGACTGTTGTACTCTACTTAGTGCTCTTAAAAGTCTAACTTGCTGGTTGAGCCTTCGTGCCACGTTTCGTAAGGTAAAGACGCTAATAGACCAAGTTATGTTTGAAATTGGAGCAAAACGTGAAAACCTCCTCTATGGTGAGAGTTGAGCAATTCCAAAGCAACAAAGTGGACCGTTGTACTCTATTTAGTGCTCTTAAGAGTCTAACTTTCTAGTTCAGCCTTCGTGCCACGGTTCATAAGGTAAAGACGCTAATAGACCAAGTTATGTCTCAAATTGCTCAGAAACGTCAAAAGCTCCCCTATGGAAAGAGTTGAGAAATTCCAAAGCATCAATGTGGACCGTTGTACTCTATGTAGTGCTCTTAAAAGTCTAACTCGCTAGTTGATCTTTTCGGCCACGTTTCGTAAGGTAAAGATGCGACTAGACCAAGTTATGTTTGAAATTGCGCAAAAACGTGAAAAGCTCCTCTATGGAGAGAGTTGAGCAATTCCAAACCATCAATGTGGACTGTTGTACTCTGTTTAGTGCTCTTAAAAGTCTAACTTGCTAGTTGAGCCTTCGTGCCATGTTTCGTAAGGCAAAGATCCGAATAGACCAAGTTATGTTTGAAATTACAAAAAAAACGTGAAAAGCCCCTCTATGGAGGAAGTTGAGCAATTCCAGAGCATCAATGTGGACCGTTGTACTCTATTTAGTGCTCTTAAAAGTCTAACTTTCTAGTTGAGCCTTCGTGCCACGGTTCGTAAGGTAAAGACTCTAATGGACCAAGTTATGTCTCAAATTGCTCAAAAACGTCAAAAGCTCCTCTATGGAGAGAGTTGAGAAATTCCAAGGCATCAATGTGGACCATTGTACTCTATTTAGTGCTCTTAAAAGTCTAACTTGCTAGTTGATCCTTCGGGCCACGTTTCGGAAGGTAAAGATGCGACTAGACCAAGTTATGTTTGAAATTGTACAAAAACGTGAAAAGCTCCTCTATGGAGAGAGTTTAGCAATTCCAAAGCATCAATGTGGACCATTGTACTCCGTTTAGTGCTCTCTGCTAGTTGAGCCTTCGTGCCATGTCTCGTAAGGTAAAGATGCGAATAGACCAAGTTATGTTTGAAATTGCACAAAAACGTGAAAAGCTCCTCTATGGAGAGAGTTGAGCAATTCCAAAGCACCAATATGGACCGTTTTACTCTATTTTGTGCTCTTAAAAGTCTAACTTTCTAGTTGAGCCTTCGTGCCACGATTCGTAAGGTAAAGACGCTAATGGACCAAGTTATGTCTCAAATTGCTGAAAAATGTCAAAAGCACCTCTATTGAGAGAGTTGAGAAATTCCAAAGCATCAATATGGACCGTTGTTGGGTGTAAAATACACCTACTTTTACGGGCTTAAAATTACTATTTTTCTATGTTGTTTAGTGCAAAATACTACCCACATTGGTGTTTTTATGCACAGGTACTGCGGGAGAATAAATTCATTACTGGACAGAATTTGTAACCTGTTTTGCAACTTGTCGCGGCCGCAGAACGTGGGAACCAGACTTGTTTAATTAAGTTGCTGACGTGGCAAGGGCAATTGGGCCAGTTTAGGGCTTGCTAAGCACTATATAAAGAGTGTTAAGCTGAGACAAAAAGGGAGACTTTACTTTGCGCAGCCGAAGACCAAAGATTGAGGAAGTGGGTGTCGGCAGGAAGGAGGAGAAGCAACATCAAAGCTGGGCACATCAATTCTTCAGCAAATTTCTACTCTTCCATTGATTTGAACATTGTCTATGAGTATTTATATGGTTTTAATTTTAAGCATGTGTAGCTAAACTCTTTACTAGCTAGGGTTTGGTAATACTTCTACCATAAACCTTGTGCACATATTTAATTGACAATCAGACTAAGTTTAATTCTTTGTTCTCTGGATTAATTGTTTATTTCCTATTGTTATGCATGCATGATCAACATCATAATTTTAGGAATTGTTAGTTAAACATATTCGGCTGACCATGACCCGGTGTTTGACGAAGTAACAAGAACTTGCGTAAGATCCAAGTTTTGGGAACATAGGACATAATTGATTGGGTAATAGACCATTATCCTAGATTGTGCAACTGTCGATTTCCTAGTGCTTATGCTTGTCTTAGGAAACTCTTAGGATAGACCAACCAAGACTCCTTTGATAAGAAAAGATCTTGCAACTGGACCAAAGTCAGGATCGTTGTTTAGGGAAATCTAATTGACTGCAGCTGGACCAAGGCCTTTCAATTGACATTGTTAGACTTTTAAATTGTGTGATTGCATATTAATCTGTGTGCACAGGTGGAGGTAGTTGGCAAGCCAAACCCAAGCTAGTTTTTCATCCATTGATATTTATCTAAATTTTATTGCTAGTTAATATTAGAAGCATCCGAATTTAATTTGCACTATTGTTAGTAGTTATAGTTGGTAATTAATACAGTCCTCGTGGATTCGACCCCTTTCACTATTATACTGTCAGTTGGCACGTACACTTGCGATTGGGATAAACCCGTCGGTATTGAGTTGCAAGTATTTCTTGCAATAAAAAGTATCGATCAAGTTTTTTGGCGCCGTTGCCGGGGACTGTTAAGTTTATTATCAGTTGTTTCTTACGGCAATAGTGTGTAGTTAAGTATTTAGTTGATTTATCCTACTGAAACTTACTTTAAAAAAAAAAAAAAAAAAATTCTTGTGCAGGTCCAGAATTGTCTCTTACATTGTATGGTCAACACTCGTTCTCAACATCAACCATTAGAAGAATTTGACCCAGAAATTGAGAGAACAACTAGAGCTTTGAGACAAAGAAACATGGCTGAAAACCCACACAATCATGAGATTCAAATTGCTGGTGGTGCTGGGAATGCAGCGGGTAATGCAAGGATACCCATGATGAACAGATACATCCCGCAGAACATTACCCAGCCATCATGTATTACATATCAACCTACGGGAGCTGCTAATGTCAGCCTGTCACCTCAATTGCTGAACTCTGTACCACATTATGAGGGGCGGTTTGATGAAGATCCACACCAACATCTGAAGGATTTTACTGATCTTTGTCGTACTCAACACATGACAGGGATATCTACTGATAATCTGAAATTGGTGCTCTTTCCATTCACTCTTAGAGGAGGAGCCAAGATGTGGTACAACTCTATTGAAGCAGGTACTATTGGCACGTGGGAGCAGATGGCAACTAAGTTTTTAAGGGAATTTTTCCCAGCCCATAGAACCAAGCAGCTGGTGCGAGAAATTCAAAATTTTCAGCAAAAAGAAGGTGATTTATTCTATGAGGCTTGGAAAGATTTCAAGAGCCGCTTAACTCGTTGCCCAACTCATAATCTGCATAAGGATGATGTTGTGCTGCACTTTTATGAAGGGTTGAATGAAATTAATAGGATGAAGGTTGACTCAGCTTGTAATGGAGTGTTGATGCGAAAAAGTAGTGAGGAAGCGATGGAGCTATTCGAAGAATTGAGTGAAGATTCTCAACAATTTTCTACACGGGGTAGAAGCTCAACAAGGAAGCAAGGCATGTACGAAGTAAGTGCTGACACTATGGTACAAGCTGAGATGGGAAATATCAATAGAAAAATTGACATGATTGTGGAAGCCATGAAGGGAATGAATATGAAAACTTCGGTGCCAGCAAAGCCAGTTATTGTGTGTGCTATTTGTTCAAATAATGACCATGTGACTGAAGCCTGTCCATTGACTTCTATGACAGACCAAGAACAAGCCAATTACTTGGGGCAAGGAAATTTCAACATGAGAAATCAATCTTACCCATGGCGAAATCACCCAAATTTCTCGTGGAGGAATGAACAGAATTCTACTGAAACAACAGCTCCTGCACAGCAAACATCAAAGAGGAGTGACTTGGAGACCACAATGATGCAATTCATGCAGCAAACAACTCAAGCCATCCAAAAATTGGAGACTCAAGTGGGACAAATGGCTAAGGAGATGAGTGAACGAAAGAAGGGAGAATTACCTTCGCAGCCCTTGAATAACCCAGCTGGGCAACCAGAACAATTGAAAGCTATCACAACTCTCAGAAGTGGCAAGCAAATCAACAAGACAGAGCAGTTGAAAACAGAGTCTACAAATTGCAGTAAAGCTACAGACAGGGTACAAATGGGCCGCAAAACTGCACCAGTGGAGACACAGGAATGGGAAAGAGATCCTCCACCTTTCCCGCAAAGGTTTGCCAAAAAGAACACTGATTCTAAAGCAGTTGATATTTTTGAGAATTTGCGGAAGGTTGAAATTAATATTCCATTGCTTGATGCTATTAAACAAATTCCATCTTACGCTAAATTTCTTAAAGAATGTTGTACTAAAAAGAGAAAATTTGCTGCTTATGAAAAAATTGCTTTGAAAGAAGAGGTCAGTGCTGTGTTGTTAAACAAACTCCCACCAAAACTCAAAGATCCTGGTAGTTTTACTATACCATGTAAAGTGGGAAATCAATTTTTTGAAAAGGCATTATTAGACTTAGGAGCAAGTATTAATTTGTTACCTTACTCTGTCTATGAAAAACTTGGGTTGGGAGAGCTTCAAGAGACTTCTATAACACTGCAACTAGCTGACCGTAGTGTTAAAAGACCCAAGGGAATTTTAGAGGATGTTCTGGTGACTGTAAATGACTTGATCTTGCCTGCTGATTTTGTTGTGTTGGATATGGAGGATAGTCCTAGATCAGCACCTTTGCCTATCATACTTGGACGACCTTTTATGGTTACTGCTGACATGAATATTAATGTGAGAAAAGGGACTGTAACTATGCAAGTAAATGACAAAGAATTGGAATTTCGTGTGTTTGATGCACTTAAATCTCATGATGATCATAGTGATTGTTTTAATGTTGACACTACACATGATCTTGTGAGTGAGGTTTTTCAGGTTACTAGTGTGGATCCAATTGAAGCAGTGGTGGCGTATGGTTTGAATGAGAAGACAATTTTGGAGGGAGAGTTGGAGGATGACCGTATAGAGGAGGCCATCCAAGCATTCCAGTTGGACCGGCCTTATGGTGGTAAGAATACTCCTCCATTTGAGCAACTGACGCCTACTAATGCATCTCTTGTTCCTTCCACAGTTAAAGCACCCAAGTTGGAGCTGAAGCAGCTGCCAAGTCACTTGAAATACATCTACTTGGGTGAACATAGCACTTTACCCGTGATAGTGGCTGCAAATCTAAGTTTGGGGGAGGAGGGAAAGTTGATCCGAATTTTGAGACAGCACAAAACAGCTCTTGGTTGGACCATTGCGGACATTAAAGGGATCAGCCCGTCAAGATGTATGCATCAGATTTTTCTGGAAAATAATGCAAAGCCTACCCGAGAAGCACAAAGGAGGTTGAATCCACATATGAAGGAGGTTGTCAAAGCTGAAGTTCTAAAGCTACTTGATGTGGGGGTAATTTATCCGATTTCAGATAGCAAGTGGGTCAGTCCAATTCATGTAGTACCAAAGAAAAGTGGCATTACTGTAGTGAAGAATGAAAATAATGAATTGATTCCTACACGAATGACCACGGGATGGAGAGTGTGTATTGATTATAGGAAGTTGAACAACGAAACTCGAAAAGACCACTTTCCGCTACCATTCATCGATCAGATGTTGGAGAGACTAGCTGGGCATAGTCATTATTGCTTTCTTGACGGCTATAGTGGATACAATCAGATTGCCATAGCACCTGAGGACCAAGAGAAGACTACGTTCACATGTCCATATGGCACTTTTGCATACCGAAGGATGCCGTTTGGGTTGTGCAACGCACCAGCTACATTCCAAAGATGTATGATGAGTATTTTCTCTGACATGGTAGAGAAGTTTATTGAAGTTTTCATGGATGATTTCAGTGTATTTGGAACTGATTTTGATGAATGTCTTGAGCATTTGAGGCTAGTTTTAGAGAGGTGTGAAGAAACCAACCTCGTTTTGAATTGGGAAAAATGTCACTTCATGGTGCAAGAAGGAATTGTGTTGGGTCATCTGATTTCCAGCCGTGGCATTGAAGTCGACAAGGCAAAAATCGAAGTCATATCTAAGCTGCCTCATCCTACCACAGTAAAGGGTGTGCGGAGTTTTCTTGGTCATGCGGGGTTTTACCGAAGATTTATAAAAGACTTTTCCAAGATCTCGCAACCTTTGTGTGTATTGCTGACAAAGGATGCTGAATTTGTATGGACAGATGACTGCCGGACAGCATTTGATAAGTTAAAACAAGCACTCACTTCAGCTCCTATTATGCAGGCACCTGATTGGGAGTTGCCATTTGAGTTAATGTGTGACGCCAGTGATTATTCGCTGGGAGCTGTTCTGGGGCAGCGGAAAAATAAGACACCATATGCCATCTATTATGCTTCTCGCACCATGAATGATGCTCAGCTGAATTACTCAACAACGGAAAAAGAATTATTGGCGGTGATTTTTGCATTGGAAAAATTCAGATCTTACCTCATTGGCTCGCGAGTTATTGTGTATACGGACCATGCTGCGTTGAGGTATTTAATGACTAAAAAGGATGCCAAGCCTAGGTTAATACGCTGGGTACTTCTTTTGCAGGAGTTCGACTTGGAGATTAAAGATAAAAAGGGAAGTGAGAATGTAGTGGCTGATCATCTTTCTCGGCTGCTACCTGACAATGAACATGACGAACTTCCTTTGGGTGACTCTTTTCCAGATGAACAGCTCCTGTCCATAAACACACTGCCATGGTATGCCGACATTGTGAATTATCTTGTTACTAATTCTTTTCCTACTGACTTGTCTTATCAGGAAAGGAAGCGGATAATTTCACGGGCTAGAGATTACATATGGGATGATCCTTACCTCTTCAAGATATGCCCGGATCAAATTATTCGTAGATGTGTAGCACAATGTGAACAACAAGAGATCTTGACTCATTGTCATGCCTATGCATGTGGAGGCCACTTTGGGCCTAAAAAGACTGCACTTAAGGTATTCCACGCTGGATTTTATTGGCCTACTATTTTTAAAGATGCTTGGAGTTTTTGTAAGACTTGTGACAGATGCCAAAGGACCGGTAACATAGCTGCCAGAGATCAAATGCCTTTAACAAGTATTCAAGTCCTTGAACTTTTTGATGTATGGGGAATTGACTTCATGGGCCCTTTTCCTAACTCTTTTGGCTTTGAATATATTTTAGTTGGTGTTGATTATGTGTCCAAATGGGTCGAGGCTGTCCCCTCAAGAACTAATGATCATCGAGTGGTTGTGAAGTTTTTGCAGGACAATATTTTCTCTCGTTTTGGGATGCCACGAGCAATCATTAGTGATGGTGGCAGGCACTTCAATAATTATGCATGTTCGGCCCTAATGAAGAAATATGGGATCACTCACCGTGTGGGAACCCCATATCATCCTCAGACGAGTGGGCAAGTGGAGATAAGCAATAGAGAAATCAAGGCCATTCTAGAGAAGACGGTGAATCCAAATAGAAAAGATTGGTCTCTTCGTTTGACTGATGCTTTGTGGGCCTACAGGACTGCATACAAAACACCCATTGGGATGTCTCCATTCCGGTTGGTTTATGGGAAAGAGTGTCACTTGCCAGTTGAATTAGAGCATCGAGCTTATTGGGCTATTAAAAAGCTAAATTTTGACATAAAGGCAGCTGGAGACAGGCGTCGTTTGCAACTGAACGAGCTTGAAGAATTACGGCATGAAGCCTATGAGAATGCCAAATTATACAAGGAGCGCGCGAAGCAGTACCATGACAAGAAGCTTGTACGGAAAATTTTTTCTGTAGGACAGAAGGTGCTGGTGTATAACTCTCGTTTGAAATTGTTTCCGGGAAAACTCAAATCAAAGTGGCATGGCCCATATGTGATACAAGCTGTGTTCCCTCATGGTGCATTAGAGTTAAAACATCAAGATTCTGATCACACGTTTAAGGTTAATGGCCATCGAGTGAAGCCTTATTGGGAGAATGTACAAGTTACTGTGGATGAAGTGGTATATCTCCACTCTATTGATGTCTGACCGAATCTAAGGCTATGTCCGGCTGAAGACAATAAATTTAGCACTTCATGGGAGGTAACCCATGTGGAAGAGAAGCATATTTTTGACAACTTAAATCAGCTAAGTCTCTCTTCCTTTTCCTTCATTTATTTGTGTTCGTTGGTTTCGTCATTGCAAAATTTCTGTTTGTTTTTCTTTTTAAACATTGAGGACAATGTCAATTTCAAGTTTGGGGGAGAGGGAATTTGCTTTTGCCGAAAAGTTTTGAAAAAAAAGAAAAAAAATTAGTGTTTTTAGAAGAGAATTGGCATACTTGTGCTTAATTGTTATGAAGTGCTTTTGAGACTGATGGTGTGAGTATTTGCATGACCTTTTGCAATGAATGTCTGCTTAGTTTACACATTATTTACAGCACCAATTAGCTTGTGAGGAGCCTTCAGAAAATTTTGTGTGCTATGAATTTCATGACTTTGTATAGCTAGAACTTGCATTAGACCATCTGAAGTAAATACTATGTTTTTGTTCTTTGAAAGTGATAAAGGCATTCTTTGTTAATTTTTGGCCTACCTTGAACCCAACTGTTGCTTCCAATCCTTTCATTGAATTTCTCTGCTCTTGTGATAAACCTTCCCATCTATGTGATGTGTTATGCCTGTGTCATAAGTCATAAAATAGTATCCATCATGAGGCTATGGTCAAGGTGTTTGGAAGGTTATGAGGAGTCTAAGTGTGGTGTTGAATGGAGAAATCTGAACAGTGGAGAGAAGTGTATAAGTAGAGTGCTGGGGACTTTGTAGCCTTTGTGCAGCCTAAGTGTGGCCTGAAGTGTATACAATTAAGCGGTGACCCATGCCAATTCAAAAAAAAAAAAAAAAAAAAAAAAAAAAAAAAAAAAAAAAAAAGATAAATATATATATGGAGTAGGGTTGGTGCCAGGCCCTACAGCCGCCGCAACCCCTAATTTTCTCTTCTACCTCTTGCACCTAAAGACAGGGGAGATTACCTTTCTAAAAAGAAAAAAAATTGGGTTAATTCTCTCAATTTTGGCAACAATACCGAGTTCATTAATGGCTACAAGAAGTGCAAAGAGGAAGAAGGAGTTAGCAAGCAAGAAGAAGGGAAAGGTGGTTGAGAGTGCGGATGTCCCTGTGGAGGAAGAAGAAGGTTTTGACCGATTCATATCCCCGGCAGTGCAGATCGAGTGTGAGGAAGTGTGGTCGAAGCGGGCTTTGCATGTGGAACGCCATGTTGTGGTGGAGCACTTCCAACGGGTTAACTGGTATTACAAATTGAAAGAGAGGGGATGGCTCGGCATCACCAGTGTTCCAGGTGTGGCTATTCGGCAACTGGTTTATGAGTTTTATGCCAATTTGATAGTTAATGATAACCATTGTATGGCATATGTTCGAGGTAAGCAGTTCTTTTTCAACCCAAGAAGGGTTTCATCTGTTTTGAGCCTACCCGAACCATTGAAGAAACCTAGCTTTAAATTTAGGGATTTTGGAACTTCGAATGTTGATATTGTGTGGCCTGATTGGAGGATTGTGGTTGAAACTCTGACTGGGAATAGTAGTGATGAGCCGAACAAAAATGTGATTTTATATGTAGATTTGATGCAACCTTATAGACTGTTAGCTCAGATAGTGACCAGGAATGTGATACCTGTGACTCATCTCTCCACTGTCAATGCAAAGTCTTTCTATTTGATGTATGCCATTATTTGTGATTTGGATTTTTGCATGGCAAGTACTATATATGATCACATTGTTAAAGTGAAAGAGGACAATAAACCTGGTCAGGTGCTGCCGTTTGGAGTACTAATCACTACTTTGTGTCTTGCTGAAAGTGTGGAAAAGGAGCTGGGTGATGTTCAGGAGAAAAGGAAAGCACCTCTTAACAGGTTTTGGTTTGATAGAAGTGAAGTGCAGCTTGTTAGGCAGCAACAGAAAACTTCTGGGACAGCTGAGGAGTCTCGGGTGCATAATACTGAAGAAGGAACTGTTGGTGCAGGTTGTGGTAATTTGGACGAAAGGTTGGAGGCTGTTGAGGAGAAAGTGACTGATTTGGGTGTCGAAGTTGAGCAAGTTGGGAGTTTGCAGGGGCAGGTTATAACCCGGTTGGAGCATCTTGAATCAACAGTTGAGTCACTTCAAATGAGTATTGGGACACATATGCATGAGATGAAGGAGGCAATGCAGAGGTTTGAGGCTCAACAGAGGGAGATGTTTGATTTGATTCGTGATGGAAGCCTACCCTGAAGTTATGTGGATGTGTGCTGGTGTTCTAGTTAGGTTGCTGACAATCTTATTTGTTATTTTGGAGTAGGGGAGTTCTCTTTTGGTACTTTATTATGTTGGGATGGTTAGATGGTGTTAGGATTAGTCGTATGATGGATGCCTATTTTTGAGACTGTGTGATATATGGCATGATCATCACATATTTTGTTAAACCATACCCGTATCTAACCTATGTATTCATTGACGCTTATCCTTGTTGCATTGTGCCTGCTTGTGATTGGATCATGATAACTTTGGTTTGAATCCAGTTTATAATTATTTTGTTCATTTTTTAGCCTTCCTTAGCCAAATTTCTTGCCCCAATAAAGTCCTTCTGATTTATTGAATGAAAATTTTAGTGTGAAGTAAGATTGGTGGACATGTGAGCATATGGCTGCAGGTTATGAATTCATAAGAGAGTAAACACTACCCTTATACACTTGAGTGAAAATTCTCTTCTATATATTATGTGTGTACCTTGGTGAGGGTGTGTGAGAATAATTGTGTAAACCAAAGTGGTTGTGAGCAGAGTTAGGGCTGTGCAATTTTCTACTGGATGTCAATATTGCATTGCAATAATGAGAGAGTACTTGTAGTGCCAATTCTTGATTGCAGATTTTCAACTGATGCTTAAATGGTTTAAACTTTTTCTTGATTACTTGCTTGAGGACAAGCAAGAGTGAAGTTTGGGGGATTTTGTTGGGTGTAAAATACACCTACTTTTACGGGCTTAAAATTACTATTTTTCTATGTTGTTTAGTGCAAAATACTACCCACATTGGTGTTTTTATGCACAGGTACTGCGGGAGAATAAATTCATTACTGGACAGAATTTGTAACCTGTTTTGCAACTTGTCGCGGCCGCAGAACGTGGGAACCAGACTTGTTTAATTAAGTTGCTGACGTGGCAAGGGCAATTGGGCCAGTTTAGGGCTTGCTAAGCACTATATAAAGAGTGTTAAGCTGAGACAAAAAGGGAGACTTTTACTTTGCGCAGCCGAAGACCAAAGATTGAGGAAGTGGGTGTCGGCAGGAAGGAGGAGAAGCAACATCAAAGCTGGGCACATCAATTCTTCAGCAAATTTCTACTCTTCCATTGATTTGAACATTGTCTATGAGTATTTATATGGTTTTAATTTTAAGCATGTGTAGCTAAACTCTTTACTAGCTAGGGTTTGGTAATACTTCTACCATAAACCTTGTGCACATATTTAATTGACAATCAGACTAAGTTTAATTCTTTGTTCTCTGGATTAATTGTTTATTTCCTATTGTTATGCATGCATGATCAACATCATAATTTTAGGAATTGTTAGTTAAACATATTCGGCTGACCATGACCCGGTGTTTGACGAAGTAACAAGAACTTGCGTAAGATCCAAGTTTTGGGAACATAGGACATAATTGATTGGGTAATAGACCATTATCCTAGATTGTGCAACTGTCGATTTCCTAGTGCTTATGCTTGTCTTAGGAAACTCTTAGGATAGACCAACCAAGACTCCTTTGATAAGAAAAGATCTTGCAACTGGACCAAAGTCAGGATCGTTGTTTAGGGAAATCTAATTGACTGCAGCTGGACCAAGGCCTTTCAATTGACATTGTTAGACTTTTAAATTGTGTGATTGCATATTAATCTGTGTGCACAGGTGGAGGTAGTTGGCAAGCCAAACCCAAGCTAGTTTTTCATCCATTGATATTTATCTAAATTTTATTGCTAGTTAATATTAGAAGCATCCGAATTTAATTTGCACTATTGTTAGTAGTTATAGTTGGTAATTAATACAGTCCTCGTGGATTCGACCCCTTTCACTATTATACTGTCAGTTGGCACGTACACTTGCGATTGGGATAAACCCGTCGGTATTGAGTTGCAAGTATTTCTTGCAATAAAAAGTATCGATCAAGTTTTTTGATTTTGTTGGGTGTAAAATACACCTACTTTTACGGGCTTAAAATTACTATTTTTCTATGTTGTTTAGTGCAAAATACTACCCACATTGGTGTTTTTATGCACAGGTACTGCGGGAGAATAAATTCATTACTGGACAGAATTTGTAACCTGTTTTGCAACTTGTCGCGGCCGCAGAACGTGGGAACCAGACTTGTTTAATTAAGTTGCTGACGTGGCAAGGGCAATTGGGCCACTTTAGGGCTTGCTAAGCACTATATAAAGAGTGTTAAGCTGAGACAAAAAGGGAGACTTTTACTTTGCGCAGCCGAAGACCAAAGATTGAGGAAGTGGGTGTCGGCAGGAAGGAGGAGAAGCAACATCAAAGCTGGGCACATCAATTCTTCAGCAAATTTCTACTCTTCCATTGATTTGAACATTGTCTATGAGTATTTATATGGTTTTAATTTTAAGCATGTGTAGCTAAACTCTTTACTAGCTAGGGTTTGGTAATACTTCTACCATAAACCTTGTGCACATATTTAATTGACAATCAGACTAAGTTTAATTCTTTGTTCTCTGGATTAATTGTTTATTTCCTATTGTTATGCATGCATGATCAACATCATAATTTTAGGAATTGTTAGTTAAACATATTCGGCTGACCATGACCCGGTGTTTGACGAAGTAACAAGAACTTGCGTAAGATCCAAGTTTTGGGAACATAGGACATAATTGATTGGGTAATAGACCATTATCCTAGATTGTGCAACTGTCGATTTCCTAGTGCTTATGCTTGTCTTAGGAAACTCTTAGGATAGACCAACCAAGACTCCTTTGATAAGAAAAGATCTTGCAACTGGACCAAAGTCAGGATCGTTGTTTAGGGAAATCTAATTGACTGCAGCTGGACCAAGGCCTTTCAATTGACATTGTTAGACTTTTAAATTGTGTGATTGCATATTAATCTGTGTGCACAGGTGGAGGTAGTTGGCAAGCCAAACCCAAGCTAGTTTTTCATCCATTGATATTTATCTAAATTTTATTGCTAGTTAATATTAGAAGCATCCGAATTTAATTTGCACTATTGTTAGTAGTTATAGTTGGTAATTAATACAGTCCTCGTGGATTCGACCCCTTTCACTATTATACTGTCAGTTGGCACGTACACTTGCGATTGGGATAAACCCGTCGGTATTGAGTTGCAAGTATTTCTTGCAATAAAAAGTATCGATCAAGTTTTTGGCGCCGTTGCCGGGGACTGTTAAGTTTATTATCAGTTGTTTCTTACGGCAATAGTGTGTAGTTAAGTATTTAGTTGATTTATCCTACTGAAACTTACTTTAAAAAAAAAAAAAAAAAAAAAAAAATTTCTTGTGCAGGTCCAGAATTGTCT
This sequence comes from Tripterygium wilfordii, assembly GCF_013401445.1. Classification (NCBI taxonomy): domain Eukaryota; kingdom Viridiplantae; phylum Streptophyta; class Magnoliopsida; order Celastrales; family Celastraceae; genus Tripterygium; species Tripterygium wilfordii. The sequence goes on along the minus strand of NC_052237.1, from coordinate 4,932,398 downwards.
CTTACATTGTATGGTCAACACTCGTTCTCAACATCAACCATTAGAAGAATTTGACCCAGAAATTGAGAGAACAACTAGAGCTTTGAGACAAAGAAACATGGCTGAAAACCCACACAATCATGAGATTCAAATTGCTGGTGGTGCTGGGAATGCAGCGGGTAATGCAAGGATACCCATGATGAACAGATACATCCCGCAGAACATTACCCAGCCATCATGTATTACATATCAACCTACGGGAGCTGCTAATGTCAGCCTGTCACCTCAATTGCTGAACTCTGTACCACATTATGAGGGGCGGTTTGATGAAGATCCACACCAACATCTGAAGGATTTTACTGATCTTTGTCGTACTCAACACATGACAGGGATATCTACTGATAATCTGAAATTGGTGCTCTTTCCATTCACTCTTAGAGGAGGAGCCAAGATGTGGTACAACTCTATTGAAGCAGGTACTATTGGCACGTGGGAGCAGATGGCAACTAAGTTTTTAAGGGAATTTTTCCCAGCCCATAGAACCAAGCAGCTGGTGCGAGAAATTCAAAATTTTCAGCAAAAAGAAGGTGATTTATTCTATGAGGCTTGGAAAGATTTCAAGAGCCGCTTAACTCGTTGCCCAACTCATAATCTGCATAAGGATGATGTTGTGCTGCACTTTTATGAAGGGTTGAATGAAATTAATAGGATGAAGGTTGACTCAGCTTGTAATGGAGTGTTGATGCGAAAAAGTAGTGAGGAAGCGATGGAGCTATTCGAAGAATTGAGTGAAGATTCTCAACAATTTTCTACACGGGGTAGAAGCTCAACAAGGAAGCAAGGCATGTACGAAGTAAGTGCTGACACTATGGTACAAGCTGAGATGGGAAATATCAATCGAAAAATTGACATGATTGTGGAAGCCATGAAGGGAATGAATATGAAAACTTCGGTGCCAGCAAAGCCAGTTATTGTGTGTGCTATTTGTTCAAATAATGACCATGTGACTGAAGCCTGTCCATTGACTTCTATGACAGACCAAGAACAAGCCAATTACTTGGGGCAAGGAAATTTCAACATGAGAAATCAATCTTACCCATGGCGAAATCACCCAAATTTCTCGTGGAGGAATGAACAGAATTCTACTGAAACAACAGCTCCTGCACAGCAAACATCAAAGAGGAGTGACTTGGAGACCACAATGATGCAATTCATGCAGCAAACAACTCAAGCCATCCAAAAATTGGAGACTCAAGTGGGACAAATGGCTAAGGAGATGAGTGAACGAAAGAAGGGAGAATTACCTTCGCAGCCCTTGAATAACCCAGCTGGGCAACCAGAACAATTGAAAGCTATCACAACTCTCAGAAGTGGCAAGCAAATCAACAAGACAGAGCAGTTGAAAACAGAGTCTACAAATTGCAGTAAAGCTACAGACAGGGTACAAATGGGCCGCAAAACTGCACCAGTGGAGACACAGGAATGGGAAAGAGATCCTCCACCTTTCCCGCAAAGGTTTGCCAAAAAGAACACTGATTCTAAAGCAGTTGATATTTTTGAGAATTTGCGGAAGGTTGAAATTAATATTCCATTGCTTGATGCTATTAAACAAATTCCATCTTACGCTAAATTTCTTAAAGAATGTTGTACTAAAAAGAGAAAATTTGCTGCTTATGAAAAAATTGCTTTGAAAGAAGAGGTCAGTGCTGTGTTGTTAAACAAACTCCCACCAAAACTCAAAGATCCTGGTAGTTTTACTATACCATGTAAAGTGGGAAATCAATTTTTTGAAAAGGCATTATTAGACTTAGGAGCAAGTATTAATTTGTTACCTTACTCTGTCTATGAAAAACTTGGGTTGGGAGAGCTTCAAGAGACTTCTATAACACTGCAACTAGCTGACCGTAGTGTTAAAAGACCCAAGGGAATTTTAGAGGATGTTCTGGTGACTGTAAATGACTTGATCTTGCCTGCTGATTTTGTTGTGTTGGATATGGAGGATAGTCCTAGATCAGCACCTTTGCCTATCATACTTGGACGACCTTTTATGGTTACTGCTGACATGAATATTAATGTGAGAAAAGGGACTGTAACTATGCAAGTAAATGACAAAGAATTGGAATTTCGTGTGTTTGATGCACTTAAATCTCATGATGATCATAGTGATTGTTTTAATGTTGACACTACACATGATCTTGTGAGTGAGGTTTTTCAGGTTACTAGTGTGGATCCAATTGAAGCAGTGGTGGCGTATGGTTTGAATGAGAAGACAATTTTGGAGGGAGAGTTGGAGGATGACCGTATAGAGGAGGCCATCCAAGCATTCCAGTTGGACCGGCCTTATGGTGGTAAGAATACTCCTCCATTTGAGCAACTGACGCCTACTAATGCATCTCTTGTTCCTTCCACAGTTAAAGCACCCAAGTTGGAGCTGAAGCAGCTGCCAAGTCACTTGAAATACATCTACTTGGGTGAACATAGCACTTTACCCGTGATAGTGGCTGCAAATCTAAGTTTGGGGGAGGAGGGAAAGTTGATCCGAATTTTGAGACAGCACAAAACAGCTCTTGGTTGGACCATTGCGGACATTAAAGGGATCAGCCCGTCAAGATGTATGCATCAGATTTTTCTGGAAAATAATGCAAAGCCTACCCGAGAGGCACAAAGGAGGTTGAACCCACATATGAACGAGGTTGTCAAAGCTGAAGTTCTAAAGCTACTTGATGTGGGGGTAATTTATCCGATTTCAGATAGCAAGTGGGTCAGTCCAATTCATGTAGTACCAAAGAAAAGTGGCATTACTGTAGTGAAGAATGAAAATAATGAATTGATTCCTACACGAATGACCACGGGATGGAGAGTGTGTATTGATTATAGGAAGTTGAACAACGAAACTCGAAAAGACCACTTTCCGCTACCATTCATCGATCAGATGTTGGAGAGACTAGCTGGGCATAGTCATTATTGCTTTCTTGACGGCTATAGTGGATACAATCAGATTGCCATAGCACCTGAGGACCAAGAGAAGACTACGTTCACATGTCCATATGGCACTTTTGCATACCGAAGGATGCCGTTTGGGTTGTGCAACGCACCAGCTACATTCCAAAGATGTATGATGAGTATTTTCTCTGACATGGTAGAGAAGTTTATTGAAGTTTTCATGGATGATTTCAGTGTATTTGGAACTGATTTTGATGAATGTCTTGAGCATTTGAGGCTAGTTTTAGAGAGGTGTGAAGAAACCAACCTCGTTTTGAATTGGGAAAAATGTCACTTCATGGTGCAAGAAGGAATTGTGTTGGGTCATCTGATTTCCAGCCGTGGCATTGAAGTCGACAAGGCAAAAATCGAAGTCATATCTAAGCTGCCTCATCCTACCACAGTAAAGGGTGTGCGGAGTTTTCTTGGTCATGCGGGGTTTTACCGAAGATTTATAAAAGACTTTTCCAAGATCTCGCAACCTTTGTGTGTATTGCTGACAAAGGATGCTGAATTTGTATGGACAGATGACCGCCGGACAGCATTTGATAAGTTAAAACAAGCACTCACTTCAGCTCCTATTATGCAGGCACCTGATTGGGAGTTGCCATTTGAGTTAATGTGTGACGCCAGTGATTATTCGCTGGGAGCTGTTCTGGGGCAGCGGAAAAATAAGACACCATATGCCATCTATTATGCTTCTCGCACCATGAATGATGCTCAGCTGAATTACTCAACAACGGAAAAAGAATTATTGGCGGTGATTTTTGCATTGGAAAAATTCAGATCTTACCTCATTGGCTCGCGAGTTATTGTGTATACGGACCATGCTGCGTTGAGGTATTTAATGACTAAAAAGGATGCCAAGCCTAGGTTAATACGCTGGGTACTTCTTTTGCAGGAGTTCGACTTGGAGATTAAAGATAAAAAGGGAAGTGAGAATGTAGTGGCTGATCATCTTTCTCGGCTGCTACCTGACAATGAACATGACGAACTTCCTTTGGGTGACTCTTTTCCAGATGAACAGCTCCTGTCCATAAACACACTGCCATGGTATGCCGACATTGTGAATTATCTTGTTACTAATTCTTTTCCTACTGACTTGTCTTATCAGGAAAGGAAGCGGATAATTTCACGGGCTAGAGATTACATATGGGATGATCCTTACCTCTTCAAGATATGCCCGGATCAAATTATTCGTAGATGTGTAGCACAATGTGAACAACAAGAGATCTTGACTCATTGTCATGCCTATGCATGTGGAGGCCACTTTGGGCCTAAAAAGACTGCACTTAAGGTATTCCACGCTGGATTTTATTGGCCTACTATTTTTAAAGATGCTTGGAGTTTTTGTAAGACTTGTGACAGATGCCAAAGGACCGGTAACATAGCTGCCAGAGATCAAATGCCTTTAACAAGTATTCAAGTCCTTGAACTTTTTGATGTATGGGGAATTGACTTCATGGGTCCTTTTCCTAACTCTTTTGGCTTTGAATATATTTTAGTTGGTGTTGATTATGTGTCCAAATGGGTCGAGGCCGTCCCCTCACGAACTAATGATCATCGAGTGGTTGTGAAGTTTTTGCAGGACAATATTTTCTCTCGTTTTGGGATGCCACGAGCGATCATTAGTGATGGTGGCAGGCACTTCAATAATTATGCATGTTCCGCCTTAATGAAGAAATATGGAATCACTCACCGGGTGGGCACCCCATATCATCCTCAGACGAGTGGGCAAGTGGAGATAAGCAATAGAGAAATCAAGACCATTCTTGAGAAGACGGTGAATCCAAATAGAAAAGATTGGTCTCTTCGTTTGACTGATGCTTTGTGGGCCTACAGGACTGCATACAATTCGTAAGGTAAAGACGCTAATGGACCAAGTTATGTCTCAAATTGCTGAAAAATGTCAAAAGCACCTCTATTGAGAGAGTTGAGAAATTCCAAAGCATCAATATGGACCGTTGTACTCTATTTAGTGCTCTTAAATGTCTAACCTGCTAGTTGAGCCTTCGGGCCACGTTTCCTAAGGTAAAGATGCGAATAGACCAAGTTACGTTTGGAATTACACAAAAACGTGAAAAGCTCCTCTATGGAGAAAGTTGGGCAATTCCAAAGCATCAATGTTGACCGTTGCACGTTATTCACTGTTCTTAGATGTCTAACTTGCTAGTTTAGCCTTCGGGCAACGTTTCGTAAGTTAAAGATGCGAATAGACCAAGTTATGTTTGAAATTATACAAAAACGTGAAAAGCTCCTCTATGGAAGGAGTTGAGCAATTCCAAAGAATCGATGTGGACCGTTTTACTCGACCTAGTGCTCTTAAAAGTCTAACTTGCTAGCTGAGCCTTCGTGCCACGTTTCGTAAGGTAAAGATGCGAATAGACCAAGTTATGTTTGAAAATGCACAAAAACGTGAAAAGCTCCTCTATGGAGAGAGTTGAGCAATTCCAAAGCATCAATGTGGACCGTTGTACTCTATTTAGTGCTCTTAAAAGCCTAACTTTCTAGTTGAGCCTTCGTGCCACGGTTCGTAAGGTAAAGACGCTAATGGACCAAGTTATGTCTCAAATTGCCTAAAAACGTCAAAAGCTCCTCTATGGAGAGAGTTGAGAAATTCCAAAGCATCAATGTGGACCCTTGTACTCTATTTAGTGCTCTTAAAAGTCTAACTTGCTAGTTGATCCTTCGGGCCACGTTTCGGAAGGTAAATATGCGAATAGACCAAGTTACGTTTGGAATTACACAAAAACGTGAAAAGCTCCTCTATGGAGAAAGTTGGGCAATTTCAAAGCATCAATGTTGACCATTGCACGTTATTCACTGTTCTTAGATGTCTAACTTGCTAGTATAGCCTTCAGGCAACGTTTCGTAAGTTAAAGATGCGAATAGACCAAGTTATGTTTGAAATTGTACAAAAACGTGAAAAGCTCCTCTATGGAAGGAGTTGAGCAATTCCAAAGAATCGATGTGGACCGTTTTACTCGACCTAGCGCTCTTAAAAGTCTAACTTGCTAGCTGGGCCTTCGTGCCACGTTTCGTAAGGTAAAGATGCGAATAGACCAAGTTATGTTTGAAAATGCACAAAAACGTGAAAAGCTCCTCTATGGAGAGAGTTGAGCAATTCCAAAGCATCAATGTGGACCGTTGTACTCTATTTAGTCCTCTTAAAAGTATAACTTTCTAGTTGAGCCTTCGTGCCACGGTTCGTAAGGTAAAGACGCTAATGGACCAAGTTATGTCTCAAATTGCTCAAAAACGTCAAAAGCTTCTCTATGGAGAGAGTTGATAAATTCCAAAGCATCAATGTGGACCGTTGTACTCTATTTAGTGCTCTTAAAAGTCTAACCTGCTAGTTGAGCCTTTGGGCCACGTTTCCTAAAGTAAAGATGCGAATAGACCAACTTACGTTTGGAATTGCACAAAAAGCGAAAAGCTCCTCTATGGAGAGAGTTGAGCAATTCCAAAGCATCAATGTGGACCGTTGCACGTTATTCAATGTTCTTAGAAGTCTAACTTGCTAGTTTAGCCTCCGTGCAACGTTTCGTAAGTTAAAGATGCGAATAGACCAAGTTATGTTTGAAATTGTACGAAAACGTGAAAAGCTCCTCTATGGAAAGAGTTGAGCAATTCCAAAGCATCAATGTGGACTGTTGTACTCTACTTAGTGCTCTTAAAAGTCTAACTTGCTGGTTGAGCCTTCGTGCCACGTTTCGTAAGGTAAAGACGCTAATGGACCAAGTTATGTTTGAAATTGGAGAAAAACGTGAAAACCTCCTCTATGGTGAGAGTTGAGCAATTCCAAAGCGTCAAAGTGGACCGTTGTACTCTATTTAGTGCTCTTTAGAGTCTAACTTTCTAGTTCAGCCTTCGTGCCACGGTTCATAAGGTAAAGACGCTAATAGACCAAGTTATGTCTCAAATTGCTCAGAAACGTCAAAAGCTCCTCTATGGAGAGAGTTGAGAAATTCCAAAGTATCAATGTGGACCGTTGTACTCTATGTAGTGCTCTTAAAAGTCTAACTCGCTAGTTGATCTTTTGGGCCACGTTTCATAAGGTAAAGATGCGACTAGACCAAGTTATGTTTGAAATTGCACAAAAACGTGAAAAGCTCCTCTATAGAGAGAGTTGAGCAATTCCAAACCATCAATGTGGACCGTTGTACTCTGTTTAGTGCTCTTAAAAGTATAACTTGCTAGTTGAGCCTTCGTGCCATGTTTCGTAAACTAAAGATGCGAATAGACCAAGTTATGTTTGAAATTACAAAAAAAAACGTGAAAAGCTCCTCTATGGAGAGAGTTGAGCAATTCCAAAGCATCAATGTGGACCGTCGTACTCTATTTAGTGCTCTTAAATGTCTAACCTGCTAGTTGAGCCTTCGGGCCACGTTTCCTAAGGTAAAGATGCAAATAGACCAAGTTACGTTTGGAATTGCACAAAAACGTGAAAAGCTCCTCTATGGAGAAACTTGAGCAATTCCAAAGCATCAATGTTGACCGTTGCACGTTATTCAATGTTCTTAGATGTCTAACTTGCTAGTTTAGCCTTCGGGCAACGTTTCGTAAGTTAAAGATGCGAACAGACCAACTTATCTTTGAAATTGTACAAAAACGTGAAAAGCTCCTCTATGGAAGGAGTTGAGCAATTCCAAAGAATCGATGTGGACCGTTCTACTCGTCCTAGTGCTCTTAAAAGTCTAACTTGCTAGCTGAGCCTTCGTGCCACGTTTCGTAAGGTAAAGATGCGAATAGACCAAGTTATGTTTGAAAATGCACAAAAACGTGAAAAGCTCCTCTATGGAGAGAGTTGAGCAATTCCAAAGCATCAATGTGGACCGTTGTACTCCATTTAGTCGTCTTAAAAGTCTAACTTTCTAGTTGAGCCTTCGTGCCACGGTTCGTAAGGTAAAGACGCTAATGGACCAAGTTATGTCTTAAATTGCTCAAAAACGTCAAAAGCTTCTCTATGGAGAGAGTTGATAAATTCCAAGGCATCAATGTGGACCGTTGTACTCTATTTAGTGCTCTTAAAAGTCTAACCTGCTAGTTGAGCCTTTGGGCCACGTTTCCTAAGGTAAAGATGCGAATCGACCAACTTACGTTTGGAATTGCAGAAAAAGCGAAAAGCTCCTCTATGGAGAGAGTTGAGCAATTCCAAAGCATCAATGTGGACCGTTGCACGTTATTCAATGTACTTAGAAGTCTAACTTGCTAGTTTAGCCTTCGTGCAACGTTTCGTAAGTTAAAGATGCGAATAGACCAAGTTATGTTTGAAATTGTACGAAAACGGGAAAAGCTCCTCTATGGAAAGAGTTGAGCAATTCCAAAGCATCAATGTGGACTGTCGTACTCTACTTAGTGCTCTTAAAAGTCTAACTTGCTGGTTGAGCCTTCGTGCCACGTTTCGTAAGGTAAAGACGCTAATAGACCAAGTTAAGTTTGAAATTGCACAAAAACGTGAATAGCTCCTCCATGGTGAGAGTTGAGCAATTCCAAAGCATCAAAGTGGACCGTTGTACTCTATTTAGTGCTCTTAAGAGTCTAACTTTCTAGTTCAGCCTTCGTGCCACGGTTCATAAGGTAAAGACGCTAATAGACCAAGTTATGTCTCAAATTGCTCAGAAACGTCAAAAGCTCCTCTATGGAGAGAGTTGAGAAATTCCAAAGCATCAATGTGGACCGTTGTACTCTATGTAGTGCTCTTAAAAGTCTAACTCGCTAGTTGATCCTTTGGGCCACGTTTCGTAAGGTAAAGATGCGACTAGACCAAGTTATGTTTGAAATTGCACAAAAACGTGAAAAGCTCCTCTATGGAGAGAGTTGAGCAATTCCAAACCATCAATGTGGACTGTTGTACTCTGCTTAGTGCTCTTAAAAGTCTAACTTGCTAGTTGAGCCTTCGTGCCATGTTTCGTAAGGTAAAGATGCGAATAGACCAATTTATGTTTGAAATTGCAAAAAAAACGTGAAAAGCTCCTCTATGGAGAGAGTTGAGCAATTCCAAAGCATCAATGTGGACCGTTGTACTCTATTTAGTGCTCTTAAAAGTCTAACTTTCTAGTTGAGCCTTCGTGCCACGTTTCGTAAGGTAAAGACGCTAATGGACCAAGTTATGTCTCAAATTGCTCAAAAACGTCAAAAGCTCCTCTATGGAGAGAGTTGAGAAATTCCAAAGCATCAATGTGGACCGTTGTACTCTATTTAGTGCTCTTAAAAGTCTAACCTGCTAGTTGAGCCTTCGGGCCACGTTTCCTAAGGTAAAGATGCGAATAGACCAAGTTACGTTTGGAATAGCACAAAAAGCGAAAAGCTCCTCTATGGAGAGAGTTGAGCAATTCCAAAGCATCAATGCGGACCGTTGCACGTTATTCAATGTTCTTAAAAGTCTAACTTGCTAGTTTAGCCTCCGTGCAACGTTTCGTAAGTTAAAGATGCGAATAGACCAAGTTATGTTTGAAATTGTACGAAAACGTGAAAAGCTCCTCTATGGAAAGAGTTGAGCAATTCCAAAGCATCAATGTGGACTGTTGTACTCTACTTAGTGCTCATAAAAGTCTAACTTGCTGGTTGAGCCTTCGTGCCACGTTTCGTAAGGTAAAGACGCTAATAGACCAAGTTATGTTTGAAATTGGACAAAAACGTGAAAAGCTCCTCTATGGTGAGAGTTGAGCAATTCCAAAGCGTCAAAGTGGACCGTTGTACTCTATTTAGTGCTCTTAAGAGTCTAACTTTCTAGTTCAGCCTTCGTGCCACGGTTCATAAGGTAAAGACGCTAATAGACCAAGTTATGTCTCAAATTGCTCAGAAACGTCAAAAGCTCCTCTATGGAGAGAGTTGAGAAATTCCAAAGCATCAATGTGGACCGTTGTACTCTATGTAGTGCTCTTAAAAGTCTAACTCGCTAGTTGATCCTTTGGGCCACGTTTCGTAAGGTAAAGATGCGACTAGACCAAGTTATGTTTGAAATTGCACAAAAACGTGAAAAGCTCCTCTATGGAGAGAGTTGAGCAATTCCAAACCATCAATGTGGACTGTTGTACTCTTCTTAGTGCTCTTAAAAGTCTAACTTGCTAGTTGAGCCTTCGTGCCATGTTTCGTAAGGTAAAGATGCGAACAGACCAAGTTATGTTTGAAATTGCAAAAAAAACGTGAAAAGCTCCTCTATGGAGAGAGTTGAGCAATTCCAAAGCATCAATGTGGACCGTTGTACTCTATTTAGTGCTCTTAAAAGTCTAACTTTCAAGTTGAGCCATCGTGCCACGTTTAGTAAGGTAAAGACGCTAATGGACCAAGTTATGTCTAAAATTGCTCAAAAACGTCAAAAGCTCCTCTATGGAGAGAGTTGAGAAATTCCAAAGCATCAATGTGGACCATTGTACTCTATTTAGTGCTCTTAAATGTCTAACTTGCTAGTTGATCCTTCGGCCCACGTTTCGGAAGGTAAAGATGCGACTAGACCAAGTTATGTTTGAAATTGCACAAAAACGTGAAAAGCTCCTCAATGGAGAGAGTTGAGCAATTCCAAAGCATCAATGTGGACCATTGTAGTCCGTTTAGTGCTCTCTGCTAGTTGAGCCTTCGTGCCATGTCTCGTAAGGTAAAGATGCGAATAGACCAAGTTATGTTTGAAATTGCACAAAAACGTGAAAAGCTCCTCTATGGAGAGAGTTGAGCAATTCCAAAGCACCAATGTGGACCGTTTTACTCTATTTTCTGCTCTTAAAAGTCTAACTTTCTAGTTGAGCCTTCATGCCACGTTTCGTAAGGTAAAGATGCGACTAGACCAAGTTATGTTTGAAATTGCACAAAAACGTTAAAAGCTCCTCTATGGAGAGAGTTGAGCAACTCCAAAGCATCAATGTGGACCGTTGTACTCCGTTTAGTGCTTTTAAAAGTCTAACTGGCTAGTTGGCCCTTCGTGCCATGTTTCGTAAGGTAAAGATGCGAATAGACCAAGTTATGTTTGAAATTGCACAAAAACCTGAAAAGCTCCTCCATGGAGAGAGTTGAGCAATTCCAAAGCTTCAATGTGGACCGTTGTACTCTATTTTGTGCTCTTAAAAGTCTAACTTTCTAGTTGAGCCTTCATGCCACGTTTCGTAAGGTAAAGATACGACTAGACCAAGTTATGTTTGAAATTGCACAAAAACGTGAAAAGCTCCTCTATGGAGAGAGTTGAGCAACTCCAAAGAATCAATGTGGACCGTTCTACTCGACCTAGTGCTCTTAAAAGTCTAACTTGCTAGCTGAGCCTTCGTGCCACGTTTCGTAATGTAAAGATGCGAATAGACCAAGTTATGTTTGAAAATGCACAAAAACGTGAAAAGCTCCTCTATGGAGAGAGTTGAGCAATTCCAAAGCATCAATGTGGACCGTTGTACTCTATTTAGTCCTCTTAAAAGTCTAACTTTCTAGTTGAGCCTTCGTGCCACGGTTCGTAAGGTAAAGACGCTAATGGACCAAGTTATGTCTCAAATTGCTCAAAAACGTCAAAAGCTTCTCTATGGAGAGAGTTGATAAATTCCAAAGCATCAATGTGGACCGTTGTACTCTATTTAGTGCTCTTAAAAGTCTAACCTGCTAGTTGACCCTTTGGGCCACATTTCCTAAGGTAAAGATGCGAATAGACCAACTTACGTTTGGAATTGCACAAAAAGCGAAAAGCTCCTTTATGGAGAGAGTTGAGCAATTCCAAAGCATCAATGTGGACCGTTGCACGTTATTCAATGTTCTTAGAAGTCTAACTTGCTAGTTTAGCCTCCATGCAACGTTTCGAAAGTTAAAGATCCGAATTGACCAAGTTACGTTTGAAATTGTACGAAAACGGGAAAAGCTCCTCTATGGAAAGAGTTGAGCAATTCCAAAGCATCAATGTGGACTGTTGTACTCTACTTAGTGCTCTTAAAAGTCTAACTTGCTGGTTGAGCCTTCGTGCCACGTTTCATAAGGTAAAGACGCTAATAGACCAAGTTCTGTTTGAAATTGGACAAAAACGTGAAAAGCTCCTCTATGGTGAGAGTTGAGCAATTCCAAAGCGTCAAAGTGGACCGTTGTACTCTATTTAGTGCTCTTAAGAGTCTAACTTTCTAGTTCAGCCTTCGTGCCACGGTTCATAAGGTAAAGACGCTAATAGACAAGTTATGTCTCAAATTGCTCAGAAACGTCAAAAGCTCCTCTATGGAGAGAGTTGAGAAATTCCAAAGCATCAATGTGGACCGTTGTACTCTATGTAGTGCTCTTAAAAGTCTAACTCGCTAGTTGATCTTTTGGGCCACGTTTCGTAAGGTAAAGATGCGACTAGACCAAGTTATGTTTGAAATTGCACAAAAACGTGAAAAGCTCCTCTATGGAGAGAGTTGAGCAATTCGAAACCATCAATGTGGACTGTTGTACTCTGTTTAGTGTTCTTAAAAGTATAACTTGCTAGTTGAGCCTTCGTGCCATGTTTCGTAAGGTAAAGATGCGATTAGACCAAGTTATGTTTGAAATTACAAAAAAAACGTGAAAAGCTCCTCTATGGAGAGAGTTGAGCAATTCCAAAGCATCAATGTGGACCGTCGTACTCTATTTGGTGCTCTTAAATGTCTAACCTGCTAGTTGAGCCTTCGGGCCACGTTTCCTAAGGTAAAGATGCGAATAGACCAAGTTACGTTTGGAATTGCACAAAAACGTGAAAAGCTTCTCTATGGAGAAAGTTGAGCAATTCCAAAGCATCAATGTTGACCGTTGCACGTTATTCAATGTTCTTAGATGTCTAACTTGCTAGTTTAGCCTTCGGGCAACGTTTCGTAAGTTAAAGATGCGAATAGACCAACTTATGTTTGAAATTGTACAAAAACGTGAAAAGCTCCTCTATGGAAGGAGTTGAGCAATTCCAAAGAATCGATGTGGACCGTTCTACTCGACCTAGTGCTCTTAAAAGTCTAACTTGCTAGCTGAGCCTTCGTGCCACGTTTCGTAATGTAAAGATGCGAATAGACCAAGTTATATTTGAAAATGCACAAAAACGTGAAAAGCTCCTCTATGGAGAGAGTTGAGCAATTCCAAAGCATCAATGTGGACCGTTGTACTCTATTTAGTCCTCTTAAAAGTCTAACTTTCTAGTTGAGCCTTCATGCCACGGTTCGTAAGGTAAAGACGCTAATGGACCAAGTTATGTCTCAAATTGCTCAAAAACGTCAAAAGCTTCTCTATGGAGAGAGTTGATAAATTCCAAAGCATCAATGTGGACCGTTGTACTCTATTTAGTGCTCTTAAAAGTCTAACCTGCTAGTTGAGCCTTTGGGCCACGTTTCCTAAGGTAAAGATGCGAATAGACCAACTTACGTTTGGAATTGCACAAAAAGCGAAAACCTCCTTTATGGAGAGAGTTGAGCAATTCCAAAGCATCAATGTGGACCGTTGCACGTTATTCAATGTTCTTAGAAGTCTAACTTGCTAGTTTAGCCTCCGTGCAACGTTTCGTAAGTTAAAGATGCGAATAGACCAAGTTATGTTTCAAATTGTACGAAAACGGGAAAAGCTCCTCTATGGAAAGAGTTGAGCAATTCCAAAGCATCAATGTGGACTGTTGTACTCTACTTAGTGCTCTTAAAAGTTTAACTTGCCGGTTGAGCCTTCGTGCCACGTTTCGTAAGGTAAAGACGCTAATAGACCAAGTTATGTTTGAAATTGCACAAAAACGTGAAAAGCTCCTGTATGGAGAGAGTTGAGCAATTCCAAACTATCAATGTGGACTGTTGTACTCTGTTTAGTGCTCTTAAAAGTATAACTTGCTAGTTGAGCCTTCGTGCCATGTTTCGTAAGGTAAAGATGCGAATAGACCAAGTTATGTTTGAAATTACAAAAAAAACGTGAAAACCTCCTCTATGGAGAGAGTTGAGCAATTCCAAAGCATCAATGTGGACCGTCGTACTCTATTTAGTGCTCTTAAATGTCTAACCTGCTAGTTGAGCCTTCGGGCCACGTTTCCTAAGGTAAAGATGCGAATAGACCAAGTTACGTTTGGAATTGCACAAAAACTTGAAAAGCTCCTCTATGGAGAAAGTTGAGCAATTCCAAAGCATCAATGTTGACCGTTGCACGTTATTCAATGTTCTTAGATGTCTAACTTGCTAGTTTAGCCTTCGGGCAACGTTTCGTAAGTTAAAGATGCGAATAGACCAACTTATGTTTGAAATTGTACAAAAACGTGAAAAGCTCCTCTATGGAAGGAGTTGAGCAATTCCAAAGAATCGATGTGGACCGTTCTACTCGACCTAGTGCTCTTAAAAGTCTAACTTGCTAGCTGAGCCTTCGTGCCACGTTTCATAATGTAAAGCTGCGAATAGACCAAGTTATGTTTGAAAATGCACAAAAACGTGAAAAGCTCCTCTATGGGGAGAGTTGAGCAATTCCAAAGCATCAATGTGGACCGTTGTACTCTATTTAGTCCTCTTAAAAGTCTAACTTTCTAGTTGAGCCTTCGTGCCACGGTTCGTAAGGTAAAGACGCTAATGGACCAAGTTATGTCTCAAATTGCTCAAAAACGTCAAAAGCTTCTCTATGGAGAGAGTTGATAAATTCCAAAGCATCAATGTGGACCGTTGTACTCTATTTAGTGCTCTTAAAAGTCTAACCTGCTAGTTGAGCTTTTGGGCCACGTTTCCTAAGGTAAAGATGCGAATAGACCAACTTACGTTTGGAATTGCACAAAAAGCGAAAAGCTCCTTTATGGAGAGAGTTGAGCAATTCCAAAGCATCAATGTGGACCGTTGCACGTTATTCAATGTTCTTAGAAGTCTAACTTGCTAGTTTAGCCTCCGTGCAACGTTTCGTAAGTTAAAGATGCGAATAGACCAAGTTATGTTTCAAATTGTACGAAAACGGGAAAAGCTCCTCTATGGAAAGAGTTGAGCAATTCCAAAGCATCAATGTGGACTGTTGTACTCTACTTAGTGCTCTTAAAAGTCTAACTTGCTAGTTGAGCCTTCGTGCCACGTTTCGTAAGGTAAAGACGCGAATAGACCAAGTTATGTTTGAAATTGCACAAAAACGTGAAAAGCTCCTCTATGGTGAGAGTTGAGCAATTCCAAAGCATCAAAGTGGACCGTTGTACTCTATTTAGTGCTCTTAAGAGTCTAACTTTCTAGTTCAGCCTTCGTGCCACGGTTCTTAAAGTAAAGACGCTAATAGACCAAGTTATGTCTCAAATTGCTCAGAAACGTCAAAAGCTCCTCTATGGAGAGAGTTGAGAAATACCAAAGCATCAATGTGGACCGTTGTCCTCTATGTAGTGCTCTTAAAAGTCTAACTCGCTAGTTGATCCTTTGGGCCACGTTTCGTAAGGTAAAGATGCGACGAGACCAAGTTATGTTTGAAATTGCACAAAAACGTGAAAAGCTCCTCTATGGAGAGAGTTGTGCAATTCCAAACCATCAATGTGGACTGTTGTACTCTGCTTAGTGCTCTTAAAAGTCTAACTTGCTAGTTGAGCCTTCGTGCCATGTTTCGTAAGGTAAAGATGCAAATAGACCAAGTTATGTTTGAAATTGCAAAAAAAAAGTGAAAAGCTCCTCTATGGAGAGAGTTGAGCAATTCCAAAGCATCAATGTGGACCGTTGTACTCTATTTAGTGCTCTTAAAAGTCTAACTTTCTAGTTGAGCCTTCGTGCCACGTTTCGTAAGGTAAAGACGCTAATGGACCAAGTTATGTCTCAAATTGCTCAAAAACGTCAAAAGCTCCTCTATGGAGAGAGTTGAGAAATTCCAAAGCATCAATGTGGACCATTGTACTCTATTTAGTGCTCTTAAAAGTCTAACTTGGTAGTTGATCCTTCGGGCCACGTTTCGCAAGGTAAAGATGCGACTAGACAAAGTTATGTTTGAAATTGCACAAAAACGTGAAAAGCTCCTCTATGGAGAGAGTTGAGCAATTCCAAAGCACCAATGTGGACCGTTTTACTCTATTTTGTGCTCTTAAAATTCTAACTTTCTAGTTGAGCCTTCGTGCCACGATTCGTAAGGTAAAGATGCGAATAGACCAAGTTATGTTTGAAATTGCATAAAAACGTGAAAAGCTCCTCTATGGTGAGAGTTGAGCAATTCCAAAGCATCAATGTGGACCGTTGCACATTATTCAATGTTCTTAGAAGTCTAACTTGCTAGTTTAGCCTCCGTGCAACGTTTCGTAAGTTAAAGATGCGAATAGACCAAGTTACGTTTGAAATTGTACGAAAACGGGAAAAGCTCCTCTATGGAAAGAGTTGAGCAATTCCAAAGCATCAATGTGGACTGTTGTACTCTACTTAGTGCTCTTAAAAGTCTAACTTGCTTGTTGAGCCTTCGTGCCACGTTTCGTAAGGTAAAGACGCTAATAGACCAAGTTATGTTTGAAGTTACACAAAAACGTGAAAAGCTCCTCTATGGTGAGAGTTGAGCAATTCCAAAGCATCAAAGTGGACCGTTGTACTCTATTTAGTGCTCTTAAGAGTCTAACTTTCTAGTTCAGCCTTCGTGCCACGGTTCATAAGGTAAAGACGCTAATAGACCAAGTTATGTCTCAAATTGCTCAGAAACGTCAAAAGCTCCTCTATGGAGAGAGTTGAGAAATTCCAAAGCATCAATGTGGACCATTGTACTCCGTTTAGTGCTCTCTGCTAGTTGAGCCTTCGTGCCATGTCTCGTAAGGTAAAGATGCGAATAGACCAAGTTATGTTTGAAATTGCACAAAAACGTGAAAAGCTCCTCTATGGAGAGAGTTGAGCAATTCCAAAGCACCAATGTGGACCGTTTTACTCTATTTTGTGCTCTTAAAAGTCTAACTTTCTAGTTGAGCCTTCGTGCCACGTTTCGTAAGGTAAAGATGCGAATAGACCAAGTTATGTTGGAAATTGCACAAAAACGTGAAAAGCTCCTCTATGGTGAGAGTTGAGCAATTCCAAAGCATCAATGTGGACCGTTGTACTCTATTTAGTGCTCTTAAGAGTCTAACTTTCTAGTTCAGCCTTCGTGCCACGGTTCATAAGGTAAAGACGCTAATAGACCAAGTTATGTCTCAAATTGCTTAGAAACGTCAAAAGCTCCTCTATGGAGAGAGTTTAGAAATTCCAAAGCATCAATGTGGACCGTTGTACTCTATGTAGTGCTCTTAAAAGTCTAACTCGCTAGTTGATCCTTTGGGCCACGTTTCGTAAGGTAAAGATGCGACTAGACCAAGTTATGTTTGAAATTGCACAGAAACGTGAAAAGCTCCTCTATGGAGAGAGTTGAGCAATTCCAAACCATCAATGTGGACTGTTGTACTCTGCTTAGTGCTCTCTGCTAGTTGAGCCTTCGTGCCACGTTTCGTAAGGTAAAGACGCGAATAGACCAAGTTATGTTTGAAATTGCACAAAAACGTGAAAAGCTCCTCTATGGTGAGAGTTGAGCAATTCCAAAGCATCAATGTGGACCGTTGTACTCTATTTAGTGCTCTTAAGAGTCTAACTTTCTAGTTCAGCCTTCGCGCCACGGTTCATAAGGTAGAGACGCTAATAGACCAAGTTATGTCTCAAATTGCTCAGAAACGTCAAAAGCTCTTCTATGGACAGAGTTGAGAAATTCCAAAGCATCAATGTGGACCGTTGTACTCTATGTAGTGCTCATAAAAGTCTAACTTGCTAGTTGATCCTTCGGGCCACGTTTCGTAAGGTAAAGATGCGACTAGACCAAGTTATGTTTGAAATTTTACAAAAACGTGAAAAGCTCCTCTATGGAGAGAGTTGAGCAATTCCAAACCATCAATGTGGACCGTTGTACTCTGTTTAGTGCTCTTAAAAGTCTAACTTGCTAGTTGTGCCTTCGTGCCATGTTTCATAAGGTAAAGATGCGAATAGACCAAGTTATGTTTGAAATTGCAAAAAAACGTGAAAAGCTCCTCTATGGAGAGAGTTGAGCAATTCCAAAGCATCAATGTGGACCGTTGTACTCTATTTAGTGCTCTTAAAAGTCTAACTTTCTAGTTGAGCCTTCGTGCCACGGTTCGTAAGGTAAAGACGCAAATGGACTAAGTTATGTCTCAAATTGCTCAAAAACGTCAAAAGCTCCTCTATGGAGAGAGTTGAGAAATTCCAAAGCATCAATGTGGACCATTGTACTCTATTTAGTGTTCTTAAAATTCTAACTTGCTAGTTGATCCTTCGGGCCACGTTTCGGAAGGTAAAGATGCGACTAGACCAAGTTATGTTTCAAATTGCACAAAAACGTGAAAAGCTTTTCTATGGAGAGAGTTTAGCAATTCCAAAGCATCAATGTGGACCATTGCATGCTATTTAATGTTCTTAGAAGTCTAACTTGCTAGTTTAGCCTTCGTGCAACGTTTCGTAAGTTAAAGATGCGAAAAGACCAAGTTATGTTTGAAATTGCACAAAAACGTGAAAAGCTCTTCTATGGAAAGAGTTGAGCAATTCCAAAGCATCAATGTGGATTGTTGTACTCTATTTAGTGCTTCTAAAAGTTCAACTTGCTAGTTGAGCTTTCGTGCCACGTTTCGTCAGGTAAAGACGCGAATAGACCAAGTTATGTGTCAAATTGCACAAAAACATGAAAAGCTCCCCTGTGGAGAGAGTTAAGAAATTCCAAAACATCAATGTGGACTGTTGTACTCTATTGAGTGCTTTTAAAAGTCTAACTTGCTAGTTCAGTCTTCGTGCCACGTTTCGTAAGGTAAAGATGCGAATAGACCAAGTTATGTTTGAAAGTGCACAAAAACGTGAAAAGCTCCTATGTGGAGAGAGTTGAGCAATTCCAAAGCATCAATGTGGACCGTTATACTCTATTGAGTGCTCTTTAAAAGTCTAACTTGCTAGTTGAGCCTTCGTGCCACGTTTCGTAAGGTAAAGATGCAAATAGACCAAGTTATGTTTGAAATTGCACAAAAAAGTGAAAAGCTCCTCTATGGAGAGAGTTGAGCAATTCCAAAGCATCAATGTGGACCGTTGTACTCTACTTAGTGCTCTTAAAAGTCTAACTTGCTAGTTGAGCCTTCGTTCCACGTTTCGTAAGGTAAAGACGCGAATAGACGAAGTTATATTTGAAATTGCACAAAAACGTGAAAAGCTCCTCTATGGTGAGAGTTGAGCAATTCCAAAGCATCAATATGGACCGTTGTACTCTATTTAGTGCTCTTAAGAGTCTAACTTTCTAGTTCAGCCTTCGTGCCACGGTTCATAAGGTAAAGACGCTAATAGACCAAGTTATGTCTCAAATTGCTCAGAAACGTCAAAAGCTCCTCTATGGAGAGAGTTGAGAAATTCCAAAGCATCAATGTGGACCGTTGTACTCTATGTAGTGCTCTTAAAAGTCTAACTTGCTAGTTGATCCTTCGGGCCATGTTTCGTAAGGTAAAGATGCGACTAGACCAAGTTATTTTTGAAATTTTACAAAAACGTGAAAAGCTCCTCTATGGAGAGAGTTGAGCAATTCCAAACCATCAATGTGGACAGTTGTACTTTGTTTAGTGCTCTTAAAAGTCTAACTTGCTAGTTGAGCCTTCGTGCCATGTTTCGTAAGGTAAAGATGCGAATAGACCAAGTTATGTTTGAAATTGCACAAAAACGTGAAAAGCTCCTCTATGGTGAGAGTTGAGCAATTCCAAAGCATCAATGTGGACCGTTGTACTATATTTAGTGCTCTTAAAAGTCTAACTTTCTAGTTGAGCCTTCGTGCCACGGTTCGTAAGGTAAAGACGCAAATGGACCAAGTTATGTCTCAAATTGCTCAAAAACGTCAAAAGCTCCTCTATGGAGAGAGTTGAGAAATTCCAAAGCATCAATGTGGACCATTTTACTCTATTTAGTGTTCTTAAAAGTCTAACTTGCTACTTGATCCTTCGGGCCACGTTTCGGAAGGTAAAGATGCGACTAGACCAAGTTATGTTTGAAATTGCACAAAAACGTGAAAAGCTCCTCCATGGAGAGAGTTTAGCAATTCCAAAGCATCAATGTGGACCATTGCACGCTATTTAATGTTCTTACAAGTCTAACTTGCTAGTTTAGCCTTCGTGCAACGTTTTGTAAGTTAAAGATGTGAATAGACCAAGTTATGTTTGAAATTGCACAAAAACGTGAAAAGCCCCTCTATGGAAAGAGTTGAGCAATTCCAAAGCATCAATGTGGACCGTTGTACTCTATTTAGTGCTTCTAAAAGTCCAACTTGCTAGTTGAGCCTTCGTGCCACGTTTCAGAAGGCAAAGACGCGAATAGACCAAGTTATGTTTGAAATTGCACAAAAACGTGAAAAGCTCCTATGTGGAGAGAGTTGAGCAATTCCAAAGCATCAATGTGGACCGTTATACTCTATTGAGTGCTCTTTAAAAGTCTAACTTGCTAGTTGAGTCTTCGTGCCAAGTTTCGTAAGGTAAAGATGCGAATAGACCAAGTTATGTTTGAAATTGCACAAAAACATGAAAAGTTCCTCTGTGGAGAGAGTTGAGCAATTCCAAAGCATCAATTTGGATCGTTGTACTCGACTTAGTGCTCTTAAAAGTCTAACTTGCTAGTTGAGCCTTCGTGCCACGTTTCATAAGGTAAAGACGCGAATAGACCAAGTTATGTTTGAAAATGAACAAAAACGTGAAAAGCTCCTCTATGGAGAGAGTTGAGCAATTCCAAAGAATCAATGTGGACCGTTGTACTCTATTTAGTGCTCTTAAAAGTCTAACTTTCTAGTTGAGCATTCGTGCCACGTTTCGTAAGGTAAAGATGCGACTAGACCAAGTTATGTTTGAAATTGCACAAAAACGTGAAAAGCTCCTCTATGGAGAGAGTTGAGCAATTCCAAAGCATCAATGTGGACCATTGTACTCTGTTTAGTGATCTTAAAAGTCTAACTTGCTAGTTGAGCCTTCGTGCCATGTTTCGTAAGGTAAAGATGCGAATAGACCAAGTTATGTTTGAAATTGCACAAAAACGTGAAAAGCCCCTCTATGGAGAGAGTTGAGCAATTCCAAAGCATCAATGTGGACCGTTGTACTCTATTTAGTGCTCTTAAAAGTCTAACTTTCTAGTTGAGCCTTCGCGCCACGGTTCGTAAGGTTAAGACGCTAATGGCCAAGTTATGTCTCAAATTGCTCAAAAACGTCAAAACCTTCTCTATGGAGAGAGTCGAGAAATTCCAAAGCATCAATGTGGACCGTTGTACTCTATTTAGTGCTCTTAAAAGTCTAACCTGCTAGTTCAGCCTTCGGGCCACGTTTCCTAAGGTAAAGATGCGAATAGACCAAGTTATGTTTGGAATTACACAAAAACGTGAAAAGCTCCTCTATGGAGAGAGTTGAGCAATTCCAAAGCATCAATGTGGACCGTTGCACGCTATTTAACGTTCTTAGAAGTCTAACTTGCTAGTTTAGCGTTCGTGCAACGTTTCGTAAGTTAAAGAAGCGAATAGGCCAAGTTATGTTTGAAATTGCACAAAAACGTGAAAAGCTCCTCTATGGAAAGAGTTGAGCAATTCCAAAGCATCAATGTGGACCGTTGTACTCTCTTTAGTGTTCCTCGAAGTCTAACTTGCTATTTGAGCCTTCGTGCCACGTTTCGTATGGTAAAGAGGCGAATACACCAAGTTATGTTTGAAGTTGTATGAAAACGTGAAAAGCTGCTCTATGGAAAAAGTTGAGCAATTCCAAAGATTCAATGTGGATCTTTGTAGTCTATTTAGTGCTTCTAAAAGTCTAACTTGCTAGTTGAGCCTTCGTGCCACGTTTCGTAAGGTAAAGACGCGAATAGACCATGTTATGTCTCAAATTGCACAAAAATGTGAAAAGCTTCTCTGTGGAGAGAGTTGAGCAATTCCAACGCATCATTGTGGACCGTTGTACTCTATTGAGTGCTCTTAAAAGTCTAACTTGCTAGTTGAGTCTTCGTGCCACGTTTCGTAAGGTAAAGATGCGAATAGACCAAGTTATGTTTGAAATTGCACAAAAACGTGAAAAGCTCCTCTGTGGAGAGAGTCGAGCAATTCCGAAGCATCAATGTGGACCGTTGTACTCTATTGAGTGCTATTTAAAAGTCTAACTTACTAGTTGAGCCTTCGTGCCACGTTTCGTAAGGTGAAGATGCGAATAGACCAAGTTATGTTTGAAATTGCACAAAAAGTGAAAAGCTCCTCTATGGGGAGAGTTGAGCAATTCCAAAGCATCAATGTGGACCGCTGTACTCGACTTAGTGCTCTAAAAAGTCTAACTTGCTAGTTGAGCCTTCGTGCCACGTTTCGTAAGGTAAAGACGCAAATAGACCAAGTTATGTCTCAAATTGCACAAAAACTTGAAAAGCTCCTCTGTGGAAGGAGTTGAGCAACTCCAAAGCATCAATGTGGACCGTTGCACGCTATTTAATGTTCTTAGAAGTCTCACTTGCTAGTTTAACCTTCGTGCAACGTTTCGTAAGTTAACGATACGAATAGACCAAGTTATGTTTGAAATTGCACAAAAACGTGAAATGCTTCTCTATGGAAAGAGTTGAGAAATTACGAAGCATCAATGTGGACCGTTGTACTCTATGTAGTGCTCCTAAAAGTCTAACTTGCTGGTTGAGCCTTCGTGCCACGTTTCGTAAGGTAAAGACGCGAATAGACCAAGTTATGTCTCAAATTGCACAAAAACGTGAAAAGTTCCTCTGTGGAGAGAGTTGAGCAATTCCAAAGCATCAATGTGGACCATTGTACTCTATTGAGTGCTCTTAAAATTCTAACTTGCTAGATGAGCCTTCGTGCCACGTTTCGTAAGGTAAAGATGCGAATAGACCAAGTTCCGTTTGAAATTGCACAAAAATGAGAAAAGCTCCTCTGTAGAGAGAGTTGAGCAATTGCAAATCATCAATGTGGGTCGTTGTACTCTATTTAGTGCTCTTAAAAGTCTAACTTGCTAGTTGAGCCTTCGTGCCACGTTTCGTATGGTAAAGACGCGAATAGGCCAAGTTATGTTTGAAATTGCACAAAAACGTGAAAAGCTCCTGTATGGCGAGAGTTGAGCAATCTCAAAGCATCAATGTGGACCGTTGTACTCTATTTACTCCTCTTAAAAGTCTAACTTGCTAGCTGATCCTTCGTGCCACGTTTCTTAAGGTAAAGACGCGAATAGACCAATTTATGTTTGAAGTTGCACAACAACGTGAAAACCTCCTCTATGGAGAGAGTTGAGCAATTCCAAAGCATCAATGTGGACCGTTGTACTCTATTTAGTGCTCCGAAAAGTCTAACTTTCTAGCTCAGCCTTCGTGCCACGGTTCGTAAGGTAAATACTCGAATAGACCAAGTTATGTTTGAAATTGCACAAAAACGAGAAATTCTAAAGCATCAATGTGGGCCGTTGTACTCTATTTGGTGCTCTTAAAAGTCTAAGTTGCTAGTTGAGCCTTCGGGCCACGTTTCGTAAGGTAAAGATGCGAATAGACGAAGTTATGTCTGAAATTGCAAAAAAACGTGAAAAGCTCCTCTATGGAGAGAGTTGAGCAATTCCGAAGCATCAATGTGGACCGTTGTACTCTATTTAGTGCTCTTAAAAGTCTAACTTTCTAGTTGAGCCTTCGCGCCACGGTTCGTTAGGTAAAGACGCTAATGGCCAAGTTATGTCTCAAATTGCTCAAAAACGTCAAAACCTTCTCTATGGAGAGAGTTGAGCAATTCCAAAGCATCAATGTGGACCGTTGTACTCTATTTAGTGCTCCGAAAAGTCTAACTTTCTAGCTCAGCCTTCGTGCCACGGTTCGTAAGGTAAATACTCGAATAGACCAAGTTATGTTTGAAATTGCACAAAAACGAGAAATTCTAAAGCATCAATGTGGGCCTTTGTACTCTATATGGTGCTCTTAAAAGTCTAAGTTGCTAGTTGAGCCTTCGGGCCACGTTTCGTAAGGTAAAGATGCGAATAGACGAAGTTATGTCTGAAATTGCAAAAAAAACGTGAAAAGCTCCTCTATGGAGAGAGTTGAGCAATTCCGAAGCATCAATGTCGACCGTTGTACTCTATTGAGTGCTCTTAAAAGTCTAACTTGCTAGCTGAGCCTTCGTGCCACGTTTCGTAAGGTAAAGATGTGAATAGACCAACTTATGTTTGAAATTGCAAAAAACGTGAAAAGCTCCTCTGTGGAGAGAGTTGAGCAATTCCAAAGCATCAATGTGGACCGTTGTACTCTACTTAGTGCTCTTAAAAGTCTAACTTCCTAGTTGAGCCTTCGTGCCACGTTTCGCAAGGTAAAGACGTGAATAGACCAAGTTATGTCTCAAATTGCTCAAAGACTAGAAAGGCTCCTCTATGGAGAGAGGTGAGCAATTCCAAAGCATCATTGTGGACCGTTGTACTCTATTTAGTGCTCTTAAAAGTCTATATTGCTAGTTGAGACTTCGTGCCACGTTTCATAAGGTAAAGATGCGCATAGACCAAGTTATGTTTGAAATTGCACAAAAACGAGAAAAGCTCCCCTATGGAGAGAGTTGAGCAATTCCAAAGCATCAATGTGGGCCGTTGTACTCTATTTAGTGCTCTTAAAAGTCTAACTTGCTAGTCGAGCCTTCATGCCACGTTTCGTAAGGTAAATATTCGAATAGACCAAGTTATGTTTGGAATTGCACAAAAACGTGAAAAGCTCCTCTATGGAGAGAGTTGAGCAGTTCCAAAGCATCAATGTGGACCGTTGTACTCAATTTAGTGCTCCTAAAAGTCTAACTTGCTAGTTGAGCCTTCGTGCCACGTTTCGTAAGGTAAAGACGTGAATAGACCAAGCTATTTCTCAAATTGCACAAAAACGTGAAAAGCTCCTCTGTGGGGAGAGTTGAGCAATTCCGAAGCATCAATGTGGACCGTTGTGCTCTATTAAGTTCTCTTAAAAGTCTAACTTTCTAGCTGAGCCTTCGTGCCACGTTTCGTAAGGTAAAGATGCGAATAGACCAAGTTATGTTTGAAATTGCACAAAAACGTGAAAAGCTCCTCCATGGAGAGAGTTGAGCAAGTCCAAACCATCAATGTGCACAGTTGTACTCTACTTAGTGCTCTTAAAAGTCTAACTTGCTAGTTGAGCCTTCGTGCCACGTTTCGTAAGGTAAAGACGTGAATAGACCAAGTTATGTCTCAAATTGCTCAAAGACGTTAAAAGCTCCTCCATGGAGAGAGGTGAGCAATTCCAAAGTATCATTGTGGACCGTTGTACTCTATTTAGTGCTCTTAAGAGTCTATCTTGCTAGTTCAGTCTTCGTGTCACGTTTTGTAAGGTAATGATGCGCATAGACCAAGTTATGTTTGAAATTGCACAAAAACGAGAAAATCTCCTCTATGGAGAGAGTCGAGCAATTCCAAAGCATCAATGTGGGCCGTTTTACTCTATTTAGTGCTCTTAAAAGTCTAACTTCCTATTTGAGCCTTCTTACCACGTTTCGTAAGGTAAAGACGCGAATAGACCAAGTTATGTCTCAAATTGCTCAAAAACGTCAAAAGCTCCTCTATGGAGAGAGTTGAGCAATTCCAAAGCATCAATGTGGACCGATGCACTCTATTTAGTTCTCTTAAAAGTCTAACTTTCTAGTAGAGCCTTCGTGCCACGTTTCGTAAGGTAAAGATGCGAATAGACCAACTTATGTTTGAAACTGCACAAAAACGTGAAAAGCTCCTCTATGGAGAGAGTTGAGCAATTCCAAACCATCAATGTGGACCGTTGTACTCTACTTAGTGCTCTTAAAAGTCCAACTGGCTAGTTGAGCCTTCGTGCCACGTTTCGTTAGGTGAAGATGCGAATAGACCAAGTTATGTTTGAAATTGCACGAAAAAGTGAAAAGCTCCTCTATGGGGAGAGTGGAGCAATTCCAAAGCATCAATGTGGACCGTTGTACTCGACTTAGTGCTCTTAAAAGTCTAACTTGCTAGTTGAGCCTTCGTGCCACGTTTCCTAAGGTAAAGACGCGAATAGACCAAGTTATGTCTCAAATTGCACAAAAACGTGAAAAGCTCCTCTGTGGAAGGAGTTGAGCAACTCCAAAGCATCAATGTGGACCGTTGCACGCTATTTAATGTTCTTAGAAGTCTCACTTCCTAGTTTAACCTTCGTGCAACGTTTCGTAAGTTAAAGATGCGAATAGACCAAGTTATGTTTGAAATTGCACAAAAACATGAAAAGCTCCTCTATGGAAAGAGTTGAGAAATTCCAAAGCATCAATGGGGACCGTTGTACTCTATTTAGTGCTCCTAAAAGTCTAACTTGCTGGTTGAGCCTTCATGCCACGTTTCGTAAGGTAAAGACGCGAATAGACCAAGTTATGTTTGAAATTGCACAAAAACGTGAAAAGCTCCTCTATGGTGAGAGTTGAGCAATTCCAAAGCATCAATGTGGACCGTTGTACTCTATTTAGTGCTCTTAAGAGTCTAACTTGCTAGTAGAGCCTTCGTGCCACGTTTCGTAAGGTAAAGACGCGAATATACCAAGTTATGTCTCAAATTGCACAAAAACGTGAAAAGTTCCTCTGTTTAGAGAGTTGAGCAATTCCAAAGCGTGAATGTGGACCGTTGTACTCGACTTAGTGCTCTTAAAAGTCTAACTTGCTAGTTGAGCCTTCGTGCCACGTTTCCTAAGGTAAAGACGCGAATAGACCAAGTTATGTCTCAAATTGCACAAAAACGTGAAAAGCTCCTCTGTGGAAGGAGTTGAGCAACTCCAAAGCATCAATGTGGACCGTTGCACGCTATTTAATGTTCTTAGAAGTCTCACTTCCTAGTTTAACCCTCGTGCAACGTTTCGTAAGTTAAAGATGCGAATAGACCAAGTTCCGTTTGAAATTGCACAAAAACGAGAAAAGCTCCTCTGTAGAGAGAGTTGAGCAATTCCAAAGCATCAATGTGGGCCGTTGTACTCTATTTAGTGCTCTTAAAAGTCTAACTTGCAAGAGTAGCCTTCGTGCCACGTTTCGTAAGGTAAAGACGCGAATAGGCCAAGTTATGTTTGAAATTGCACAAAAACGTGAAAAGCTCCTCTATGGCGAGAGTTGAGCAATCCCAAAGCATCAATGTGGACCGTTGTACTCTATTTACTGCTCTTAAAAGTCTAACTTGCTAGCTGATCCTTCGTGCCACGTTTCATAAGGCAAAGACGCGAATAGACCAAGTTATGTTTGAAATTGCACAACAACGTGAAAACCTCCTCTATGGAGAGAGTTGAGCAATTCCAAAGCATCAATGTGGACCGTTGTACTCTATTTAGTGCTCCGAAAAGTCTAACTTTCTTGCTCAACCTTCGTGCCGCGGTTCGTAGGGTAAAGACTCGAATAGGCCAAGTTATGTTTGAAATTGCACAAAAACGAGAAATTCCAAAGCATCAATGGGGACCGTTGTACTCTATTTAGTGCTCCTAAAAGTCTAACTTGCTGGTTGAGCCTTCGTGCCACGTTTCGTAAGGTAAAGACGCGAATAGACCAAGTTATGTCTCAAATTGCACAAAAACGTGAAAAGTTCCTCTGTGGAGAGAGTTGAGCAATTCCAAAGCGTGAATGTGGAACGTTGTACTCTATTGAGTGCTCTTAAAATTCTAACTTGCTAGATGAGCCTTCGTGCCACGTTTCGTAAGGTAAAGATGCGAATAGACCAAGTTCCGTTTGAAATTGCACAAAAACGAGAAAAGCTCCTCTGTAGAGAGAGTTGAGCAATTCCAAAGCATCAATGTGGGCCGTTGTACTCGATTTAGTGCTCTTAAAAGTCTAACTTGCTAGAGTAGCCTTCGTGCCGCGGTTCGTAAGGTAAAGACTCGAATAGGCCAAGTTATGTTTGAAATTGCACAAAAACGAGAAATTCCAAAGCATCAATGTGGGCCGCTGTACTCTATTTGGTGCTCTTAAAAGTCTAAGTTGCTAGTTGAGCCTTCGGGCCACGTTTCATAAGGTAAAGATGCGAATAGACCAAGTTATGTTTGAAATTGCGAAAAAACGTGAAAAGCTCGTCTGTGGAGAGAGCTAAGAAATTCCGAAGCATCAATGTGGACTGTTGTACTCTATTGAGTGCTCTTAAAAGTCTAACTTGCTAGCGGAGCCTTCGTGCCACGTTTCGTAAGGTAAAGATGTGAATAGACCAAGTTATGTTTGAAATTGCAAAAAACGTGAAAAGCTCCTCTGTGGAGAGAGTTGAGCAATTCCAAAGCATCAATGTGGACCGTTGTACTCTACTCAGTGCTCTTAAAAGTCTAACTTGCTAGTTGAGCCTTCGTGCCACGTTTCGTAAGGTAAAGACGCGAATAGACCAAGTTATGTCTCAAATTGCTCAAAGACGTGAAAGGCTCCTCCATGGAGAGGTGTGAGCAATTCCAAAGCATCATTGTGGACCTTTGTACTCTATTTAGTGCTCTTACAAGTCTATCTTGCTAGTTGTGACTTCGTGCCACGTTTCATAAGGTAAAGATGCGCATAGACCAAGTTATGTTTGAAAATGCACAAAAACGAGAAAAGCTCCTCTATGGAGAGAGTTGAGCAATTCCAAAGCATCAATGTGGGCCGTTGTACTCTATTTAGTGCTCCTAAAAGTCTAACTTGCTAGTTGAGCCTTCGTGCCACGTTTCGTAAGGTAAATATGCAAATAGACCAAGTTAGGTTTGGAATTGCACAAAAACGTGAAAAGCTCCTCTATGGAGAGAGTTGAGCAATTCCAAAGCATCAATGTGGACCGTTGTACTCAATTTAGTGCTCCTAAAAATCTAACTTGCTAGTTGAGCCTTCGTGCCAAGTTTCGTAAAGTAAAGACGCGAATAGACCAAGCTATGTCTCAAATTGCACAAAAACGTGAAAAGCTCCTCTGTGGGGAGAGTTGAGCAATTCCGAAGCATCAATGTGGACCGTTGTACTCTATTAAGTGCTCTTAAAAGTCTAACTTTCTTGCTGAGCCTTCGTGCCACGTTTCGTAAGGTAAAGATGCGAATAGACCAAGTTATGTTTGAAATTGCACAAAAACGTGAAAAGCTCCTCCATGGAGAGAGTTGAGCAAGTCCAAACCATCAATGTGGACCGTTGTACTCTATTGAGTGCTCTTAAAAGTCTAACTTGCTAGATGAGCCTTCGTGCCACGTTTCGTAAGGTAAAGATGTGAATAGACCAAGTTATATTTGAAATTGCACAAAAACGTAAAAAGCTCCTCTATGGAGAGAGTTGAGCAATTCCAAAGGATCAATGTGGACCGTTGTACTCTACTTAGTGCTCTTAAAAGTCTAACTTGCTAGTTGAGCCTTCGTGCCACGTTTCTTAAGGTAAAGACGCGAATAGACTAAGTTATGTCTCAAATTGCTCAAAGACGTGAAAAGCTCCTCTATGGAGAGAGTTGAGCAGTCCCAAAGCATCAATGTGGACTGTTGTACCCTGCTTAGTGCTCTTAAAAGTCTAACTTGCTAGTTGAGCCTTCGTGCCGGGTTTCGTAAGGTAAAGACGCGAATAGACCAAGTTATGTTTGATATTGCAGAAAAATGTGAAAAGCTCCTCAATGGAGAGAGTTGAGCAGTCCCAAAGCGTCAATGTGGACCGTTGTACTCTATTTAGTGCTCCCAAAATTCTAGCTTGCTAGTTGAGCCTTCGTGCCACGTTTCCTAAGGTAAAGACGGGAATAGGCCAAGTTATGTCTCAAATTGCACAAAAACGTGAAAAGCTCCACTGTAGGGAGCGTTGAGCAATTCCGAAGCATCAATGTGGACCGTTGTACTCTATTGAGTGCTCTTAAAAGTCTAACTTGCTTGCTGAGCCTTCGCGCCACGTTTCGTAAGGTAAAGATTCGAATAGACCAAGTTATGTTTGAAATTGCACAAAAACGTGAAAAGCTCCTCTATGGAGAGAGTTGAGCAATTCCGAAGAATCAATGTGGACCGTTGTACTTTACTTAGTGCTCTTAAGAGTCTAACTTGCTAGTTGAGCCTTCGTGCCACGTTTCGTAAGGTAAAGATGCGAATAGACCAAGTTATGTCGCAAATTGCTCAAAGACGTGAAAAGCTCCTCTATGGAGAGAGTTGAGAAGTCCCAAAGCATCAATGTGGACCGTTGTACTCTACATAGTGCTCTTAAAAGTCTAACTTGCTAGTTGAGCCTTTGTGCAACGTTTCGTAAGGTAAAGACGCGAATAGACCAAGTTACGTTTGAAATTGTTGAAAAACGTGAAAAGCACCTCTATGGAGAGAGTTGAGCAGTCCCAAAGCATCAATGTGGACCGTTGTACTCTATTTAGCTCTCCTAAAAGTTTAACTTGCTAATTGATCCTTCGTGCCACGTTTCGTAAGGTAAAGACGCGAATAGACCAAGTTATGTTTGAAATTGCACAAAAACGTGAACAGCTCTTCCATGGAGAGAATTGAGCAATTCCAAAGCATCAATGTGGACCGCTGTACTCTATTTAGTGCTCTTAAAAGTGTAACTTTCTACTTGAGTCTTCGTGCCATGGTTCGTAAGGTAAAGACGCGAGTAGACCAAGTTATGTGTCAAATTGCTGAAAAACGTCAACAGCTTTTCTACGAAGAGAGTTGAGCAATTCCAAAACGTCAATGTGGACCGTTGTACTCTATTAAGTGCTTTTAAAAGTCTAACTTGCTAGTCGAGTCTTCGTGCCACATTTGTAAGGTAAAGATGCGAATAGACAAAGTTTTGTTTGAAATTGCACAAAAACGTGAAAAGCTCTTCTATGGAAAGAGTTGAGCAATTACAAAGCATCAATGTGGACCGTTGTACTCTATTTAGTGCACCCAAAAGTCTAACTTGCTAGTTGAGCCTTCGTGCAACGTTTCGTAAGGTAAAGACGCGAATAGACCAAGTTATGTCTCAAATTGCACAAAAACGTGAAAAGCTTCTCTGTGGGGAGAGTTGAGCAATTCCAAAGCATCAATGTGGACCGCTGTACTCTATTGAGTGCTCTTAAAAGTCTAACTTGCTAGCTGAGCCTTCGTGCCACTTTTCGTAAGTTAAAGACGCGAATAGACCAAGTTATGTCTCAAATTGCTCAAAGACGTGAAAAGCTCCTCTATGGAGAGACTTGAGCAGTCCCAAAGCATCAATATCGACCGTTGTACTCTACTTAGTGCTCTTAAAAGTCTAACTTGCTAGTTGAGCCTTCGTGCCACGTTTCGTAAGGTAAAGACGCGAATAGACCAAGTTATGTTTGAAATTGCAGAAAAACGTGAAAAGCTCCTCCATAGAGAGAGTTGAGCAGTCCCAAAGCATGAATGTGGATCGTTGTACTCTATTTATTGCTCTTAAAAGTCTAACTTGTTAGTTGATCCTTCGTGCCACGTTTCGTAAGGTAAAGATGCGAATAGACCAAGTTATGTTTGAAATTGCGTAAAAACGCGAAAAGCTCCTCTATGTAGAGAGTTGAGGAATTACAACGCATCAATTTGGACCATTGTACTCTATTTAGTGCTCTTGAAAGTGTAACTTTCTAGTTGAGCCTTCGTGCCATGGTTCGTAAGGTAAAGACGCGAATAGACCAAGTTCTGTCTCAAATAACTCAAAAACGTCAACAGCTCCTCTACGAAGAGAGTTGAGCAATTCCAAAACGTCAATGTGGACCGTTGCACTCTATTGAGTGCTCTTAAAAGTCTAACTTGCTGGTAGAGCCTTCGTGCCACGTTTCGTAAGGTAAATATGCGAATAGACCAAGTTATGTTTCAAATTGCTCAAAGACGTGAAAAGCTTCTCTATGGAGAGAGTTGAGGAGTCCCAAAGCATCAATGTGGACCGTTGCACTCTATTTAGTGCTCCTAAAAGTCTAACTTGCTAATTGATCCTTCGTGCCACGTTTCGTAAGGTAAAGACGCGAATAGACCAAGTTATGTTTGAAATTGCACAAAAACGTGAAAAGCTTCTCTATGGAGAGAATTGAGCAATTCCAAAGCATCAATGTGGACCATTGTACTCTATTTAGTGCTCTCAAAAGTGTAACTTCCTAGTTGAGCCTTCGTGCCACAGTTCGTAAGGTAAAGACGCGAATAGACCAAGTTATGTCTCAAATAACTCAAAAACGTCAACAGCTCCTCTACGAAGAGAGTTGAGCAATTCCAAAACGTCAATGTGGACCGTTGCACTCTATTGAGTGCTCTTAAAAGTCTAACTTGCTGGTAGAGCCTTCGTGCCACGTTTCGTAAGGTAAAGATGCGAATAGACCAACTTATGTTTGAAATTGCACATAAACGTGAAAAGCTCCTCCATGGAAAGAGTTGAGCAATTCCAAAGCATCAATGTGGACCGTTGTACTCCATTTAGTGCTCCTAAAAGTCTAGCTTGCTAGTTGAGCCTTCGTGCCACGTTTCGTAAGGTAAAGACGTGAATAGACCAAGTTATGTTTGAAATTGCACGAACACATGAAAAGCTCATCTATGGAGAGAGCTGAGCAATTCCAAAGCGTCAATGTGGACCGTTGTACTCTATTTAGTGCTCTTAAAAGTCTAACTTGCTAGTTGAGCCTTCGTACCACGTTTCGTAAGGTAAAGACGCGAATAGACCAAGTTATGTCTCAAATTGCACAAAAACGTGAAAAGCTCCTCTATGGATAGAGTTGAGGAATTCCAAAGCATCAATGTGGACCGTTGTACTCTATTGAGTGCTCTTAAAAGTCTAACTTACTAGTTGAGCCTTCGTGCCACGTTTCGTAAGGTAAAGATGCGAATAGACCAACTTATGTTTGAAATTGCACATAAACGTGAAAAGCTCCTCTATGGAAAGAGTTGAGCAATTCCAAAGCATCAATGTGGACCGTTGTACTCCATTTAGTGCTCCTAAAAGTCTAGCTTGCTAGTTGAGCCTTCGTGCCACGTTTCGTAAGGTAAAGACGCGAATAGACCAAGTTATGTCTCAAATTGCTCAAAAACATCAACAGCTCCTCTACGGAGAGAGTTGAGCAATTCCAAAACGTCAATGTGGACCGTTGTACTATATTTAGCACTCTTAAAAGTCTAACTTGCTAGTAGAGCCCTGGTGCCACGTTTTGTAAGGTAAAGATGCGAATAGACCAAGTTATGTTTGAAATTGCCCAAAAACGTGAAAAGCTCGTCTATGGAAAGAGTTGAGCAATTCCAAAGCATCAATGTGGACCGATGTACTCTATTCAGTGCTCTTAAAATTCTAACTTGCTAGTTGAGCCTTCGTGCCACGTTTCGTAAGGTAAAGACGTGAATAGACCAAGTTATGTTTGAAATTGCACGAACACATGAAAAGCTCATCTATGGAGAGAGTTGAGCAATTCCAAAGCGTCAATGTGGACCGTTGTACTCTATTTAGTGCTCTTAAAAGTCTAACTTGCTAGTTGAGCCTTCGTTCCACGTTTCATAAGGTAAAGACGCGAATAGACCAAGTTATGTCTCAAATTGCACAAAAACGTGAAAAGCTCCTCTATGGAGAGAGTTGAGGAATTCCAAAGCATCAATGTGGACCGTTGTACTCTATTGAGTGGTCTTAAAAGTCTAACTTACTAGTTGAGCCTTCGTGCCACGTTTCGTAAGGTAAAGATGCGAATAGACCAACTTATGTTTGAAATTGCACATAAACGTGAAAAGCTACTCTATGGAAAGAGTTGAGCAACTCCAAAGCATCAATGTGGACCGTTGTACTCCATTTAGTGCTTCTAAAATTCTAGCTAGCTAGTTGAGCCTTCGTGCCACGTTTCGTAAGGTAAAGACGTGAATAGACCAAGTTATGTTTGAAATTGCACGAACACGTGAAAAGCTCATCTATGGAGAGAGTTGAGCAATTCCAAAGCATCAATGTGGACCGTTGTACTCCATTTGGTGCTCCTAAAAGTCTAGCTTGCTAGTTGAGCCTTTGTGCCACGTTTCGTAAGGTAAAGACGTGAATAGACCAAGTTATGTCTCAAATTGCTCAAAAACATCAACAGCTCCTCTACGGAGAGAGTTGAGCAATTCCAAAACGTCAATGTGGACCGTTGTACTATATTTAGTGCTCTTAAAAGTCTAACTTGCTAGTAGAGCCTTCGTGCCACGTTTTGTAAGGTAAAGATGCGAATAGACCAAGTTATGTTTGAAATTGCACAAAAACGTGAAAAGCTCCTCTATGGAAAGAGTTGAGCAATTCCAAAGCATCAATGTGGACCGATGTACTCTATTCAGTGCTCTTAAAATTCTAACTTGCTAGTTGAGCCTTCGTGCCACGTTTCGTAAGGTAAAGCTGCGAATAGACCAATTATGTTTGAAATTACACCAAAATGAGAGAAGCTCCTCTATGGAGAGAGCTGAGCTATTTCAAAGCATCAATGTGGGCCGTTGTACACTATTTAGTGCTCTTAAAAGTCTAACTTTCTAGTTGAGCCTTCGTGCCACGTTTCGTAAGGTAAAGACGTGAATAGACCAAGTTATGTTTGAAATTGCACGAACACGTCAAAAGCTCATCTATGGAGAGAGTTGAGCAATTCCAAAGCGTCAATGTGGACCGTTGTACTCTATTTAGTGCTCTTAAAAGTCTAACTTGCTAGTTGAGCCTTCGTACCACGTTTCGTAAGGTAAAGACGCGAATAGACCAAGTTATGTCTCAAATTGCTCAAAAACATCAACAGCTCCTCTACGGAGAGTGTTGAGCAATTCCAAAACGTCAATGTGGACCGTTGTACTATATTTAGTACTCTTAAAAGTCTAACTTGCTAGTAGAGCCTTCGTGCCACGTTTTGTAAGGTAAAGATGCGAATAGACCAAGTTATGTTTGGAATTGCACAAAAACGTGAAAAGCTCCTCTATGGAAAGAGTTGAGCAATTCCAAAGCATCAATGTGGACCGATGTACTCTATTCAGTGCTCTTAAAATTCTAACTTGCTAGTTGAGCCTTCGTGCCACGTTTCGTAAGGTAAAGCTGCGAATAGACCAATTATGTTTGAAATTACACAAAAATGAGAGAAGCTCCTCTATGCAAAGAGCTGAGCTATTTCAAAGCATCAATGTGGGCCGTTGTACACTATTTAGTGCTCTTAAAAGTCTAACTTGCTAGTTGAGCCTTCGTGCCACGTTTCGTAAGGTAAAGACGTGAATAGACCAAGTTATGTTTGAAATTGCACGAACACATGAAAAGCTCATCTATGGAGAGAGTTGAGCAATTCCAAAGCGTCAATGTGGACCGTTGTACTCTATTTAGTGCTCTTAAAAGTCTAACTTGCTAGTTGAGCCTTCGTACCACGTTTCGTAAGGTAAAGAAGCGAATAGACCAAGTTATGTCTCAAATTGCACAAAAACGTGAAAAGCTCCTCTATGGAGAGAGTTGAGGAATTCCAAAGCATCAATGTGGACCGTTGTACTCTATTGAGTGCTCTTAAAAGTCTAAATTACTAGTTGAGCCTTCGTGCCACGTTTCGTATGGTAAAGATGCGAATAGACCAACTTATGTTTGAAATTGCACATAAACGTGAAAAGCTCCTCTATGGAAAGAGTTGAGCAATTCCAAAGCATCAATGTGGACCGTTGTACTCCATTTGGTGCTCCTAAAAGTCTAGCTTGCTAGTTGAGCCTTCGTGCCACGTTTCGTAAGGTAAAGACGTGAATAGACCAAGTTATGTCTCAAATTGCTCAAAAACATCAACAGCTCCTCTACGGAGAGAGTTGAGCAATTCGAAAACGTCAATGTGGACCGTTGTACTATATTTAGTGCTCTTAAAAGTCTAACTTGCTAGTAGAGCCTTCGTGCCACGTTTTGTAAGGTAAAGATGCGAATAGACCAAGTTATGTTTGAAATTGCACAAAAACGTGAAAAGCTCCTCTATGGAAAGAGTTGAGCAATTCCAAAGCATCAATGTGGACCGATGTACTCTATTCAGTGCTCTTAAAATTCTAACTTGCTAGTTGAGCCTTCGTGCCACGTTTCGTAAGGTAAAGCTGCGAATAGACCAATTATGTTTGAAATTACACAAAAATGAGAGAAGCTCCTCTATGGAGAGAGTTGAGCTATTTCAAAGCATCAATGTGGGCCGTTGTACACTATTTAGTGCTCTTAAAAGTCTAACTTGCTAGTTGAGCCTTCGTGCCATGTTTCGTAAGGTAAAGAGGTGAATAGACCAAGTTATGTTTCAAATTGCACGAACACATGAAAAGCTCATCTATGGAGAGAGTTGAGCAATTCCAAAGCGTCAATGTGGACCGTTGTACTCTATTTAGTGCTCTTAAAAGTCTAACTTGCTAGTTGAGCCTTCGTACCACGTTTCGTAAGGTAAAGACGCGAATAGACCAAGTTATGTCTCAAATTGCTCAAAAACATCAACAGCTCCTCTACGGAGAGTGTTGAGCAATTCCAAAACGTCAATGTGGACTGTTGTACTATATTTAGTACTCTTAAAAGTCTAACTTGCTAGTAGAGCCTTCGTGCCACGTTTTGTAAGGTAAAGATGCGAATAGACCAAGTTATGTTTGGAATTGCACAAAAACGTGAAAAGCTCCTCTATGGAAAGAGTTGAGCAATTCCAAAGCATCAATGTGGACCGATGTACTCTATTCAGTGCTCTTAAAATTCTAACTTGCTAGTTGAGCCTTCGTGCCACGTTTCGTAAGGTAAAGCTGCGAATAGACCAATTATGTTTGAAATTACACAAAAATGAGAGAAGCTCCTCTATGCAGAGAGTTGAGCTATTTCAAAGCATCAATGTGGGCCGTTGTACACTATTTAGTGCTCTTAAAAGTCTAACTTGCTAGTTGAGCCTTCGTGCCACGTTTCGTAAGGTAAAGACGTGAATAGACCAAGTTATGTTTGAAATTGCACGAACACATGAAAAGCTCATCTATGGAGAGAGTTGAGCAATTCCAAAGCGTCAATGTGGACCGTTGTACTCTATTTAGTGCTCTTAAAAGTCTAACTTGCTAGTTGAGCCTTCGTACCACGTTTCATAAGGTAAAGACGCGAATAGACCAAGTTATGTCTCAAATTGCACAAAAACGTGAAAAGCTCCTCTATGGAGAGAGTTGAGGAATTCCAAAGCATCAATGTGGACCGCTGTACTCTATTGAGTGCTCTTAAAAGTCTAACTTGCTAGTTGAGCCTTCGTACCACGTTTCGTAAGGTAAAGACGCGAATAGACCAAGTTATGTCTCAAATTGCACAAAAACGTGGAAAGCTACTCTATGGAAAGAGTTGAGCAACTCCAAAGCATCAATGTGGACCGTTGTACTCCATTTAGTGCTCCTAAAATTCTAGCTTGCTAGTTGAGCCTCCGTGCCACGTTTCGTAAGGTAAAGACGTGAATAGACCAAGTTATGTTTGAAATTGCACGAACACGTGAAAAGCTCATCTATGGAGAGAGTTGAGCAATTCCAAAGCGTCAATGTGGACCGTTGTACTCTATTTAGTGCTCTTAAAAGTCTAACTTGCTAGTTGAGCCTTCGTACCACGTTTCGTAAGGTAAAGACGCGAATAGACCAAGTTATGTCTCAAATTGCACAAAAACGTGGAAAGCTCCTCTATGGAGAGAGTTCAGGAATTCCAAAGCATCAATGTGGACCGTTGTACTCTATTGAGTGCTCTTAAAAGTCTAACTTACTAGTTGAGCCTTCGTGCCACGTTTCGTAAGGTAAAGATGCGAATAGACCAACTTATGTTTGAAATTGCACATAAACGTGAAAAGCTACTCTATGGAAAGAGTTGAGCAACTCCAAAGCATCAATGTGGACCGTTGTACTCCATTTAGTGCTCCTAAAATTCTAGCTTGCTAGTTGAGCCTTCGTGCCACGTTTCGTAAGGTAAAGACGTGAATAGACCAAGTTATGTTTGAAATTGCACGAACACGTGAAAAGCTCATCTATGGAGAGAGTTGAGCAATTCCAAAGCGTCAATGTGGACCGTTGTACTCTATTTAGTGCTCTTAAAAGTCTAACTTGCTAGTTGAGCCTTCGTACCACGTTTCGTAAGGTAAAGACGCGAATAGACCAAGTTATGTCTCAAATTGCACAAAAACGTGGAAAGCTCCTCTATGGAGAGAGTTGAGGAATTCCAAAGCATCAATGTGGACCGTTGTACTCTATTGAGTGCTCTTAAAAGTCTAAATTACTAGTTGAGCCTTCGTGCCACGTTTCGTATGGTAAAGATGCGAATAGACCAACTTATGTTTGAAATTGCACATAAACGTGAAAAGCTCCTCTATGGAAAGAGTTGAGCAATTCCAAAGCATCAATGTGGACCGTTGTACTCCATTTGGTGCTCCTAAAAGTCTAGCTTGCTAGTTGAGCCTTCGTGCCACGTTTCGTAAGGTAAAGACGTGAATAGACCAAGTTATGTCTCAAATTGCTCAAAAACATCAACAGCTCCTCTACGGAGAGAGTAGAGCAATTCCAAAACGTCAATGTGGACCGTTGTGCTATATTTAGTGCTCTTAAAAGTCTAACTTGCTAGTAGAGCCTTCGTGCCACGTTTTGTAAGGTAAAGATGCGTATAGACCAAGTTATGTTTGAAATTGCACAAAAACGTGAAAAGCTCCTCTATGGAAAGAGTTGAGCAATTCCAAAGCATCAATGTGGACCGATGTACTCTATTCAGTGCTCTTAAAATTCTAACTTGCTAGTTGAGCCTTCGTGCCACGTTTCGTAAGGTAAAGCTGCGAATAGACCAATTATGTTTGAAATTACACAAAAATGAGAGAAGCTCCTCTATGGAGAGAGTTGAGCTATTTCAAAGCATCAATGTGGGCCGTTGTACACTATTTAGTGCTCTTAAAAGTCTAACTTGCTAGTTGAGCCTTCGTGCCACGTTTCGTAAGGTAAAGACGTGAATAGACCAAGTTATGTTTGAAATTGCACGAACACATGAAAAGCTCATCTATGGAGAGAGTTGAGCAATTCCAAAGCGTCAATGTGGACCGTTGTACTCGATTTAGTGCTCTTAAAAGTCTAACTTGCTAGTTGAGCCTTCGTACCACGTTTCGTAAGGTAAAGACGCGAATAGACCAAGTTATGTCTCAAATTGCTCAAAAACATCAACAGCTCCTCTACGGAGAGTGTTGAGCAATTCCAAAACGTCAATGTGGACTGTTGTACTATATTTAGTACTCTTAAAAGTCTAACTTGCTAGTAGAGCCTTCGTGCCACGTTTTGTAAGGTAAAGATGCGAATAGACCAAGTTATGTTTGGAATTGCACAAAAACGTGAAAAGCTCCTCTATGGAAAGAGTTGAGCAATTCCAAAGCATCAATGTGGACCGAAGTACTCTATTCAGTGCTCTTAAAATTCTAACTTGCTAGTTGAGCCTTCGTGCCACGTTTCGTAAGGTAAAGCTGCGAATAGACCAATTATGTTTGAAATTACACAAAAATGAGAGAAGCTCCTCTATGCAGAGAGTTGAGCTATTTCAAAGCATCAATGTGGGCCGTTGTACACTATTTAGTGCTCTTAAAAGTCTAACTTGCTAGTTGAGCCTTCGTGCCACGTTTCGTAAGGTAAAGACGTGAATAGACCAAGTTATGTTTGAAATTGCACGAACACATGAAAAGCTCATCTATGGAGAGAGTTGAGCAATTCCAAAGCGTCAATGTGGACCGTTGTACTCTATTTAGTGCTCTTAAAAGTCTAACTTGCTAGTTGAGCCTTCGTACCACGTTTCATAAGGTAAAGACGCGAATAGACCAAGTTATGTCTCAAATTGCACAAAAACGTGAAAAGCTCCTCTATGGAGAGAGTTGAGGAATTCCAAAGCATCAATGTGGACCGTTGTACTCTATTGAGTGCTCTTAAAAGTCTAACTTACTAGTTGAGCCTTCGTGCCACGTTTCGTAAGGTAAAGATGCGAATAGACCAACTTATGTTTGAAATTGCACATAAACGTGAAAAGCTACTTTATGGAAAGAGTTGAGCAACTCCAAAGCATCAATGTGGACCGTTGTACTCCATTTAGTGCTCCTAAAATTCTAGCTTGCTAGTTGAGCCTTCGTGCCACGTTTCGTAAGGTAAAGACGTGAATAGACCAAGTTATGTTTGAAATTGCACGAACACGTGAAAAGCTCATCTATGGAGAGAGTTGAGCAATTCCAAAGCGTCAATGTGGACCGTTGTACTCTATTTAGTGCTCTTAAAAGTCTAACTTGCTAGTTGAGCCTTCGTACCACGTTTCGTAAGGTAAAGACGCGAATAGACCAAGTTATGTCTCAAATTGCACAAAAACGTGGAAAGCTCCTCTATGGAGAGAGTTGAGGAATTCCAAAGCATCAATGTGGACCGTTGTACTCTATTGAGTGCTCTTAAAAGTCTAACTTACTAGTTGAGCCTTCGTGCCACGTTTCGTAAGGTAAAGATGCGAATGGACCAGCTTATGCTTGAAATTGCACATAAACGTGAAAAGCTCCTCTACGGAAAGAGTTGGGCAATTCCAAAGCATCAATGTGGACCGTTGTACTCCATTTAGTGCTCCTAAAAGTCTAGCTTGCTAGTTGAGCCTTCGTGCCACGTTTCGTAAGGTAAAGACGCGAATAGACCAAGTTATGTCTCAAATTGCTCAAAAACATCAACAGCTCCTCTACGGAGAGAGTTGAGCAATTCCAAAACGTCAATGTGGACCGTTGTACTATATTTAGCACTCTTAAAAGTCTAACTTGCTAGTGGAGCCTTCGTGCCACGTTTTGTAAGGTAAAGATGCGAATAGACCAAGTTATGTTTGAAATTGCACAAAAACGTGAAAAGCTCCTCTATGGAAAGAGTTGAGCAATTCCAAAGCATCAATGTGGACCGATGTACTCTATTCAGTGCTCTTAAAATTCTAACTTGCTAGTTGAGCCTTCGTGCCACGTTTTGTAAGGTAAAGATGCGAATAGACCAAGTTATGTCTCAAATTGCTCAAAAACATCAACAGCTCCTCTACGGAGAGAGCTGAGCAATTCCAAAACGTCAATGTGGACCGTTGTACTATATTTAGTACTCTTAAAAGTCTAACTTGCTAGTAGAGCCTTCGTGCCACGTTTTGTAAGGTAAAGATGCGAATAGACCAAGTTATGTTTGAAATTGCACAAAAACGTGAAAAGCTCCTCTATGGAAAGAGTTGAGCAATTCCAAAGCATCAATGTGGACCGATGTACTCTATTCAGTGCTCTTAAAATTCTAACTTGCTGGTTGAGCCTTCGTGCCACGTTTCCTAAGGTAAAGCTGCGAATAGACCAATTATGTTTGAAATTACACAAAAATGAGAGAAGCTCCTCTATGGAGAGAGTTGAGCTATTTCAAAGCATCAATGTGGGCCGTTGTACACTATTTAGTGCTCTTAAAAGTCTAACTTGCTAGTTGAGCCTTCGTGCCACGTTTCGTAAGGTAAAGACGTGAATAGACCAAGTTATGTTTGCAATTGCACGAACACGTGAAAAGCTCATCTATGGAGAGAGTTGAGCAATTTCCAAAGCGTCAATGTGGACCGTTGTACTCTATTTAGTGCTCTTAAAAGTCTAACTTGCTAGTTGAGCCTTCGTACCACGTTTCATAAGGTAAAGACGCGAATAGACCAAGTTATGTCTCAAATTGCACAAAAACGTGAAAAGCTCCTCTATGGAGAGAGTTGAGGAATTCCAAAGCATCAATGTGGACCGTTGTACTCTATTGAGTGCTCTTAAAAGTCTAAATTACTAGTTGAGCCTTCGTGCCACGTTTCGTAAAGTAAAGATGCGAATAGACCAACTTATGTTTGAAATTGCACATAAACGTGAAAAGCTCCTCTATGGAAAGAGTTGAGCAATTCCAAAGCATCAATGTGGACCGTTGTACTCCATTTGGTGCTCCTAAAAGTCTAGCTTGCTAGTTGAGCCTTCGTGCCACGTTTCGTAAGGTAAAGACGCGAATAGACCAAGTTATGTTTAGAATTGCACAAAAACGTGAAAAGCTCCTCTATGGAAAGAGTTGAGCAATTCCAAAGCATCAATGTGGACCGAAGTACTTTATTCAGTGCTCTTAAAATTCTAACTTGCTAGTTGAGCCTTCGTGCCACGTTTCGTAAGGTAAAGCTGCGAATAGACCAATTATGTTTGAAATTACACAAAAATGAGAGAAGCTCCTCTATGCAGAGAGTTGAGCTATTTCAAAGCATCAATGTGGGCCGTTGTACACTATTTAGTGCTCTTAAAAGTCTAACTTGCTAGTTGAGCCTTCGTGCCACGTTTCGTAAGGTAAAGACGTGAATAGACCAAGTTATGTTTGAAATTGCACGAACACATGAAAAGCTCATCTATGGAGAGAGTTGAGCAATTCCAAAGCGTCAATGTGGACCGTTGTACTCTATTTAGTGCTCTTAAAAGTCTAACTTGCTAGTTGAGCCTTCGTACCACGTTTCATAAGGTAAAGACGCGAATAGACCAAGTTATGTCTCAAATTGCACAAAAACGTGAAAAGCTCCTCTATGGAGAGAGTTGAGGAATTCCAAAGCATCAATGTGGACCGTTGTACTCTATTGAGTGCTCTTAAAAGTCTAACTTACTAGTTGAGCCTTCGTGCCACGTTTCGTAAGGTAAAGATGCGAATAGACCAACTTATGTTTGAAATTGCACATAAACGTGAAAAGCTACTCTATGGAAAGAGTTGAGCAACTCCAAAGCATCAATGTGGACCGTTGTACTCCATTTAGTGCTCCTAAAATTCTAGCTTGCTAGTTGAGCCTTCGTGCCACGTTTCGTATGGTAAAGACGTGAATAGACCAAGTTATGTTTGAAATTGCACGAACACGTGAAAAGCTCATCTATGGAGAGAGTTGAGCAATTCCAAAGCGTCAATGTGGACCGTTGTACTCTATTTAGTGCTCTTAAAAGTCTAACTTGCTAGTTGAGCCTTCGTACCACGTTTCGTAAGGTAAAGACGCGAATAGACCAAGTTATGTCTCAAATTGCACAAAAACGTGGAAAGCTCCTCTATGGAGAGAGTTGAGGAATTCTAAAGCATCAATGTGGACCGTTGTACTCTATTGAGTGCTCTTAAAAGTCTAACTTACTAGTTGAGCCTTCGTGCCACGTTTCGTAAGGTAAAGATGCGAATGGACCAGCTTATGCTTGAAATTGCACATAAACGTGAAAAGCTCCTCTACGGAAAGAGTTGGGCAATTCCAAAGCATCAATGTGGACTGTTGTACTCCATTTAGTGCTCCTAAAAGTCTAGCTTGCTAGTTGAGCCTTCGTGCCACGTTTCGTAAGGTAAAGACGCGAATAGACCAAGTTATGTCTCAAATTGCTCAAAAACATCAACAGCTCCTCTACGGAGAGAGTTGAGCAATTCCAAAACGTCAATGTGGACCGTTGTCCTATATTTAGTACTCTTAAAAGTCTAACTTGCTAGTAGAGCCTTCGTGCCACGTTTTGTAAGGTAAAGATGCGAATAGACCAAGTTATGTTTGAAATTGCACAAAAACGTGAAAAGCTCCTCTATGGAAAGAGTTGAGCAATTCCAAAGCATCAATGTGGACCGATGTACTCTATTCAGTGCTCTTAAAATTCTAACTTGCTAGTTGAGCCTTCGTGCCACGTTTTGTAAGGTAAAGACGCGAATAGACCAAGTTATGTCTCAAATTGCTCAAAAACATCAACAGCTCCTCTACGGAGAGAGCTGAGCAATTCCAAAACGTCAATGTGGACCGTTGTACTATATTTAGTACTCTTAAAAGTCTAACTTGCTAGTAGAGCCTTCGTGCCACGTTTTGTAAGGTAAAGATGCGAATAGACCAAGTTATGTTTGAAATTGCACAAAAACGTGAAAAGCTCCTCTATGGAAAGAGTTGAGCAATTCCAAAGCATCAATGTGGACCGATGTACTCTATTCAGTGCTCTTAAAATTCTAACTTGCTGGTTGAGCCTTCGTGCCACGTTTCGTAAGGTAAAGCTGCGAATAGACCAATTATGTTTGAAATTACACAAAAATGAGAGAAGCTCCTCTATGGAGAGAGTTGAGCTATTTCAAAGCATCAATGTGGGCCGTTGTACACTATTTAGTGCTCTTAAAAGTCTAACTTGCTAGTTGAGCCTTCGTGCCACGTTTCGTAAGGTAAAGACGTGAATAGACCAAGTTATGTTTGCAATTGCACGAACACGTGAAAAGCTCATCTATGGAGAGAGTTGAGCAATTTCCAAAGCGTCAATGTGGACCGTTGTACTCTATTTAGTGCTCTTAAAAGTCTAACTTGCTAGTTGAGCCTTCGTACCACGTTTCATAAGGTAAAGACGCGAATAGACCAAGTTATGTCTCAAATTGCACAAAAACGTGAAAAGCTCCTCTATGGAGAGAGTTGAG
Organism: Tripterygium wilfordii; assembly: GCF_013401445.1. Lineage (NCBI taxonomy): Eukaryota > Viridiplantae > Streptophyta > Magnoliopsida > Celastrales > Celastraceae > Tripterygium > Tripterygium wilfordii. The sequence continues at coordinate 4,888,275 of NC_052237.1, read as the reverse complement.
GAATTCCAAAGCATCAATGTGGACCGTTGTACTCTATTGAGTGCTCTTAAAAGTCTAAATTACTAGTTGAGCCTTCGTGCCACGTTTCGTAAAGTAAAGATGCGAATAGACCAACTTATGTTTGAAATTGCACATAAACGTGAAAAGCTCCTCTATGGAAAGAGTTGAGCAATTCCAAAGCATCAATGCGGACCGTTGTACTCCATTTGGTGCTCCTAAAAGTCTAGCTTGCTAGTTGAGCCTTCGTGCCACGTTTCGTAAGGTAAAGACGCGAATAGACCAAGTTATGTCTCAAATTGCTCAAAAACATCAACAGCTCCTCGATGGAGAGAGTTGAGCAATTCCAAAACGTCAATGTGGACCGTTGTACTATATTTAGTGCTCTTCAAAGTCTAACTTGCTAGTAGAGCCTTCGTGCCACGTTTTGTAAGGTAAAGATGCGAATAGACCAAGTTATGTTTGAAATTGCACAAAAACGTGAAAAGCTCCTCTATGGAAAGAGTTGAGCAATTCCAAAGCATCAATGTGGACCGATGTACTCTATTCAGTGCTCTTAAAATTCTAACTTGCTAGTTAAGCCTTCGTGCCACGTTTCGTAAGGTAAAGCTGCGAATAGACCAATTATGTTTGAAATTACACAAAAATAAGAGAAGCTCCTCTAAGGAGAGAGTTGAGCTATTTCAAAGCATCAATGTGGGCCGTTGTACACTATTTAGTGCTCTTAAAAGTCTAACTTGCTAGTTGAGCCTTCGTGCCACGTTTCGTAAGGTAAAGACGTGAATAGACCAAGTTATGTTTGAAATTGCACGAACACGTCAAAAGCTCATCTATGGAGAGAGTTGAGCAATTCCAAAGCGTCAATGTGGACCGTTGTACTCTATTTAGTGCTCTTAAAAATCTAACTTGCTAGTTGAGCCATCGTACCACGTTTCGTAAGGTAAAGACGCGAATAGACCAAGTTATGTCTCAAATTGCTCAAAAACATCAACAGCTCCTCTACGGAGAGTGTTGAGCAATTCCAAAACGTCAATGTGGACCGTTGTACTATATTTAGTACTATTAAAAGTCTAACTTGCTAGTAGAGCCTTCGTGCCACGTTTTGTAAGGTAAAGATGCGAATAGACCAAGTTATGTTTGAAATTGCACAAAAACGTGAAAAGCCCCTCTATGGAAAGAGTTGAGCAATTCCAAAGCATCAATGTGGACCGTTGTACTCCATTTAGTGCTCCTAAACGTCTAGCTTGCTAGTTGAGCCTTCGTGCCACGTTTCGTAAGGTAAAGACGCGAATAGACCAAGTTATGTCTCAAATTGCTCAAAAACATCAACAGCTCCTCTACGGAGAGAGTTGAGCAATTCCAAAACGTCAATGTGGACCGTTGTACTATATTTAGTACTCTTAAAAGTCTAACTTGCTAGTAGAGCCTTCGTGCCACGTTTTGTAAGGTAAAGATGCGAATAGACCAAGTTATGTTTGAAATTGCACAAAAACGTGAAAAGCTCCTCTATGGAAAGAGTTGAGCAATTCCAAAGCATCAATGTGGACCGATGGACTCTATTCAGTGTTCTTAAAATTCTAACTTGCTAGTTGAGCCTTCGTGCCACGTTTCGTAAGGTAAAGTAGCGAATAGACCAATTATGTTTGAAATTACACAAAAATGAGAGAAGCTCCTCTATGGAGAGAGTTGAGCTATTTCAAAGCATCAATGTGGGCCGTTGTACACTATTTAGTGCTCTTAAAAGTCTAACTTGCTAGTTGAGCCTTCGTGCCACGTTTCGTAAGGTAAAGACGTGAATAGACCAAGTTATGTTTGAAATTGCACGAACACATGAAAAGCTCATCTATGGAGAGAGTTGAGCAATTCCAAAGCGTCAATGTGGACCGTTGTACTCTATTTAGTGCTCTTAAAAGTCTAACTTGCTAGTTGAGCCTTCGTACCACGTTTCGTAAGGTAAAGGCGCGAATAGACCGAGTTATGTCTCAAATTGCACAAAACGTGAAAAGCTCCTCTATGGAGAGAGTTGAGGAATTCCAAAGCATCAATGTGGACTGTTGTGCTCTATTGAGTGCTCTTAAAAGTCTAACTTACTAGTTGAGCCTTCGTGCCACGTTTCGTAAGGTAAAGATGCGAATAGACCAAGTTATGTTTGAAATTGCACATAAACGTGAAAAGCTCCTCTATGGAAAGAGTTGAGCAATTCCAAAGCATCAATGTGGACCGATGTACTCTATTCAGTGCTGTTAAAATTCTAATTTGCTAGTTGAGCCTTCGTGCCACGTTTCGTAAGGTAAAGCTGCGAATAGACTAATTATGTTTGAAATTACACAAAAATGAGAGAAGCCCCTCTATGGAGAGAGTTGAGCTATTTCAAAGCATCAATGTGGGCCGTTGTACACTATTTAGTGCTCTTAAAAGTCTAACTTGCTAGTTGAGCCTTCGTGCCACGTTTCGTAAGGTAAAGACGTGAATAGACCAAGTTATGTTTGAAATTGCACGAACACGTGAAAAGCTCATCTATGGAGAGAGTTGAGCAATTCCAAAGCGTCAATGTGGACCGTTGTACTCTATTTAGTGCTCTTAAATGTCTAACTTGCTAGTTGAGCCTTCGTACCACGTTTCGTAAGGTAAAGACGCGAATAGACCAAGTTATGTCTCAAATTGCACAAAAACGTGAAAAGCTCCTCTATGGAGAGAGTTGAGGAATTCCAAAGCATCAATGTGGAACGTTGTACTCTATTGAGTGCTCTTAAAAGTCTAACTTACTAGTTGAGCCTTCGTGCCACGTTTCGTAAGGTAAAGATGCGAATAGACCAACTTATGTTTCAAATTGCACATAAACGTGAAAAGCTCCTCTATGGAAAGAGTTGAGCAATTCCAAAGCATCAATGTGGACCGTTGTACTCCATTTAGTGCTCCTAAAAGTCTAGCTTGCTAGTTGAGCCTTCGTGCCACGTTTCGTAAGGTAAAGACGCGAATAGACCAAGTTATGTCTCAAATTGCTCAAAAACAACAACAGCTCCTCTACGGAGAGAGTTGAGCAATCCCAAAACGTCAATGTGGACCGTTGTACTATATTTAGTACTCTTAAAAGTCTAACTTGCTAGTAGAGCCTTCGTGCCACGTTCTGTAAGGTAAAGATTCGAATAGACCAAGTTATGTTTGAAATTGCTCAAAAACGTGAAAAGCTCCTCTATGGAAAGAGTTAAGCAATTCCAAAGCATCAATGTGGACCGATGTACTCTATTCAGTGCTCTTAAAATTCTAACTTGCTAGTTGAGCCTTCGTGCCACGTTTCATAAGGTAAAGCTGCGAATAGACCAATTATGTTTGAAATTACACAAAAATGAGAGAAGCTCCTCTATGGAGAGAGTTGAGCTATTTCAAAGCATCAATGTGGGCCGTTGTACACTATTTAGTGCTCTTAAAAGTCTAACTTGCTAGGTGAGCCTTTGTGCCACGTTTCGTAAGGTAAAGACGTGAATAGACCAAGTTATGTTTGAAATTGCACGAACACGTGAAAAGCTCATCTATGGAGAGAGTTGAGCAATTCCAAAGCGTCAATGTGGACCGTTGTACTCTATTTATTGCTCTTAAAAGTCTAACTTGCTAGTTGAGCCTTCGTACCACGTTTCGTAAGGTAAAGACGCGAATAGACCAAGTTATGTCTCAAATTGCACAAAAACGTGAAAAGCTCTTCTATGGAGAGAGTTGAGGAATTCCAAAGCATCAATGTGGACCGTTGTACTCTATTTAGTGCTCTTAAAAGTCTAACTTACTAGTTGAGCCTTCGTGCCACGTTTCGTAAGGTAAAGATGCGAATAAACCAACTTATGTTTGAAATTGCACATAAACGTGAAAAGCTCCTCTATGGAAAGAGTTGAGCAATTCCAAAGCATCAATGTGGACCGTTGTACTCCATTTAGTGCTCCTAAAAGTCTAGCTTGCTAGTTGAGCTTTCGTGCCACGTTTCGTAAGGTAAAGACGCTAATAGACCAAGTTATGTCTCAAATTGCTCAAAAACATCAACAGCTCCTCTACGGAGAGAGTTGAGCAATTCCAAAACGTCAATGTGGACCGTTGTACTATATTTAGTGCTCTTAAAAGTCTAACTTGCTAGTAGAGCCTTTGTGCCACGTTTTGTAAGGTAAAGATGCGAATAGACCAAGTTATGTTTGAAATTGCACAAAAACGTGAAAAGCTCCTCTATGGAAAGAGTTGAGCAATTCCAAAGCATCAATGTGGACCGATGTACTCTATTCAGTGCTCTTAAAATTCTAACTTGCTAGTTGAGCCTTCGTGCCACGTTTCGTAAGGTAAAGCTGCGAATAGACCAATTATGTTTGAAATTACACAAAAATGAGAGAAGCTCCTCTATGGAGAGAGTTGAGCTATTTCAAAGCATCAATGTGGGCCGTTGTACACTATTTAGTGCTCTTAAAAGTCTAACTTGCTAGTTGAGCCTTCGTGCCACGTTTCGTAAGTTAAAGACGTGAATAGACCAAGTTATGTTTGAAATTGCACGAACACGTGAAAAGCTCATCTATGGAGAGAGTTGAGCAATTCCAAAGCGTCAATGTGGACCGTTGTACTCTATTTAGTGCTCTTAAAAGTCTAACTTGCTAGTTGAGCCTTCGTACCACGTTTCGTAAGGTAAAGACGCGAATAGACCAAGTTATGTCTCAAATTGCACAAAAACGTGAAAAGCTCTTCTATGGAGAGAGTTGAGGAATTCCAAAGCATCAATGTGGACCGTTGTACTCTATTTAGTGCTCTTAAAAGTCTAACTTACTAGTTGAGCCTTCGTGCCACGTTTCGTAAGGTAAAGATGCGAATAAACCAACTTATGTTTGAAATTGCACATAAACGTGAAAAGCTCCTCTATGGAAAGAGTTGAGCAATTCCAAAGCATCAATGTGGACCGTTGTACTCCATTTAGTGCTCCTAAAAGTCTAGCTTGCTAGTTGAGCTTTCGTGCCACGTTTCGTAAGGTAAAGACGCTAATAGACCAAGTTATGTCTCAAATTGCTCAAAAACATCAACAGCTCCTCTACGGAGAGAGTTGAGCAATTCCAAAACGTCAATGTGGACCGTTGTACTATATTTAGTGCTCTTAAAAGTCTAACTTGCTAGTAGAGCCTTTGTGCCACGTTTTGTAAGGTAAAGATGCGAATAGACCAAGTTATGTTTGAAATTGCACAAAAACGTGAAAAGCTCCTCTATGGAAAGAGTTGAGCAATTCCAAAGCATCAATGTGGACCGATGTACTCTATTCAGTGCTCTTAAAATTCTAACTTGCTAGTTGAGCCTTCGTGCCACGTTTCGTAAGGTAAAGCTGCGAATAGACCAATTATGTTTGAAATTACACAAAAATGAGAGAAGCTCCTCTATGGAGAGAGTTGAGCTATTTCAAAGCATCAATGTGGGCCGTTGTACACTATTTAGTGCTCTTAAAAGTCTAACTTGCTAGTTGAGCCTTCGTGCCACGTTTCGTAAGTTAAAGACGTGAATAGACCAAGTTATGTTTGAAATTGCACGAACACGTGAAAAGCTCATCTATGGAGAGAGTTGAGCAATTCCAAAGCGTCAATGTGGACCGTTATACTCTATTTAGTGCTCTTAAAAGTCTAACTTGCTAGTTGAGCCTTCGTACCACGTTTCGTAAGGTAAAGTCGCGAATAGACCAAGTTATGTCTCAAATTGCACAAAAACGTGAAAAGCTCCTCCATGGAGAGAGTTGAGGAATTCCAAAGCATCAATGTGGACCGTTGTACTCTATTGAGTGCTCTTAAAAGTATAACTTACTAGTTGAGCCTTCGTGCCACGTTTCGTAAGGTAAAGATGCGAATGGACCAGCTTATGCTTGAAATTGCACATAAACGTGAAAAGCTCCTCTACGGAAAGAGTTGGGCAATTCCAAAGCATCAATGTGGACCGTTGTACTCCATTTAGTGCTCCTAAAAGTCTAGCTTGCTAGTTGAGCCTTCGTGCCACGTTTCGTAAGGTGAAGACGCGAATAGACCAAGTTATGTCTCAAATTGCTCAAAAACATCAACAGCTCCTCTACGGAGAGAGTTGAGCAATTCCAAAACGTCAATGTGGACCGTTGTACTATATTTAGTACTCTTAAAAGTCTAACTTGCTAGTAGAGCCTTCGTGCCACGTTTTGTAAGGTAAAGATGCGAATAGACCAAGTTATGTTTGAAATTGCACAAAAACGTGAAAAGCTCCTCTATGGAAAGAGTTGAGCAATTCCAAAGCATCAATGTGGACCGATGGACTCTATTCAGTGCTCTTAAAATTCTAACTTGCTAGTTGAGCCTTCGTGCCACGTTTCGTAAGGTAAAGTAGCGAATAGACCAATTATGTTTGAAATTACACAAAAATGAGAGAAGCTCCTCTATGGAGAGAGTTGAGCTATTTCAAAGCATCAATGTGGGCCGTTGTACACTATTTAGTGCTCCTAAAAGTCTAGCTTGCTAGTTGAGCCTTCGTGCCACGTTTCGTAAGGTAAAGACGTGAATAGACCAAGTTATGTTTGAAATTGCACGAACACATGAAAAGCTCATCTATGGAGAGAGTTGAGCAATTCCAAAGCGTCAATGTGGACCGTTGTACTCTATTTAGTGCTCTTAAAAGTCTAACTTGCTAGTTGAGCCTTCGTACCACGTTTCGTAAGGTAAAGGCGCGAATAGACCGAGTTATGTCTCAAATTGCACAAAACGTGAAAAGCTCCTCTATGGAGAGAGTTGAGGAATTCCAAAGCATCAATGTGGACCGTTGTACTCTATTGAGTGCTCTTAAAAGTCTAACTTACTAGTTGAGCCTTCGTGCCACGTTTCGTAAGGTAAAGATGCGAATAGACCCACTTATGTTTGAAATTGCACATAAACGTGAAAAGCTCCTCTATGGAAAGAGTTGAGCAATTCCAAAGCATCAATGTGGACCGTTGTACTCCATTTAGTGCTCCTAAAAGTCTACCTTGCTAGTTGAGCCTTCGTGCCACGTTTCGTAAGGTAAAGACGCGAATAGACCAAGTTATGTCTCAAATTGCTCGAAAACAACAACAGCTCCTCTACGTAGAGAGTTGAGCAATTCCAAAACGTCAATGTGGACCGTTGTACTATATTTAGTACTCTTAAAAGTCTAACTTGCTAGTAGAGCCTTCGTGCCACGTTTTGTAAGGTAAAGATTCGAATAGACCAAGTTATGTTTGAAATTGCTCAAAAACGTGAAAAGCTCCTCTATGGAAAGAGTTGAGCAATTCCAAAGCATCAATGTGGACTGATGTACTCTATTCAGTGCTCTTAAAATTCTAACTTGCTAGTTGAGCCTTCGTGCCACGTTTCATAAGGTAAAGCTGCGAATAGACCAATTATGTTTGAAATTACACAAAAATGAGAGAAGCTCCTCTATGGAGAGAGTTGAGCTATTTCAAACCATCAATGTGGGCCGTTGTACACTATTTAGTGCTCTTAAAAGTCTAACTTGCTAGGTGAGCCTTTGTGCCACGTTTCTTAAGGTAAAGACGTGAATAGACCAAGTTATGTTTGAAATTGCACGAACACGTGAAAAGCTCATCTATGGAGAGAGTTGAGCAATTCCAAAGCGTCAATGTGGACCGTTGTACTCTATTTATTGCTCTTAAAAGTCTAACTTGCTAGTTGAGCCTTCGTACCACGTTTCGTAAGGTAAAGACGCGAATAGACCAAGTTATGTCTCAAATTGCACAAAAACGTGAAAAGCTCTTCTATGGAGAGAGTTGAGGAATTCCAAAGCATCAATGTGGACCGTTGTACTCTATTTAGTGCTCTTAAAAGTCTAACTTACTAGTTGAGCCTTCGTGCCACGTTTCGTAAGGTAAAGATGCGAATAAACCAGCTTATGTTTGAAATTGCACATAAACGTGAAAAGCTCCTCTATGGAAAGAGTTGAGCAATTCCAAAGCATCAATGTGGACCGTTGTACTCCATTTAGTGCTCCTAAAAGTCTAGCTTGCTAGTTGAGCTTTCGTGCCACGTTTCGTAAGGTAAAGACGCTAATAGACCAAGCTATGTCTCAAATTACTCAAAAACATCAACAGCTCCTCTACGGAGAGAGTTGAGCAATTCCAAAACGTCAATGTGGACCGTTGTACTATATTTAGTGCTCTTAAAAGTCTAACTTGCTAGTAGAGCCTTTGTGCCACGTTTTGTAAGGTAAAGATGCGAATAGACCAAGTTATGTTTGAAATTGCACAAAAACGTGAAAAGCTACTCCATAGAAAGAGTTGAGCAATTCCAAAGCATCAATGTGGACCGATGTACTCTATTCAGTGCTCTTAAAATTCTAACTTGCTAGTTGAGCCTTCGTGCCACGTTTCGTAAGGTAAAGCTGCGAATAGACCAATTATGTTTGAAATTACACAAAAATGAGAGAAGCTCCTCTATGGAGAGAGTTGAGCTATTTCAAACCATCAATGTGGGCCGTTGTACACTATTTAGTGCTCTTAAAAGTCTAACTTGCTAGGTGAGCCTTTGTGCCACGTTTCGTAAGGTAAAGACGTGAATAGACCAAGTTATGTTTGAAATTGCACGAACACGTGAAAAGCTCATCTATGGAGAGAGTTGAGCAATTCCAAAGCGTCAATGTGGACCGTTGTACTCTATTTATTGCTCTTAAAAGTCTAACTTGCTAGTTGAGCCTTCGTACCACGTTTCGTAAGGTAAAGACGCGAATAGACCAAGTTATGTCTCAAATTGCACAAAAACGTGAAAAGCTCTTCTATGGAGAGAGTTGAGGAATTCCAAAGCATCAATGTGGACCGTTGTACTCTATTTAGTGCTCTTAAAATTCTAACTTACTAGTTGAGCCTTCGTGCCACGTTTCGTAAGGTAAAGATGCGAATAAACCAGTTTAGGTTTGAAATTGCACATAAACGTGAAAAGCTCCTCTATGGAAAGAGTTGAGCAATTCCAAAGCATCAATGTGGACCGTTGTACTCCATTTAGTGCTCCGAAAAGTCTAGCTTGCTAGTTGAGCTTTCGTGCCACGTTTTGTAAGGTAAAGACGCTAATAGACCAAGCTATGTCTCAAATTACTCAAAAACATCAACAGCTCCTCTACGGAGAGAGTTGAGCAATTCCAAAACGTCAATGTGGACCGTTGTACTATATTTAGTGCTCTTAAAAGTCTAACTTGCTAGTAGAGCCTTTGTGCCACGTTTTGTAAGGTAAAGATGCGAATAGACCAAGTTATGTTTGAAATTGCACAAAAACGTGAAAAGCTCCTCTATAGAAAGAGTTGAGCAATTCCAAAGCATCAATGTGGACCGATGTACTCTATTCAGTGCTCTTAAAATTCTAACTTGCTAGTTGAGCCTTCGTGCCACGTTTCGTAAGGTAAAGATGCGAATAGACCAACTTATGTTTGAAATTGCACAAAAACGTGAAAAGCTCCTCTATGGCGAGAGTTGAGCAATTCCAAAGCATCAATGTGGGCCGTTGTACTCTATTTAGTGCTCTTAAAAGACTAACATGCTAGTTGAGCCTTTGTACCACGTTTCTTAAGGTAAAGACGCGAATAGACGAAGTTATGTTTGAAATTGCTCGAAAAACGTGAAAAGCTGCTCTATGGAGAGAGTTGAGCAGTCTCCAAGCATCAATGTGGACCGTTGTACTCTATTTAGTGCTCTTAAAAGTCTAACTTGCTAGTTGATCTTTCGTGCCACGTTTCGTAAGGTAAACACGCGAATAGACCAAGTTATGTTTGAAATAGCATAAAAACGTGAAAAGCTCCTCTATGCAGAGAGTTGAGCAATTCCAAAGCATCAATGAGGACCATTGTACTCTATTTAGTGCTCTTAAAAGTGTAACTTTCTAGTTGAGCCTTCGTGCCACGGTTCGTAAGGTAAAGACCCGAATGGCCCAAGTTATGTCTCAAATTGCTCAAAAACGTCAAAAGCTCCTCTACGGAGAGAGTTGAGGAGTCCCAAAGCATCAATGTGGACCGTTGTACTCTATTTAGTGCTCCTAAAAGTCTAACTTGCTAATTGATCCTTCGTGCCACGTTTCGTAAGGTAAAGACGCGAATAGACCAAGTTATGTGTCAAATTGCTGAAAAACGTCAACAGCTCCTCTACGGAGAGAGCTGAGCAATTCCAAAACGTCAATGTGGACCGTTGTACTCTATTGAGTGATCTTAAAGGTCTAACTTGCTAGTCGCCACGTTTCGTAAGGTAAAGATGCGAATAGACAAAGTTATGTGTGAAATTGCAAAAAAAACGTGAAAAGCTCTTCTATGGAAAGAGTTGAGCAATTCCAAAGCATCAATGTGGACCGTTGTACTCTATTTAGTGCTCCCAAAAGTCTAACTTGCTAGTTGAGCCTTCGTGCCACGTTTCGTAAGGTAAAGACGCGAATAGACCAAGTTATGTCTCATATTGCACAAAAACGTGAAAGGCTTCTCTGTGGGGAGAGTTGAGCAATTCCGAAGCATCAATGTGTACCGTTGTACTCTATTGAGTGATCTTAAAAGTCTCACTTGCTAGCTGAGCCTTCGTGCCACGTTTCGTAAGGTAAAGACGCGAATACACCAAGTTATGTCTCAAATTGCTCAAGGACGTGAACAGCTCCACTATGGAGAGACTTGAGCAGTCCCAAGGCATCAATATGGACCGTTGTACTCGATTTAATGCTCTAAAAAGTCTAACTTTCTAGTTGAGCCTTCGTGACACGTTTCGTAAGGTAAAGACGCGAATAGACCAAGTTATGTTTGAAATTCCAGAAAAACGTGAAAAGCTCCTCTATGGAGAGAGTTGAGCAGTCCCAAAGCATCATTGTGGACCGTTGTACTCTATTTAGTGCTCTTAAAAGTCTAACTTGTTAGTTGATCCTTCGTGCCACGTTTCGTAAGGTAAAGATGCGAATAGATCAAGTTATGTTTGTAATTGCGTAAAAACGTGAAAAGCTCCTCTATGTAGAGAGTTGAGGAATTGCAACGCATCAATTTGGACCATTGTACTCTATTTAGTGCTCTTAAAAGTGTAACTTTCTAGTTGAGCCTTCGTGCCACGGTTCGTAAGGTAAAGACGCGAATAGACCAAGTTATGTCTCAAATTGCTCAAAAACGTCAAATGCTCCTCTGTGGAGAGAGTTGAGAAATTCAAAAGCATCAATATGGACCGTTGTACTCTATTTAGTGCTCTTAAAAGTCTAACTTGCTAGTTGAGCCTTCGGGCCACGTTTCGTAAGGTAAATATGCGAATAGACCAAGTTGTGTTTGAAATTGCACAAAAACGTGAAAAGCTGCTCTATGGAGAGAGTTGAGCAATTCCAAAGAATCAATGTGGACCGTTCTACTCTACTTAGTGCTCTTAAAAGTCTAACTTGCTAGTAGAGCCTTCGTGCCACGTTTTGTAAGGCAAAGATGCGAATAGACCAAGTTATGTTTGAAATTGCACAAAAACGTGAAAAGCTCCTCTATGGAAAGAGTTGAGCAATTCCAAAGCATCAATGTGGACCGATGTACTCTATTCAGTGCTCTTAAAATTCTAATTTGCTAGTTGAGCCTTCGTGCCACGTTTCGTAAGGTAAAGCTGCGAATAGACCAATTATGTTTGAAATTACACAAAAATGAGAGAAGCTCCTCTATGGAGAGAGTTGAGCTATTTCAAAGCATCAATGTGGGCCGTTGTACACTATTTAGTGCTCTTAAAAGTCTAACTTGCTAGTTGAGCCTTCGTGCCACGTTTCGTAAGGTAAAGACGTGAATAGACCAAGTTATGTTTGAAATTGCACGAACACGTGAAAAGCTCATCTATGGAGAGAGTTGAGCAATTCCAAAGCGTCAATGTGGACCGTTGTACTCTATTTAGTGCTCTTAAAAGTCTAACTTGCTAGTTGAGCCTTCGTACCACGTTTCGTAAGGTAAAGACGCGAATAGACCAAGTTATGGCTCAAATTGCACAAAAACGTGAAAAGCTCCTCTATGGAGAGAGGTGAGGAATTCCAAAGCATCAATGTGGACCGTTGTACTCTATTGAGTGCTCTTAAAAGTCTAACTTACTAGTTGAGCCTTCGTGCCACGTTTCGTAAGGTAAAGATGCGAATAGACCAACTTATGTTTGAAATTGCACATAAACGTGAAAAGCTCCTCTATGGAAAGAGTTGAGCAATTTCAAAGCATCAATGTGGACCGTTGTACTCCATTTAGTGCTCCTAAAAGTCTAGCTTGCTAGTCGACCCTTCGTGGCACGTTTCGTAAGTCAAAGACGCGAATAGACCAAGTTATGTCTCAAATTGCTCAAAAACATCAACAGCTCCTCTACGGAGAGAGTTGAGCAATTCCAAAACGTCAATGTGGACCGTTGTACTATATTTAGTACTCTTAAAAGTCTAACTTGCTAGTAGAGCCTTCGTGCCACGTTTTGTAAGGTAAAGATGCGAATAGACCAAGTTATGTTTGAAATTGCACAAAAACGTGAAAAGCTCCTCTATGGAAAGAGTTGAGCAATTCCAAAGCATCAATGTGGACCGATGTACTCTATTCAGTGCTCTTAAAATTCTAACTTGCTAGTTAAGCCTTCGTGCCACGTTTCGTAAGGTAAAGCTGCGAATAGACTAATTATGTTTGAAATTACACAAAAATGAGAGAAGCCCCTCTATGGAGAGAGTTGAGCTATTTCAAAGCATCAATGTGGGCCGTTGTACACTATTTAGTGCTCTTAAAAGTCTAACTTGCTAGTTGAGCCTTCGTGCCACGTTTCGTAAGGTAAAGACGTGAATAGACCAAGTTATGTTTGAAATTGCACGAACACGTGAAAAGCTCATCTATGGAGAGAGTTGAGCAATTCCAAAGCGTCAATGTGGACCGTTGTACTCTATTTAGTGCTCTTAAAAGTCTAAGTTGCTAGTTGAGCCTTCGTACCACGTTTCGTAAGGTAAAGACGCGAATAGACCAAGTTATGGCTCAAATTGCACAAAAACGTGAAAAGCTCCTCTATGGAGAGAGGTGAGGAATTCCAAAGCATCAATGTGGACCGTTGTACTCTATTGAGTGCTCTTAAAAGTCTAACTTACTAGTTGAGCCTTCGTGCCACGTTTCGTAAGGTAAAGATGCGAATAGGCCAACTTATGTTTGAAATTGCACATAAACGTGAAAAGCTCCTCTATGGAAAGAGTTGAGCAATTCCAAAGCATCAATGTGGACCGTTGTACTCCATTTAGTGCTCCTAAAAGTCTAGCTTGCTAGTTGAGCCTTCGTGCCACGTTTCGTAAGGTAAAGACGTGAATAGACCAAGTTATGGTTGAAATTGCATGAACACGTGAAAAGCTCATCTATGGAGAGAGTTGAGCAATATCAAAGCGTCAATGTGGACCGTTGTACTCTATTTAGTGCTCTTAAAAGTCTAACTTGCTAGTTGAGCCTTCGTACCACGTTTCGTAAGGTAAAGATGCGAATAGACCAACTTATGTTTGAAATTGCACAAAAACGTGAAAAGCTCCTCTATGGCGAGAGTTGAGCAATTCCAAAGCATCAATGTGGGCCGTTGTACTCTATTTAGTGCTCTTAAAAGACTAACTTGCTAGTTGAGCCTTTGTACCACGTTTCTTAAGGTAAAGACGCGAATAGACCAAGTTATGTTTGAAATTGCTCGAAAAACGTGAAAAGCTGCTCTATGGAGAGAGTTGAGCAGTCTCCAATCATCAATGTGGACCGTTGTACTCTATTTAGTGCTCTTAAAAGTCTAACTTGCTAGTTGATCTTTCGTGCCACGTTTCGTAAGGTAAACACGCGAATAGACCAAGTTATGTTTGAAATAGCATAAAAACGTGAAAAGCTCCTCTATGCAGAGAGTTGAGCAATTCCAAAGCATCAATGAGGACCATTGTACTCTATTTAGTGCTCTTAAAAGTGTAACTTTCTAGTTGAGCCTTCGTGCCACGGTTCGTAAGGTAAAGACCCGAATGGCCCAAGTTATGTCTCAAATTGCTCAAAAACGTCAAAAGCTCCTCTACGGAGAGAGTTGAGGAGTCCCAAAGCATCAATGTGGACCGTTGTACTCTATTTAGTGCTCCTAAAAGTCTAACTTGCTAATTGATCCTTCGTGCCACGTTTCGTAAGGTAAAGACGCGAATAGACCAAGTTATGTGTCAAATTGCTGAAAACGTCAACAGCTCCTCTACGGAGAGAGCTGAGCAATTCCAAAACGTCAATGTGGACCGTTGTACTCTATTGAGTGATCTTAAAGGTCTAACTTGCTAGTCGCCACGTTTCGTAAGGTAAAGATGCGAATAGACAAAGTTATGTGTGAAATTGCAAAAAAAACGTGAAAAGCTCTTCTATGGAAAGAGTTGAGCAATTCCAAAGCATCAATGTGGACCGTTGTACTCTATTTAGTGCTCCCAAAAGTCTAACTTGCTAGTTGAGCCTTCGTGCCACGTTTCGTAAGGTAAAGACGCGAATAGACCAAGTTATGTCTCATATTGCACAAAAACGTGAAAGGCTTCTCTGTGGGGAGAGTTGAGCAATTCCGAAGCATCAATGTGTACCGTTGTACTCTATTGAGTGATCTTAAAAGTCTCACTTGCTAGCTGAGCCTTCGTGCCACGTTTCGTAAGGTAAAGACGCGAATACACCAAGTTATGTCTCAAATTGCTCAAGGACGTGAACAGCTCCACTATGGAGAGACTTGAGCAGTCCCAAGGCATCAATATGGACCGTTGTACTCGATTTAATGCTCTAAAAAGTCTAACTTTCTAGTTGAGCCTTCGTGACACGTTTCGTAAGGTAAAGACGCGAATAGACCAAGTTATGTTTGAAATTCCAGAAAAACGTGAAAAGCTCCTCTATGGAGAGAGTTGAGCAGTCCCAAAGCATCATTGTGGACCGTTGTACTCTATTTAGTGCTCTTAAAAGTCTAACTTGTTAGTTGATCCTTCGTGCCACGTTTCGTAAGGTAAAGATGCGAATAGACCAAGTTATGTTTGTAATTGCGTAAAAACGTGAAAAGCTCCTCTATGTAGAGAGTTGAGGAATTGCAACGCATCAATTTGGACCATTGTACTCTATTTAGTGCTCTTAAAAGTGTAACTTTCTAGTTGAGCCTTCGTGCCACGGTTCGTAAGGTAAAGACGCGAATAGACCAAGTTATGTCTCAAATTGCTCAAAAACGTCAAATGCTCCTCTGTGGAGAGAGTTGAGAAATTCAAAAGCATCAATATGGACCGTTGTACTCTATTTAGTGCTCTTAAAAGTCTAACTTGCTAGTTGAGCCTTTGGGCCACGTTTCGTAAGGTAAATATGCGAATAGACCAAGTTGTGTTTGAAATTGCACAAAAACGTGAAAAGCTGCTCTATGGAGAGAGTTGAGCAATTCCAAAGAATCAATGTGGACCGTTCTACTCTACTTAGTGCTCTTAAAAGTCTAACTTGCTAGTAGAGCCTTCGTGCCACGTTTTGTAAGGTAAAGATGCGAATAGACCAAGTTATGTTTGAAATTGCACAAAAACGTGAAAAGCTCCTCTATGGAAAGAGTTGAGCAATTCCAAAGCATCAATGTGGACCGATGTACTCTATTCAGTGCTCTTAAAATTCTAACTTGCTAGTTGAGCCTTCGTGCCACGTTTCGTAAGGTAAAGCTGCGAATAGACCAATTATGTTTGAAATTACACAAAAATGAGAGAAGCTCCTCTATGGAGAGAGTTGAGCTATTTCAAAGCATCAATGTGGGCCGTTGTACACTATTTAGTGCTCTTAAAAGTCTAACTTGCTAGTTGAGCCTTCGTGCCACGTTTCGTAAGGTAAAGACGTGAATAGACCAAGTTATGTTTGAAATTGCACGAACACGTGAAAAGCTCATCTATGGAGAGAGTTGAGCAATTCCAAAGCGTCAATGTGGACCGTTGTACTCTATTTAGTGCTCTTAAAAGTCTAACTTGCTAGTTGAGCCTTCGTACCACGTTTCGTAAGGTAAAGACGCGAATAGACCAAGTTATGGCTCAAATTGCACAAAAACGTGAAAAGCTCCTCTATGGAGAGAGGTGAGGAATTCCAAAGCATCAATGTGGACCGTTGTACTCTATTGAGTGCTCTTAAAAGTCTAACTTACTAGTTGAGCCTTCGTGCCACGTTTCGTAAGGTAAAGATGCGAATAGACCAACTTATGTTTGGAATTGCACATAAACGTGAAAAGCTCCTCTATGGAAAGAGTTGAGCAATTCCAAAGCATCAATGTGGACCGTTGTACTCCATTTAGTGCTCCTAAAAGTCTAGCTTGCTAGTTGAGCCTTCGTGCCACGTTTCGTAAGGTAAAGACGTGAATAGACCAAGTTATGGTTGAAATTGCATGAACACGTGAAAAGCTCATCTATGGAGAGAGTTGAGCAATTCCAAAGCGTCAATGTGGACCGTTGTACTCTATTTAGTGCTCTTAAAAGTCTAACTTGCTAGTTGAGCCTTCGTACCACGTTTCGTAAGGTAAAGACGCGAATAGACCAAGTTATGTCTCAAATTGCACAAAAACGTGAAAAGCTCCTCTATGGAGAGAGTTGAGGAATTCCAAAGCATCAATGCGGACCGTTGTACTCTATTGAGTGCTCTTAAAAGTCTAACTTACTAGTTGAGCCTTCGTGCCACGTTTCGTAAGGTAAAGATGCGAATAGACCAACTTATGTTTGAAATTGCACATAAACGTGAAAAGCTCCTCTATGGAAAGAGTTGAGCAATTTCAAAGCATCAATGTGGACCGTTGTACTCCATTTAGTGCTCCTAAAAGTCTAGCTTGCTAGTCGACCCTTCGTGCCACGTTTCGTAAGTCAAAGACGCGAATAGACCAAGTTATGTCTCAAATTGCTCAAAAACATCAACAGCTCCTCTACGGAGAGAGTTGAGCAAGTCCAAAACGTCAATGTGGACCGTTGTACTATATTTAGTACTCTTAAAAGTCTAAGTTGCTAGTAGAGCCTTCGTGCCACGTTTTGTAAGGTAAAGATGCGAATAGACCAAGTTATGTTTGAAATTGCACAAAAACGTGAAAAGCTCCTCTATGGAAAGAGTTGAGCAATTCCAAAGCATCAATGTGGACCGATGTACTCTATTCAGTGCTCTTAAAATTCTAACTTGCTAGTTGAGCCTTCGTGCCACGTTTCGTAAGGTAAAGCTGCGAATAGACTAATTATGTTTGAAATTACACAAAAATGAGAGAAGCCCCTCTATGGAGAGAGTTGAGCTATTTCAAAGCATCAATGTGGGCCGTTGTACACTATTTAGTGCTCTTAAAAGTCTAACTTGCTAGTTGAGCCTTCGTGCCACGTTTCGTAAGGTAAAGACGTGAATAGACCAAGTTATGTTTGAAATTGCACGAACACGTGAAAAGCTCATCTATGGAGAGAGTTGAGCAATTCCAAAGCGTCAATGTGGACCGTTGTACTCTATTTAGTGCTCTTAAAAGTCTAAGTTGCTAGTTGAGCCTTCGTACCACGTTTCGTAAGGTAAAGACGCGAATAGACCAAGTTATGGCTCAAATTGCACAAAAACGTGAAAAGCTCCTCTATGGAGAGAGGTGAGGAATTCCAAAGCATCAATGTGGACCGTTGTACTC
The DNA here is from genome assembly GCF_013401445.1 of Tripterygium wilfordii. NCBI lineage: Eukaryota > Viridiplantae > Streptophyta > Magnoliopsida > Celastrales > Celastraceae > Tripterygium > Tripterygium wilfordii. The sequence goes on along the minus strand of NC_052237.1, from coordinate 4,870,697 downwards.
TATTGAGTGCTCTTAAAAGTCTAACTTACTAGTTGAGCCTTCGTGCCACGTTTCGTAAGGTAAAGATGCGAATAGGCCAACTTATGTTTGAAATTGCACATAAACGTGAAAAGCTCCTCTATGGAAAGAGTTGAGCAATTCCAAAGTATCAATGTGGACCGTTGTACTCCATTTAGTGCTCCTAAAAGTCTAGCTTGCTAGTTGAGCCTTCGTGCCACGTTTCGTAAGGTAAAGACGTGAATAGACCAAGTTATGGTTGAAATTGCATGAACACGTGAAAAGCTCATCTATGGAGAGAGTTGAGCAATTCCAAAGCGTCAATGTGGACCGTTGTACTCTATTTAGTGCTCTTAAAAGTCTAACTTGCTAGTTGAGCCTTCGTACCACGTTTCGTAAGGTAAAGACGCGAATAGACCAAGTTATGTCTCAAATTGCACAAAAACGTGAAAAGCTCCTCTATGGAGAGAGTTGAGGAATTCCAAAGCATCAATGCGGACCGTTGTACTCTATTGAGTGCTCTTAAAAGTCTAACTTACTAGTTGAGCCTTCGTGCCACGTTTCGTAAGGTAAAGATGCGAATAGACCAACTTATGTTTGAAATTGCACATAAACGTGAAAAGCTCCTCTATGGAAAGAGTTGAGCAATTCCAAAGCATCAATGTGGACCGTTGTACTCCATTTAGTGCTCCTAAAAGTCTAGCTTGCTAGTCGACCCTTCGTGCCACGTTTCGTAAGTCAAAGACGCGAATAGACCAAGTTATGTCTCAAATTGCTCAAAAACATCAACAGCTCCTCTACGGAGAGAGTTGAGCAATTCCAAAACGTCAATGTGGACCGTTGTACTATATTTAGTACTCTTAAAAGTCTAACTTGCTAGTAGAGCCTTCGTGCCACGTTTTGTAAGGTAAAGATGCGAATAGACCAAGTTATGTTTGAAATTGCACAAAAACGTGAAAAGCTCCTCTATGGAAAGAGTTGAGCAATTCCAAAGCATCAATGTGGACCGATGTACTCTATTCAGTGCTCTTAAAATTCTAACTTGCTAGTTGAGCCTTCGTGCCACGTTTCGTAAGGTAAAGCTGCGAATAGACTAATTATGTTTGAAATTACACAAAAATGAGAGAAGCCCCTCTATGGAGAGAGTTGAGCTATTTCAAAGCATCAATGTGGGCCGTTGTACACTATTTAGTGCTCTTAAAAGTCTAACTTGCTAGTTGAGCCTTCGTGCCACGTTTCGTAAGGTAAAGACGTGAATAGACCAAGTTATGTTTGAAATTGCACGAACACGTGAAAAGCTCATCTATGGAGAGAGTTGAGCAATTCCAAAGCGTCAATGTGGACCGTTGTACTCTATTTAGTGCTCTTAAAAGTCTAACTTGCTAGTTGAGCCTTCGTACCACGTTTCGTAAGGTAAAGACGCGAATAGACCAAGTTATGTCTCAAATTGCACAAAAACGTGAAAAGCTCCTCTATGGAGAGAGTTGAGGAATTCCAAAGCATCAATGTGGAACGTTGTACTCTATTGAGTGCTCTTAAAAGTCTAACTTACTAGTTGAGCCTTCGTGCCACGTTTCGTAAGGTAAAGATGCGAATAGACCAACTTATGTTTCAAATTGCACATAAACGTGAAAAGCTCCTCGATGGAAAGAGTTGAGCAATTCCAAAGCATCAATGTGGACCGTTGTACTCCATTTAGTGCTCCTAAAAGTCTAGCTTGCTAGTTGAGCCTTCGTGCCACGTTTCGTAAGGTAAAGACGCGAATAGACCAAGTTATGTCTCAAATTGCTCAAAAACATCAACAGCTCCTCTACGGAGAGAGTTGAGCAATTCCAAAACCTCAATGTGGACCGTTGTACTATATTTAGTACTCTTAAAAGTCTAACTTGCTAGTAGAGCCTTCGTGCCACGTTTTGTAAGGTAAAGATGCGAATAGACCAAGTTATGTTTGAAATTGCACAAAAACGTGAAAAGCTCCTCTATGGAAAGAGTTGAGCAATTCCAAAGCATCAATGTGGACCGATGTACTCTATTCAGTGCTCTTAAAATTCTAACTTGCTAGTTGAGCCTTCGTGCCACGTTTCGTAAGGTAAAGACGTGAATAGACCAAGTTATGTTTGAAATTGCACGAACACGTGAAAAGCTCATCTATGGAGAGAGTTGAGCAATTCCAAAGCGTCAATGTGGACCGTTGTACTCTATTTAGTACTCTTAAAAGTCTAACTTGCTAGTAGAGCCTTCGTGCCACGTTTTGTAAGGTAAAGATGCGAATAGACCAAGTTATGTTTGAAATTGCACAAAAACGTGAAAAGCTCCTCTATGGAGAGAGGTGAGGAATTCCAAAGCATCAATGTGGACCGTTGTACTCTATTGAGTGCTCTTAAAAGTCTAACTTACTAGTTGAGCCTTCGTGCCACGTTTCGTAAGGTAAAGATGCGAATAGACCAACTTATGTTTGGAATTGCACATAAACGTGAAAAGCTCCTCTATGGAAAGAGTTGAGCAATTCCAAAGCATCAATGTGGACCGTTGTACTCCATTTAGTGCTCCTAAAAGTCTAGCTTGCTAGTCGACCCTTCGTGCCACGTTTCGTAAGTCAAAGACGCGAATAGACCAAGTTATGTCTCAAATTGCTCAAAAACATCAACAGCTCCTCTACGGAGAGAGTTGAGCAAGTCCAAAACGTCAATGTGGACCGTTGTACTATATTTAGTACTCTTAAAAGTCTAACTTGCTAGTAGAGCCTTCGTGCCACGTTTTGTAAGGTAAAGATGCGAATAGACCAAGTTATGTTTGAAATTGCACAAAAACGTGAAAAGCTCCTCTATGGAAAGAGTTGAGCAATTCCAAAGCATCAATGTGGACCGATGTACTCTATTCAGTGCTCTTAAAATTCTAACTTGCTAGTTGAGCCTTCGTGCCACGTTTCGTAAGGTAAAGCTGCGAATAGACTAATTATGTTTGAAATTACACAAAAAATGAGAGAAGCCCCTCTATGGAGAGAGTTGAGCTATTTCAAAGCATCAATGTGGGCCGTTGTACACTATTTAGTGCTCTTAAAAGTCTAACTTGCTAGTTGAGCCTTCGTGCCACGTTTCGTAAGGTAAAGACGTGAATAGACCAAGTTATGTTTGAAATTGCACGAACACGTGAAAAGCTCATCTATGGAGAGAGTTGAGCAATTCCAAAGCGTCAATGTGGACCGTTGTACTCTATTTAGTGCTCTTAAAAGTCTAAGTTGCTAGTTGAGCCTTCGTACCACGTTTCGTAAGGTAAAGACGCGAATAGACCAAGTTATGGCTCAAATTGCACAAAAACGTGAAAAGCTCCTCTATGGAGAGAGGTGAGGAATTCCAAAGCATCAATGTGGACCGTTGTACTCTATTGAGTGCTCTTAAAAGTCTAACTTACTAGTTGAGCCTTCGTGCCACGTTTCGTAAGGTAAAGATGCGAATAGGCCAACTTATGTTTGAAATTGCACATAAACGTGAAAAGCTCCTCTATGGAAAGAGTTGAGCAATTCCAAAGTATCAATGTGGACCGTTGTACTCCATTTAGTGCTCCTAAAAGTCTAGCTTGCTAGTTGAGCCTTCGTGCCACGTTTCGTAAGGTAAAGACGTGAATAGACCAAGTTATGGTTGAAATTGCATGAACACGTGAAAAGCTCATCTATGGAGAGAGTTGAGCAATTCCAAAGCGTCAATGTGGACCGTTGTACTCTATTTAGTGCTCTTAAAAGTCTAACTTGCTAGTTGAGCCTTCGTACCACGTTTCGTAAGGTAAAGACGCGAATAGACCAAGTTATGTCTCAAATTGCACAAAAACGTGAAAAGCTCCTCTATGGAGAGAGTTGAGGAATTCCAAAGCATCAATGCGGACCGTTGTACTCTATTGAGTGCTCTTAAAAGTCTAACTTACTAGTTGAGCCTTCGTGCCACGTTTCGTAAGGTAAAGATGCGAATAGACCAACTTATGTTTGAAATTGCACATAAACGTGAAAAGCTCCTCTATGGAAAGAGTTGAGCAATTCCAAAGCATCAATGTGGACCGTTGTACTCCATTTAGTGCTCCTAAAAGTCTAGCTTGCTAGTCGACCCTTCGTGCCACGTTTCGTAAGTCAAAGACGCGAATAGACCAAGTTATGTCTCAAATTGCTCAAAAACATCAACAGCTCCTCTACGGAGAGAGTTGAGCAATTCCAAAACGTCAATGTGGACCGTTGTACTATATTTAGTACTCTTAAAAGTCTAACTTGCTAGTAGAGCCTTCGTGCCACGTTTTGTAAGGTAAAGATGCGAATAGACCAAGTTATGTTTGAAATTGCACAAAAACGTGAAAAGCTCCTCTATGGAAAGAGTTGAGCAATTCCAAAGCATCAATGTGGACCGATGTACTCTATTCAGTGCTCTTAAAATTCTAACTTGCTAGTTGAGCCTTCGTGCCACGTTTCGTAAGGTAAAGCTGCGAATAGACTAATTATGTTTGAAATTACACAAAAATGAGAGAAGCCCCTCTATGGAGAGAGTTGAGCTATTTCAAAGCATCAATGTGGGCCGTTGTACACTATTTAGTGCTCTTAAAAGTCTAACTTGCTAGTTGAGCCTTCGTGCCACGTTTCGTAAGGTAAAGACGTGAATAGACCAAGTTATGTTTGAAATTGCACGAACACGTGAAAAGCTCATCTATGGAGAGAGTTGAGCAATTCCAAAGCGTCAATGTGGACCGTTGTACTCTATTTAGTGCTCTTAAAAAGTCTAACTTGCTAGTTGAGCCTTCGTACCACGTTTCGTAAGGTAAAGACGCGAATAGACCAAGTTATGTCCAAATTGCACAAAAACGTGAAAAGCTCCTCTATGGAGAGAGTTGAGGAATTCCAAAGCATCAATGTGGAACGTTGTACTCTATTGAGTGCTCTTAAAAGTCTAACTTACTAGTTGAGCCTTCGTGCCACGTTTCGTAAGGTAAAGATGCGAATAGACCAACTTATGTTTCAAATTGCACATAAACGTGAAAAGCTCCTCGATGGAAAGAGTTGAGCAATTCCAAAGCATCAATGTGGACCGTTGTACTCCATTTAGTGCTCCTAAAAGTCTAGCTTGCTAGTTGAGCCTTCGTGCCACGTTTCGTAAGGTAAAGACGCGAATAGACCAAGTTATGTCTCAAATTGCTCAAAAACATCAACAGCTCCTCTACGGAGAGAGTTGAGCAATTCCAAAACCTCAATGTGGACCGTTGTACTATATTTAGTACTCTTAAAAGTCTAACTTGCTAGTAGAGCCTTCGTGCCACGTTTTGTAAGGTAAAGATGCGAATAGACCAAGTTATGTTTGAAATTGCACAAAAACGTGAAAAGCTCCTCTATGGAAAGAGTTGAGCAATTCCAAAGCATCAATGTGGACCGATGTACTCTATTCAGTGCTCTTAAAATTCTAACTTGCTAGTTGAGCCTTCGTGCCACGTTTCGTAAGGTAAAGCTGCGAATAGGCCAATTATGTTTGAAATTACACAAAAATAAGAGAAGCTCCTCTATGGAGAGAGTTGAGCTATTTCAAAGCATCAATGTGGGCCGTTGTACACTATTTAGTGCTCTTAAAAGTCTAACTTGCTAGTTGAGCCTTCGTGCCACGTTTCGTAAGGTAGAGTTGCGAATAGACCAAGTTATGTTTGAAATTGCACAAAAACGTGAAAAGCTCCTCTATGGCGAGAGTTGAGCAATTCCAAAGCATCAATGTGGGCCGTTGTACTCTATTTAGTTCTCTTAAAAGTCTAACTTGCTAGTTGAGTCTTTGTACCACGTTTCTTAAGGTAAAGACGCGAATAGACGAAGTTATGTTTGAGATTGCTCGAAAAACGTGAAAAGCTGCTCTATGGAGAGAGTTGAGCAGTCTCAAAGCATCAATGTGGACCGTTGTACTCTATTTAGTGCTCTTAAAAGTGTAACTTGCTAGTTGATCCTTCGTGCCACGTTTCGTAAGGTAAACACGCGAATAGACCAAGATATGTTTGAAATAGCATAAAAACGTGAAAAGCTCCTCTATGCAGAGAGTTGAGCAATTCCAAAGCATCAATGAGGACCATTGTACTCTATTTAGTGCTCTTAAAAGTGTAACTTTCTAGTTGAGCCTTCGTGCCACGGTTCGTAAGGTAAAGACGCGAATAGCCCAAGTTATGTCTCAAATTGCTCAAAAACGTCAAAAGCTCCTCTATGGAGAGAGTTGAGGAGTCCCAAAGCATCAATGTGGACCGTTGTACTCTATTTAGTGCTCCTCAAAGTCTAACTTGCTAATTGATCCTTCGTGCCACGTTTCGTAAGGTAAAGACGCGAATAGACCAAGTTATGTGTCAAATTGCTGAAAAACGTCAACAGCTCCTCTACGGAGAGAGCTGAGCAATTCCAAAACATCAATGTGGACCGTTGTACTCTATTGAGTGATCTTAAAGGTCTAACTTGCTAGTCGCCACGTTTCGTAAGGTAAAGATGCGAATAGACAAAGTTATGTTTGAAATTGCAAAAAAACGTGAAAAGCTCTTCTATGGAAAGAGTTGAGCAATTCCAAAGCATCAATGTGGACCGTTGTACTCTATTTAGTGCTCCCAAAAGTCTAACTTGCTAGTTGAGCCTTCGTGCCACGTTTCGTAAGGTAAAGACGCGAATAGACCAAGTTATGTCTCAAATTGCACAAAAACGTGAAAGGCTTCTCTGTGGGGAGAGTTGAGCAATTCCGAAGCATCAATGTGTACCGCTGTACTCTATTGAGTGATCTTAAAAGTCTAACTTGCTAGCTGAGCCTTCGTGCCACGTTTCGTAAGGTAAAGACGCGAATAGACCAAGTTATGTCTCAATTTGCTCAAGGACGTGAACAGCTCCACTATGGAGAGACTTGAGCAGCCCCAAAGCATCAATATGGACCGTTGTACTCGATTTAATGCTCTAAAAAGTCTAACTTTCTAGTTGAGCCTTCGTGCCACGTTTCGTAAGGTAAAGACGCGAATAGACCAAGTTATGTTTGAAATTTCAGAAAAACGTGAAAAGCTCCTCTATGTAGAGAGTTGAGGAATTGCAACGCATCAATTTGGACCATTGTACTCTATTTAGTGCTCTTAAAAGTGTAACTTTCTAGTTGAGCCTTCGTGCCACGGTTCGTAAGTTAAAGACGCGAATAGACCAAGTTATGTCTCAAATTGCTCAAAAACGTCAAATGCTCCTCTGTGGAGAGAGTTGAGAAATTCCAAAGCATCAATATGGACCGTTGTACTCTATTTAGTGCTCTTAAAAGTCTAACTTGCTAGTTGAGCCATCGGGCCACGTTTCGTAAGGTAAATATGCGAATAGACCAAGTTGTGTTTGAAATTGCACAAAAACGTGAAAAGCTCCTCTATGGAGAGAGTTGAGCAATTCCAAAGAATCAATGTGGACCGTTCTACTCTACTTAGTGCTCTTAAAAGTCTAACTTGCTAGTAGAGCCTTCGTGCCACGTTTTGTAAGGTAAAGATGCGAATAGACCAAGTTATGTTTGAAATTGCACAAAAACGTAAAAACCTCCTCTATGGAAAGAGTTGAGCAATTCCAAAGCATCAATGTGGACCGATGTACTCTATTCAGTGCTCTTAAAATTCTAACTTGCTCGTTGAGCCTTCGTGCCACGTTTCGTAAGGTAAAGCTGCGAATAGACCAATTATGTTTGAAATTACACAAAAAATGAGAGAAGCTCCTCTATGCAGAGAGTTGAGCTATTTCAAAGCATCAATGTGGGCCGTTGTACACTATTTAGTGCTCTTAAAAGTCTAACTTGCTAGTTGAGCCTTCGTGCCACGTTTCGTAAGGTAAAGACGTGAATAGACCAAGTTATGTTTGAAATTGCACGAACACGTGAAAAGCTCATCTATGGAGAGAGTTGAGCAATTCCAAAGCGTCAATGTGGACCGTTGTACTCTATTTAGTGCTCTTAAAAGTCTAACTTGCTAGTTGAGCCTTCGTACCACGTTTCGTAAGGTAAAGACGCGAATAGACCAAGTTATGTCTCAAATTGCTCAAAAACATCAACAGCTCCTCTACGGAGAGAGTTGAGCAATTCCAAAACGTCAATGTGGACCGTTGTACTATATTTAGTACTCTTAAAAGTCTAACTTGCTAGTAGAGCCTTCGTGCCACGTTTTGTAAGGTAAAGATGCGAATAGACCAAGTTATGTTTGAAATTGCACAAAAACGTGAAAAGCTCCTCCATGGAAAGAGTTGAGCAATTCCAAAGCATCATTGTGGACCGATATACTCTATTCAGTGCTCTTAAAATTCTAACTTGCTAGTTGAGCCTTCGTGCCACGTTTCGTAAGGTAAAGCTGCGAATAGACCAATTATGTTTGAAATTACACAAAAATGAGAGAAGCTCCTCTATGGAGAGAGTTGAGCTATTTCAAAGCATCAATGTGGGCCGTTGTACACTATTTAGTGCTCTTAAAAGTCTAACTTGCTAGTTGAGCCTTCGTGCCACGTTTCGTAAGGTAAAGACGTGAATAGACCAAGTTATGTTTGAAATTGCACGAACACGTGAAAAGCTCATCTATGGAGAGAGTTGAGCAATTCCAAAGCGTCAATGTGGACCGTTGTACTCTATTTAGTGCTCTTAAAAGTCTAACTTGCTAGTTGAGCCTTCGTACCACGTTTCGTAAGGTAAAGACACGAATAGACCAAGTTATGTCTCAAATTGCACAAAAACGTGAAAAGCTCCTCTATGGAGAGAGTTGAGGAATTCCAAAGCATCAATGTGGACCGTTGTACTCTATTGAGTGCTCTTAAAAGTCTAACTTACTGGTTGAGCCTTCGTGCCACGTTTCGTAAGGTAAAGATGCGAATAGACCAACTTATGTTTGAAATTGCACATAAACGTGAAAACCTCCTCGATGGAAAGAGTTGAGCAATTCCAAAGCATCAATGTGGAGCGTTGTACTCCATTTCGTGCTCCTAAAAGTCTAGCTTGCTAGTTGAGCCTTCGTGCCACGTTTCGTAAGGTAAAGACGTGAATAGACCAAGTTATGTCTCAAATTGCTCAAAAACATCAACAGCTCCTCTACGGAGAGAGTTGAGCAATTCCAAAACGTCAATGTGGACCGTTGTACTATATTTAGTGCTCTTAAAAGTCTAACTTGCTAGTAGAGGCTTCGTGCCACGTTTTGTAAGGTAAAGATGCGAATAGACCAAGTTGTGTTTGAAATTGCACAAAAACGTGAAAAGCTCCTCTATGGAAAGAGTTGAGCAATTCCAAAGCATCAATGTGGACCGATGTACTCTATTCAGTGCTCTTAAAAGTCTAACTTGCTAGTTGAGCCTTCGTGCCACGTTTCGTAAGGTAAAGACGTGAATAGACCAAGTTATGTTTGAAATTGCACGAACACGTGAAAAGCTCATCTATGGAGAGAGTTGAGCAATTCCAAAGCGTCAATGTGGACCGTTGTACACTATTTAGTGCTCTTAAAAGTCTAACTTGCTAGTTCAGCCTTCGTACCACGTTTCGTAAGGTAAAGACGCGAATAGACCAAGTTATGTCTCAAATTGCACAAAAACGTGAAAAGCTCCTCTATGGAGAGAGTTGAGGAATTCCAAAGCATCAATGTGGACTGTTGTACTCTATTGAGTGCTCTTAAAAGTATAACTTACTAGTTGAGCCTTCGTGCCACGTTTCGTAAGGTAAAGATGCGAATAGACCAAGTTATGTTTGAAATTGCACAAAAACGTGAAAAGCTCCTCTATGGCGAGAGTTGAGCAATTCCAAAGCATCAATGTGGGCCGTTGTACTCTATTTAGTGCTCTTGAAAGTCTAACTTGCTAGTTGAGCCTTTGTACCACGTTTCTTAAGGTAAAGACGCGAATAGACGAAGTTATGTTTGAAATTGCTCGAAAAACGTGAAAAGCTGCTCTATGGAGAGAGTTGAGCAGTCTCAATACATCAATGTGGACCGTTGTACTCTATTGAGTGCTCTTAAAAGTGTAACTTGCTAGTTGATCCTTCGTGCCACGTTTCGTAAGGTAAACACGCGAATAGACCAAGTTATGTTTGAAATAGCATAAAAACGTGAATAACTCATCTATGCAGAGAGTTGAGCAATTCCAAAGCATCAATGAGGACCATTGTACTCTATTTAGTGCTCTTAAAAGTGTAAGTTTCTAGTTGAGTCTTCGTGCCACGGTTCGTAAGGTAAAGACGCGAATAGACCAAGTTATGTCTCAGATAGCTCAAAAACGTCAAAAGCTCCTCTATGGAGATAGCTGAGGAGTCCTAAACCATCAATGTGGACCGTTGTACTCTATTTAGTGCTCCTAAAAGTCTAACTTGCTAATTGATCCTTCGTGCCACGTTTCGTAGGGTAAAGACGCGAATAGACCAAGTTATGTGTCAAATTGCTGAAAAACGTCAATAGCTCCTCTACGGAGAGAGCTGAGCAATTCCAAAACATCAATGTGGACCGTTGTACTCTCTTGAGTGATCTTAAAGATCTAACTTGCTAGTCGCCACGTTTCGTAAGGTAAAGATGCGAATAGACAAAGTTATGTTTGAAATTGCAAAAAAAACGTGAAAAGCTCTTCTATGGAAAGAGTTGAGCAATTCCAAAGCATCAATGTGGACCGTTGTACTCTATTTAGTGCTCCCAAAAGTCTAACTTGCTAGTTGAGCCTTCGTGCCACGTTTCGTAAGGTAAAGACGCGAATAGACCAAGTTATGTCTCAAATTGCACAAAAACGTGAAAGGCTTCTCTGTGGGGAGAGTTGAGCAATTCCGAAGCATCAATGTGTACCGCTGTACTCTATTGAGTGATCTTAAAAGTCTAACTTGCTAGCTGAGCCTTCGTGCCACGTTTCGTAAGGTAAAGACGCGAATAGACCAAGTTATGTCTCCAATTGCTCAAGAACGTGAACAGCTCCTCTATGGAGAGACTTGAGCAGTCCCAAAGCATCAATATGGACCGTTGTACTCTATTTAATGCTCTAAAAAGTCTAACTTTCTAGTTGAGCCTTTGTGCCACGTTTCGTAAGGTAAAGACGCGAATAGACCAAGTTATGTTTGAAATTCCAGAAAAACGTGAAAAGCTCCTCTATGGAGAGAGTTGAGCAGTCCCAAAGCATCATTGTGGACCGTTGTACTCTATTTAGTGCTCTTAAAAGTCTAACTTGTTAGTTGATCCTTCGTGCCACGTTTCGTAAGGTAAAGATGCGAATAGACCAAGTTATGTTTGTAATTGCGTAAAAACGTGAAAAGCTCCTCTATGTAGAGAGTTGAGGAATTGCAACGCATCAATTTGGACCATTGTACTCTATTTAGTGCTCTTAAAAGTGTAACTTTCTAGTTGAGCCTTCGTGCCACGGTTCGTAAGGTAAGGACGCGAATAGACCAAGTTATGTCTCAAATTGCACAAAAACGTCAAATGCTCCTCTGTGGAGAGAGTTGAGAAATTCCAAAGCATCAATATGGACCGTTGTACTCTATTTAGTGCTCTTAAAAGTCTAACTTGCTAGATGAGCCTTCGGGCCACGTTTCGTAAGGTAAATATGCGAATAGACCAAGTTATGTTTGAAATTGCACAAAAACGTGAAAAGCTCCTCTATGGAGAGAGTTGAGCAATTCCAAAGAATCAATGTGGACCGTTCTACTCTACTTATTGCTCTTAAAAGTCTAACTTGCTAGTTGAGCCTTCGTGCCACATTTTGTAAGGTCAAGACGCGAATAGACCAAGTTATGTCTCAAATTGCTCAAAGATGTGAAAAGCTCCTCTATGGAGAGAGTTGAGGAGTCCCAAAGCATCAATGTGGACCGTTGTACTCTATTTAGTGCTCCTAAAAGTCTAACTTGCTAATTGATCCTTCGTGCCACGTTTCGTAAGGTAAAGACGCGAATAGACCAAGTTATGTTTGAAATTGCACAAAAACGTGAAAAGCTCATCTATGGAGAGAGTTGAGCAATTCCAAAGCGTCAATGTGGACCGTTGTACTCTATTTAGTGCTCTTAAAAGTCTAACTTGCTAGTTGAGCCTTCGTACCACGTTTCGTAAGGTAAAGACGCGAATAGACCAAATTATGTCTCAAATTGCACAAAAACGTGAAAAGCTTTTCTATGGAGAGAGTTGAGGAATTCCAAAGCATCAATGTGGACCGTTGTACTCTATTGAGTGCTCTTAAAAGTCTAACTTACTAGTTGAGCCTTCGTGCCACGTTTCGTAAGGTAAAGATGCGAATAGACCAACTTATGTTTGAAATTGCACATAAACGTGAAAAGCTCCTCTATGGAAAGAGTTGAGCAATTCCAAAGCATCAATGTGGACCGTTGTACTCAATTTAGTGCTCCTAAAAGTCTAGCTTGCTAGTCGACCCTTCGTGCCACGTTTCGTAAGGTAAAGTCGCGAATAGACCAAGTTATGTCTCAAATTGCTCAAAAACATCAACAGCTCCTCTACGGAGAGAGTTGAGAAATTCCAAAATGTCAATGTGGACCGTTGTACTATATTTAGTACTCTTAAAAGTCTAACTTGCTAGTAGAGCCTTCGTGCCACGTTTTGTAAGGTAAAGATGCGAATAGACCAAGTTATGTTTGAAATTGCACAAAAACGTGAAAAGCTCCTCTATGGAAAGAGTTGAGCAATTCCAAAGCATCATTGTGGACCGATATACTCTATTCAGTGCTCTTAAAATTCTAACTTGCTAGTTGAGCCTTCGTGCCACGTTTCGTAAGGTAAAGCTGCGAATAGACCAATTATGTTTGAAATTACACAAAAATGAGAGAAGCTCCTCTATGGAGAGAGTTGAGCTATTTCAAAGCATCAATGTGGGCCGTTGTACACTATTTAGTGCTCTTAAAAGTCTAACTTGCTAGTTGAGCCTTCGTGCCACGTTTCGTAAGGTAAAGACGTGAATAGACCAAGTTATGTTTGAAATTGCACGAACACGTGAAAAGCTCATCTATGGAGAGAGTTGAGCAATTCCAAAGCGTCAATGTGGACCGTTGTACTCTATTTAGTGCTCTTAAAAGTCTAACTTGCTAGTTGAGCCTTCGTACCACGTTTCGTAAGGTAAAGACACGAATAGACCAAGTTATGTCTCAAATTGCACAAAAACGTGAAAAGCTCCTCTATGGAGAGAGTTGAGGAATTCCAAAGCATCAATGTGGACCGTTGTACTCTATTGAGTGCTCTTAAAAGTCTAACTTACTAGTTGAGCCTTCGTGCCACGTTTCGTAAGGTAAAGATGCGAATAGACCAACTTATGTTTGAAATTGCACATAAACGTGAAAACCTCCTCGATGGAAAGAGTTGAGCAATTCCAAAGCATCAATGTGGAGCGTTGTACTCCATTTCGTGCTCCCAAAAGTCTAGCTTGCTAGTTGAGCCTTCGTGCCACGTTTCGTAAGGTAAAGACGCGAATAGACCAAGTTATGTCTCAAATTGCTCAAAAACATCAACAGCTCCTCTACGGAGAGAGTTGAGCAATTCCAAAACGTCAATGTGGACCGTTGTACTATATTTAGTGCTCTTAAAAGTCTAACTTGCTAGTAGAGCCCTCGTGCCACGTTTTGTAAGGTAATGATGCGAATAGACCAAGTTATGTTTGAAATTGCACAAAAACGTGAAAAGCTCCTCTATGGAAAGAGTTGAGCAATTCCAAAGCATCAATGTGGACCGATGTACTCTATTCAGTGCTCTTAAAAGTCTAACTTGCTAGTTGAGCCTTCGTGCCACGTTTCGTAAGGTAAAGACGTGAATAGACCAAGTTATGTTTGAAATTGCACGAACACGTGAAAAGCTCATCTATGGAGAGAGTTGAGCGATTCCAAAGCGTCAATGTGGACCGTTGTACACTATTTAGTGCTCTTAAAAGTCTAACTTGCTAGTTCAGCCTTCGTACCACGTTTCGTAAGGTAAAGACGCGAATAGACCAAGTTATGTCTCAAATTGCACAAAAACGTGAAAAGCTCCTCTATGGAGAGAGTTGAGGAATTCCAAAGCATCAATGTGGACTGTTGTACTCTATTGAGTGCTCTTAAAAGTATAACTTACTAGTTGAGCCTTCGTGCCACGTTTCGTAAGGTAAAGATGCGAATAGACCAAGTTATGTTTGAAATTGCACAAAAACGTGAAAAGCTCCTCTATGGCGAGAGTTGAGCAATTCCAAAGCATCAATGTGGGCCGTTGTACTCTATTTAGTGCTCTTGAAAGTCTAACTTGCTAGTTGAGCCTTTGTACCACGTTTCTTAAGGTAAAGACGCGAATAGACGAAGTTATGTTTGAAATTGCTCAATACATCAATGTGGACCGTTGTACTCTATTGAGTGCTCTTAAAAGTGTAACTTGCTAGTTGATCCTTCGTGCCACGTTTCGTAAGGTAAACACGCGAATAGACCAAGTTATGTTTGAAATAGCATAAAAACGTGAATAACTCGTCTATGCAGAGAGTTGAGCAATTCCAAAGCATCAATGAGGACCATTGTACTCTATTTAGTGCTCTTAAAAGTGTAACTTTCTAGTTGAGTCTTCGTGCCACGGTTCGTAAGGTAAAGACGCGAATAGACCAAGTTATGTCTCAGATAGCTCAAAAACGTCAAAAGCTCCTCTATGGAGATAGCTGAGGAGTCCTAAACCATCAATGTGGACCGTTGTACTCTATTTAGTGCTCCTAAAAGTCTAACTTTCTAATTGATCCTTCGTGCCACGTTTCGTAGGGTAAAGACGCGAATACACCAAGTTATGTGTCAAATTGCTGAAAAACGTCAATAGCTCCTCTACGGAGAGAGCTGAGCAATTCCAAAACATCAATGTGGACCGTTGTACTCTCTTGAGTGATCTTAAAGGTCTAACTTGCTAGTCGCCACGTTTCGTAAGGTAAAGATGCGAATAGACAAAGTTATGTTTGAAATTGCAAAAAAAAGTGAAAAGCTCTTCTATGGAAAGAGTTGAGCAATTCCAAAGCATCAATGTGGACCGTTGTACTCTATTTAGTGCTCCCAAAAGTCTAACTTGCTAGTTGAGCCTTCGTGCCACGTTTCGTAAGGTAAAGACGCGAATAGACCAAGTTATGTCTCAAATTGCACAAAAACGTGAAAGGCTTCTCTGTGGGGAGAGTTGAGCAATTCCGAAGCATCAATGTGTACCGCTGTACTCTATTGAGTGATCTTAAAAGTCTTACTTGCTAGCTGAGCCTTCGTGCCACGTTTCGTAAGGTAAAGACGCGAATAGACCAAGTTATGTCTCCAATTGCTCAAGAACGTGAACAGCTCCTCTATGGAGAGACTTGAGCAGTCCCAAAGCATCAATATGGACCGTTGTACTCTATTTAATGCTCTAAAAAGTCTAACTTTCTAGTTGAGCCTTTGTGCCACGTTTCGTAAGGTAAAGACGCGAATAGACCAAGTTATGTTTGAAATTCCAGAAAAACGTGAAAAGCTCCTCTATGGAGAGAGTTGAGCAGTCCCAAAGCATCATTGTGGACCGTTGTACTCTATTTAGTGCTCTTAAAAGTCTAACTTGTTAGTTGATCCTTCGTGCCACGTTTCGTAAGGTAAAGATGCGAATAGACCAAGTTATGTTTGTAATTGCGTAAAAACATGAAAAGCTCCTCTATGTAGAGAGTTGAGGAATTGCAACGCATCAATTTGGACCATTGTACTCTATTTAGTGCTCTTAAAAGTGTAACTTTCTAGTTGAGCCTTCGTGCCACGGTTCGTAAGGTAAAGACGCGAATAGACCAAGTTATGTCTCAAATTGCACAAAAACGTCAAATGCTCCTCTGTGGAGAGAGTTGAGAAATTCCAAAGCATCAATATGGACCGTTGTACTCTATTTAGTGCTCTTAAAAGTCTAACTTGCTAGATGAGCCTTCGGGCCACGTTTCGTAAGGTAAATATGCGAATAGACCAAGTTATGTTTGAAATTGCACAAAAACGTGAAAAGCTCCTCTATGGAGAGAGTTGAGCAATTCCAAAGAATCAATGTGGACCGTTCTACTCTACTTAGTGCTCTTAAAAGTCTAACTTGCTAGTTGAGCCTTCGTGCCACATTTTGTAAGGTCAAGACGCGAATAGACCAAGTTATGTCTCAAATTGCTCAAAGATGTGAAAAGCTCCTCTATGGAGAGAGTTGAGGAGTCCCAAAGCATCAATGTGGACCGTTGTACTCTATTTAGTGCTCCTAAAAGTCTAACTTGCTAATTGATCCTTCGTGCCACGTTTCGTAAGGTAAAGACGCGAATAGACCAAGTTATGTTTGAAATTGCACAAAAACGTGAAAAGCTCCTCTATGGAAAGAGTTGAGCAATTCCAAAGCATCAATATGGACCGATGTACTCTATTCAGTGCTCCTAAAATTCTAACTTGCTAGTTGAGCTTTTGTGCCACGTTTCGTAAGGTAAAAACGTGAATAGACCAAGTTATGTTTGAAATTGCACGAACACGTGAAAAGCTCATCTATGTAGAGAGTTGAGCAATTCCAAAGCGTCAATGTGGACCGTTGTACTCTATTTAGTGCTCTTGAAAGTCTAACTTGCTAGTTGAGCCTTCGTGCCACGTTTCGTAAGGTAAAGACGCGAATAGACCAAGTTATGTGTCAAATTGCTGAAAAACGTCAACAGCTCCTATACGGAGAGAGCTGAGCAATTCCAAAACGTCAATGTGGACTGTTGTACTCTATTGAGTGCTCTTAAAAGTCTCACTTGCTAGTCGCCACGTTTCGTAAGGTAAAGATGCGAATAGACAAAGTTATGTTTTAAATTGCAAAAAAACGCGAAAAGCTCTTCTATGGAAAGAGTTGAGCAATTCCAAAGCATCAATGTGGACCGTTGTACTCTATTTAGTGCTCCCAACTGTCTAACTTGCTAGTTGAGCCTTCATGCCACGTTTCGTAAGGTAAAGACGCGAATAGACCAAGTTATGTCTCAAATTGCTCAAGGACGTGAACAGCACCTCTATGGAGAGACTTGAGCAGTCCCAAAGCATCAATATGGACCGTTGTACTCTATTTAGTGCTCTAAAAAGTCTAACTTTCTAGTTGAGCCTTTGTGCCACGTTTCGTAAGGTAAAGACGCGAATAGACCAAGTTATGTTTGAAATTCCAGAAAAACGTGAAAAGCTCCTCTATGGAGAGAGTTGAGCAGTCCCAAAGCATCATTGTGGACCGTTGTACTCTATTTAGTGCTCTTAAAAGTCTAACTTGTTAGTTGATCCTTCGTGCCACGTTTCGTAAGGTAAAGATGCGAATAGACCAAGTTATGTTTGTAATTGCGTAAAAACGTGAAAAGCTCCTCTATGTAGAGAGTTGAGGAATTGCAACGCATCAATTTGGACCATTGTACTCTATTTAGTGCTCTTAAAAGTGTAACTTTCTAGTTGAGCCTTCGTGCCACGGTTCGTAAGGTAAAGACGCGAATAGACCAAGTTATGTCTCAAATTGCACAAAAACGTCAAATGCTCCTCTGTGGAGAGAGTTGAGAAATTCCAAAGCATCAATATGGACCGTTGTACTCTATTTAGTGCTCTTAAAAGTCTAACTTGCTAGATGAGCCTTCGGGCCACGTTTCGTAAGGTAAATATGCGAATAGACCAAGTTATGTTTGAAATTGCACAAAAACGTGAAAAGCTCCTCTATGGAGAGAGTTGAGCAATTCCAAAGAATCAATGTGGACCGTTCTACTCTACTTAGTGCTCTTAAAAGTCTAACTTGCTAGTTGAGCCTTCGTGCCACATTTTGTAAGGTCAAGACGCGAATAGACCAAGTTATGTCTCAAATTGCTCAAAGATGTGAAAAGCTCCTCTATGGAGAGAGTTGAGGAGTCCCAAAGCATCAATGTGGACCGTTGTACTCTATTTAGTGCTCCTAAAAGTCTAACTTGCTAATTGATCCTTCGTGCCACGTTTCGTAAGGTAAAGACGCGAATAGACCAAGTTATGTTTGAAATTGCACAAAAACGTGAAAAGCTCCTCTATGGAAAGAGTTGAGCAATTCCAAAGCATCAATATGGACCGATGTACTCTATTCAGTGCTCCTAAAATTCTAACTTGCTAGTTGAGCTTTTGTGCCACGTTTCGTAAGGTAAAGACGTGAATAGACCAAGTTATGTTTGAAATTGCACGAACACGTGAAAAGCTCATCTATGTAGAGAGTTGAGCAATTCCAAAGCGTCAATGTGGACCGTTGTACTCTATTTAGTGCTCTTGAAAGTCTAACTTGCTAGTTGAGCCTTCGTGCCACGTTTCGTAAGGTAAAGACGCGAATAGACCAAGTTATGTGTCAAATTGCTGAAAAACGTCAACAGCTCCTCTACGGAGAGAGCTGAGCAATTCCAAAACGTCAATGTGGACTGTTGTACTCTATTGAGTGCTCTTAAAAGTCTCACTTGCTAGTCGCCACGTTTCGTAAGGTAAAGATGCGAATAGACAAAGTTATGTTTTAAATTGCAAAAAAACGCGAAAAGCTCTTCTATGGAAAGAGTTGAGCAATTCCAAAGCATCAATGTGGACCGTTGTACTCTATTTAGTGCTCCCAACTGTCTAACTTGCTAGTTGAGCCTTCATGCCACGTTTCGTAAGGTAAAGACGCGAATAGACCAAGTTATGTCTCAAATTGCACAAACACGTGAAAGGCTTCTCTGTGGGGAGAGTTGAGCAATTCCGAAGCATCAATGTGTACCGCTGTACTCTATTGAGTGATCTTAAAAGTCTAACTTGCTAGCTGAGCCTTCGTGCCACGTTTCGTAAGGTAAAGACGCGAATAGACCAAGTTATGTCTCAAATTGCTCAAGGACGTGAACAGCACCTCTATGGAGAGACTTGAGCAGTCCCAAAGCATCAATATGGACCGTTGTACTCTATTTAGTGCTCTAAAAAGTCTAACTTTCTAGTTGAGCCTTCGTGCCACGTTTCGTAAGGTAAAGACGCGAATAGACCAAGTTATGTTTGAAATTCCAGAAAAACGTGAAAAGCTCCTCTATGGAGAGAGTTCAGCAGTCCCAAAGCATCATTGTGGACCATTGTACTCTATTTAGTGCTCTTAAAAGTCTAACTTGTTAGTTGATCCTTCGTACCACGTTTAGTAAGGTAAAGATGCGAATAGACCAAGTTATGTTTGTAATTGCGTAAAAACGTGAAAGCTCCTCTATGTAGAGAGTTGAGGAATTGCAACGCATCAATTTGGACAATTGTACTCTATTTAGTGCTCTTAAAAGTGTAACTTTCTAGTTGAGCCTTCGTGCCACGGTTCGTAAGGTAAAGACGCGAATAGACCATGTTATGTCTCAAATTGCTAAAAAACGTCAAATGCTCCACTGTGGAGAGAGTTGAGAAATTCCAAACCATCAATATGGACCGTTGTACTCTATTTAGTGCTCTTAAAAGTCTAACTTGCTAGTTGAGCCTTCGGGCCACGTTTCGTAAGGTAAATATGCGAATAGACCAAGTTATGTTTGAAATTGCACAAAAACGTGAAAAGCTCCTCTATGGAGAGAGTTGAGAAATTCCAAAGAATCAATGTGGACCGTTCTACTCTACTTAGTGCTCTTAAAAGTCTAACTTGCTAGTTGAGCTTTCGTGCCACATTTTGTAAAGTAAAGACGCGAATAGACCAAGTTATGTCTCAAATTGCTCAAAGACGTGAAAAGCTCCTCTATGGAGAGAGTTGAGGAGTCCCAAAACATCAATGTGGACCGTTGTACTCTATTTAGTGCTCCTAAAAGTCTAACTTGCTAATTGATCCTTCGTGCCACGTTTCGTAAGTTAAAGACGCGAATAGACCAAGTTATGTCTCAAATTGCACAAAAACGTGAAAAGCTCCTCTATGGAGAGAGTTGAGGAATTCCGAAGCATCAATGTGGACCGTTGTACTCTATTTAGTGCTCTTAAAAGTCTAACTTAGTAGTTGAGCCTTTGTGCCACGTTTCGTAAGGTAAAGATGCGAATAGACCAAGTTATGTTTGAAATTGCACAAAAACGTGAAAAGCTCCTCTATGGCGAGAGTTGAGCAATTCCAAAGCATCAATATGGGCCGTTGTACTCTATTTAGTGCTCTTAAAAGTCTAACTTGCTAGTTGAGTATTTGTGCCACGTTTCTTAAGGTAAAGACGCGAATAGACCAAGTTATGTTTGAAATTGCACAAAAACGTGAAAAGCTACTCTATGGAGAGAGTTGAGCAGTCTCAAAGCATCAATGTGGACCGTTGTACTCTATTTAGTGCTCTTAAAAGTCTAACTTGCTAGTTGATCCTTCGTGCCACGTTTCGTAAGGTAAACACGCGAATAGACGAAGTTATGTTTGAAATTGCATAAAATGGTGAAAAGCTCCTCTATGCAAAGAGTTGAGCAATTCCAAAGCATCAATGTGGGCCATTGTACTCTATTTAGTGCTCTTAAAAGTGTAACTTTCTAGTTGAGCCTTCGCACCACGGTAAAGACGCGAATAGACCAAGTTATGTCTCAGATAGCTCAAAAACGACAAAAGCTCCTCTATGGAGAGAGTTGCGGAGTCCCAAAGCATCAATGTGGACCGTTGTACTCTATTTAGTGCTCCTAAAAGTCTAACTTGCTAATTGATCCTTCGTGCCACGTTTCGTAAGTTAAAGACGCGAATAGACCAAGTTATGTTTCAAATTGCACAAAAACGTGAAAAGCTCCTCTATGGAAAGAGTTGAGCAATTCCAAAGCATCAATATGGACCGATGTACTCTATTCAGTGCTCTTAAAATTCTAACCTGCTAGTTGAGCCTTCGTGCCACGTTTCGTAAGGTAAACATGCGAATAGACCAATTACGTTTGAAATTACACAAAAACGAGAGAAGCTCCTCTATGGAGAGAGTTGAGCTATTTCAAAGCATCAATGTGGGCCGTTGTACACTATTTAGTGCTCTTAAAAGTCTAACTTGCTAGTTGAGCCTTCGTGCCACGTTTCGTAAGGTAAAGACGTAAATAGACCAAGTTATGTTTGAAATTGCACGAACACGTGAAAAGCTCATCTATGTAGAGAGTTGAGCAATTCCAAAGCGTCACTGTGGACCGTTGTACTCTATTTAGTGCTCTTAAAAGTCTAACTTGCTAGTTGAGCCTTCGTGCCACGTTTCGTAAGTTAAAGACGCGAATAGACCAAGTTATGTGTCAAATTGCTGAAAAACGTCAACAGCTCTTCTACGGAGAGAGTTGAGCAATTCCAAAATGTCAATATGGACCGTTGTACTCTATTGAGTGCTCTTAAAAGTCTAACTTGCTAGTCACCACGTTTCGTAAGGTAAAGATGCGAATAGACAAAGTTACGTTTGAAATCGCAAAAAAACGTCAAAAGCTCTTCTATGGAAAGAGTTGAGCAATTCCAACGCATCAATGTGGACCGTTGTACTCTATTTAGTGCTCCCAAACGTCTAACTTGCTAGTTGAGCCTTCGTGCCACGTTTCGTAAGCTAAAGACGCGAATAGACCAAGTTATGTCTCAAATTGTACAAAAACGTGAAAGGCTTCTCTGTGGGGAGAGTTGAGCAATTCCGAAGCATCAATGTGTACCGCTGTACTCTATTGAGTGATCTTAAAAGTCTAACTTGCTAGCTGAGCCTTCGTGCCACGTTTCGTAAGGTAAAGACGCGAATAGACCAAGTTATGTCTCAAATTGCTCAAGGACGTGAACAGCTCCTCTATGGAGAAACTTGAACAGTCCCAAAGCATCAATATGGACCGTTGTACTCTATTTAGTGCTCTAAAAAGTCTAACTTTCTAGTTGAACCTTCGTGCCACGTTTCGTAAGGTAAAGACGCGAATAGACGAAGTTATGTTTGAAATTCCAGAAAATCGTGAAAAGCTCCTCTATGGAGAGAGGTGAGCAGTCCCAAAGCATCAATGTGGACCGTTGTACTCTATTTAGTGCTCTTAAAAGTCTAACTTGTTAGTTGATCCTTCGTGCCACGTTTCGTAAGGTAAAGATGCGAATAGACCAAGTTATGTTTGTAATTGCGTAAAAACGTGAAAAGCTCCTCTATGTAGAGAGTTGAGGAATTGCAACGCATCAATTTGGACCATTGTACTCTATTTAGTGCTCTTAAAAGTGTAACTTTCTAGTTGAGCCTTCGTGCCACGGTTCGAAAGGTAAAGACGCGAATAGACCAAGTTATGTCTCAAATTGCTCAAAAACGTCAAATGCTCCTCTGTGGAGAGAGTTGAGAAATTCCAAAGCATCAATATGGACCGTTGTACTCTATTTAGTGCTCTTAAAAGTCTAACTTGCTAGTTGAGCCTTCGGGCCACGTTTCGTAAGGTAAATATGCGAATAGACCAAGTTATGTTTGAAATTGCACAAAAACGTGAAAAGCTTCTCTATGGAGAGAGTTGAGCAATTCCAAAGAATCAATGTGGGCCGTTCTACTCTACTTAGTGCTCTTAAAAGTCTAACTTGCTAGTTGAGCCTTCGTGCCACATTTTGTAAGGTAAAGACCCGAATAGACCAAGTTATGTCTCAAATTGCTCAAAGACGTGAAAAGCTCCTCTATGGAGAGAGTTGAGGAGTCCGAAAGCATCAATGTGGACCGTTGTACTCTATTTAGTGCTCCTAAAAGTCTAACTTGATAATTGATCCTTCGTGCCACGTTTCGTAAGGTAAAGACGCGAATAGACCAAGTTATGTCTCAAATTGCACAAAAACGTGAAATGCTCCTCTATGGAGAGAGTTGAGAAATTCCAAAGCATCAATGTGGACCGTTGTACTCTATTTAGTGCTCTTAAAAGTCTAACTTACTAGTTGAGCCTTTGTGCCACGTTTCGTAAAGTAAAGATGCGAATAGACCAAGTTATGTTTGAAATTGCACAAAAACGTGAAAAGCTCCTCTATGGCGAGAGTTGAGCAATTCCAAAGCATCAATATGGGCCGTTGTACTCTATTTAGTGCTCTTAAAAGTCTAACTTGCTAGTTGAGCCTTTGTGCCACGTTTCATAAGGTAAAGACGCGAATAGACCAAGTTATGTTTGAAATTGCACAAAAACGTGAAAAGCTCTTCTATGGTGAGAGTTGAGCAATTCCAAAGCATCAATATGGGCCGTTGTACTCTATTTAGTGCTCTTAAAAGTCTAACTTGCTAGTTGAGCCTTTGTGCCACGTTTTTTAAGGTAAAGACGCGAATAGACCAAGTTATGTTTGAAATTGCACAAAAACGTGAAAAGCTACTCTATAGAGAGAGTTTAGCAGTCTCAAAGCATCAATGTGGACCGTTGTACTCTATTTAGTGCTCCTAAAAGTCTAACTTGCTAATTGATCCTTCGTGCCACGTTTCGTAAGGTAAAGACGCGAATAGACCAAGTTATGTTTGAAATTGCACAAAAACGTGAAAAGCTCCTCTATGGCGAGAGTTGAGCAATTCCAAAGCATCAATATGGGCCGTTGTACTCTATTTAGTGCTCTTAAAAGTCTAACTTGCTAGTTGAGCCTTTGTGCCACGTTTCTTAAGGTAAAGACGTGAATAGACCAAGTTATGTTTGAAATTGCACAAAAACGTGAAAAGCTCCTCTATGGCGAGAATTGAGCAATTCCAAAGCATCAATATGGGCCGTTGTACTCTATTTAGTGCTCTTAAAAGTATAACTTGCTAGTTGAGCCTTTGTGCCACGTTTTTTAAGGTAAAGACGCGAATAGACCAAGTTATGTTTGAAATTGCACAAAAACGTGAAAAGCTACTCTATAGAGAGAGTTTAGCAGTCTCAAAGCATCAATGTGGACCGTTGTACTCTATTGAGTGCTCCTAAAAGTCTAACTTCCTAATTTATCCTTCGTGCCACGTTTCGTAAGGTAAAGACGCGAATAGACCAAGTTATGTTTGAAATAGCACAAAAACGTGAAAAGCTCCTCTATGGCGAGAGTTGAGCAATTCCAAAGCATCAATATGGGCCGTTGTACTCTATTTAGTGCTCTTAAAAGTCTAACTTGCTAGTTGAGCCTTTGTGCCACGTTTCTTAAGGTAAAGACGCGAATAGACCAAGTTATGTTTGAAATTGCACAAAAACGTGAAAAGCTGCTCTATGGAGAGAGTTGAGCAGTCTCAAAGCATCAATGTGGACCGTTGTACTCTATTTAGTGCTCTTAAAAGTCTAACTTTCTAGTTGATCCTTCGTGCCACGTTTCGTAAGGTAAACACGTGAATAGACCAAGTTATGTTTGAAATTGCATAAAAACGTGAAAAGCTCCTCTATGGAGAGAGTTGAGCAATTCCAAAGCATCAATGTGGACCATTGTACTCTATTTAGTGCTCTTAAAAGCGTAACTTTCTAGTTGAGCCTTCGTGCCACGGTTCGTAAGGTAAAGACGCGAATAGACCAAGTTATGTCTCAAATTGCTCAAAAACGTCAAAAGCTCCTCTATGGAGAGAGTTGAGGAGTCCCAAAGCATCAATGTGGACCGTTGTACTCTATTTAGTGCTCCTAAAAGTCTAACTTGCTAATTGATCCTTCGTGCCACGTTTCGTAAGGTAAAGACGCGAATAGACCAAGTTATGTTTGAAATTGCCCAAAAACGTGAAAAGCTCCTCTATGGAGGGAATTGAGCAATTCCAAAGCATCAATGTGGATCATTGTACTCTATTTAGTGCTCTCAAATGTGTAACTTTCTAGTTGAGCCTTCGTGCCACGTTTCGTAAGGTAAAGACGCGAATAGACCAAGTTACGTCTCAAATTGCACAAAAACATGAAAAGCTCCTCTATGGAGAAAGTTGAGGAATTCCAAAGCATCAATGTGGACCGTTGTACTCTATTGAGTGCTCTTAAAAGTCTAACTTACTAGTTGAGCCTTCGTGCCACGTTTCGTAAGGTAAAGACGCGAATAGACCAAGTTATGTCTCAAATTGCACAAAAACATGAAAAGCTCCTCAGTGGAGATAGTTGAGCAATTCCAAAGCATCAATGTGGACCGTTGTACTCTATTGAGTGCTCTTAAAAGTCTAACTTGCTAGTTCAGCCTTCGTGCCACGTTTCGTAAGGTAAAGATGCGAATAGACCAAGGTGTGTTTGAAATTGCACAAAAACGTGAAAAGCTCCTCTATGGCGAGAGTTGAGCAATTCCAAAGCATCAATGTGGGCCGTTGTACTCTATTTAGTGCTGTTAAAAGTCTAACTTGCTAGTTGAGCCTTTGTGCAGCGTTTCATAACGTAAAGACGCGAATAGAACAAGTTATGTTTGAAATTGCACAAAAACGTGAAAAGCTCCTCCATGGAGAGAGTTCAGCAGTCCCAAAGCATCAATGTGGACCGTTGTACTCTATTTAGTGCTCTTAAATGTCTAACTTTCTAGTTGATCCTTCGTGCCACGTTTCGTAAGGTAAAGACGCTAATAGACCAAATTATGTCTCAAATTGCTCAAAAACGTCAAAAGCTCCTCTATGGAGAGAGTTGAGAAATTCCAAAGCATCAATATGGACCGTTGTACTCTATTTAGTGCTCTTAAATGTCTAACTTGCTAGTTGAGCCTTCGAGCCACGTTTCGTAAGGTAAAGATTCGAATGGACCAAGTGATGTTTGAAATTGCACAAAAACGTGAAAAGCTCCTCTATGGAGAGAGTTGAGCAATTTCGAAGCATCAATGTGGATCGTTGCACACTCTTTAATGTTCTTAGAATTCTAACTTGCTAGTTTAGCCTTCGCGCCACGTTTCGTAATTTAAAGATGCGAATAGACCAAGTTATGTTTGAAATATTACAAAAACGTGAAAAGCCCCTCAATGGAGAGAGTTGAGCTATTCCAAAGCATGAATGTGGGTCGTTGTACTCTATTTAGTGCTCTTAAAAGTCTAACTTGCTAGTTGAGCCGTCGTGCCACGTTTCGTAAGGTAAAGATGCGAATGGACCAAGTTATGTTTGTAATTGCACAAACACGTGAAAACCTCATCTATGGAAAGAGTTGAGCAATTCCAAAGCATCAATGTGGACCGTTGTACTCTATTTTGTGCTCTTAAAAGTCTAACTTTCTAGTTGAGCCTTCGTCTCACTTTTCGTAAGCTAAAGACGCGAATAGACCAAGTTATGTTTGAAATTGCAAAAAAAACGTGAAAAGCTCCTCTATGGAGAGAGTTGTGCAATTCCAAAGAATCAGTGTGGACCAATGTACTCTATTTAGTGCACTTAAAAGGCTAACTTGCTAGTTGAGTCTTCGTGCCACGTTTCATATGGTAAAGAGGCAAATTGACCAAGTTATGTCTCAAATTGCTTAAAGATGTGAAAAGCTTCTCAATGAAGAGAGTTGAGCAATTCCAAAGCATCAATGTGGACCGTTTTACTATATTGAGTGCTGTGAAAAGTGTAACTTGCTAGTTGATCCTTCGTGCCACGTTTCATAAGGTAAAGTTGCGAATAGACCAAGCTATGTTTGAAATTGCACAACAACGTTAAAACTCCTCTATGGAAAGAGTTGAGCAATTCCAAAGCATCAATGTTGAACGTTGTACTTTATCTAGTGCTCCTAAAAGTCTAACTTGGTAGTTGACCCTTCGTGCCATGTTTCATAAGGTAAAGACGCGAATAGACCATGTTATGTCTCAAATTGCACAAAAACGTGAAAAGCTCCTCTGTGGAGACAGTTGAGCAATTCCAAAGCATCATTGTGGACCGTTGTACTCTATTGAGTGATCTTAAAAATCTAACTTGCTTGTTGAGCCTTCGTGCCACATTTCGTAAGGTAACAACGCGAATAGACCAAGTCATGTTTGAAATTGCACAAAATCGTGAAAAGCTCCTCTATGGAGAGAGTTGAGCAATTCCAAAGCATCAATGTGGACCGTTGTACTCTATTTAGTGCTCTTAAAAGTCTAACTTGCTAGTTGAGCCTTCGTGCCACGTTTCGTAAGGTAAAGACGCGAATAGACCAAGTTATGTTTGAAATTGCACAAAAACGTGAAAAGCTCCTCTATGGAGAGAGTTGAGCAGTCCGAAATCATCAATGTGGACCGTTGTACTCTATTTCGTGCTCTTAAAAGTCTAAGTTGCTTGTTGATCCTTCGTGCCACGTTTCGTAAGGTAAAGACGTAAATAGACCAAGTTATGTTTGAAATTCCGCAAAAACGTGAAAAGCTCCTCTATGGAGAGAGTTGAGGAATTCCAAAGCATCAATGTGGACTGTTGTACTCTATTTAGTGCTCTTAAAAGTGTAATTTTCTAGTTGAGCCTTCGTGCCATGGTTCGTAAGGTAAAGACGCGAATAGACCAAGTTATGTCTCAGGCTCAAAAACGTCAAAAGCTCCTCTATGGAGAGAGTTGAGGAATTCCAAAGCATCAATGTGGACCGTTGTACTCTATTTAGTGCTCCTAAAAGTCTAACTTGCTAATTGATCCTTTGTGCCACGTTTCGTAAGGTAAAGACGCGAATAGACCAAGTTATGTTTTAAATTGCACAAAAACGTGAAAAGCTCCTCTATGGAGAGAATTGAGCAATTCCAAAGCATCAATGTGGACCATTGTACTCTATTTAGTGCTCTCAAAAGTGTAACTCTCTAGTTGAGCCTTTGTGCCACGGTTCGTAAGGTAAAGACGCGAATAGACCAAGTTATGTCTCAAATTGCTCAAAAACGTCAACAGCTCCTCTACGAGAGAGTTGAGCAATTCCAAAACGTCAATGTGGACCGTTGTACTCTATTTAGTGCTCTTAAAAGTCTAACTTGCTAGTAGAGCCTTCGTGCCACGTTTCGTAAGGTAAAGATGAGAATAGACCAACTTATGTTTGAAATTGCACATAAACGTGAAAAGCTCCTCTATGGAAAGAGTTGAGTAATTCCAAAGCATCAATGTGGACCGTTGTACTCTATTTAGTGCTCCTAAAAGTGTAGCTTGCCAGTTGAGCCTTCGTGCCACGTTTCGTAAGGTAAAGACGCGAATAGACCAAGTTATGTCTCAAATTGCTCAAAAACATCAACAGCTCCTCCACGGAGAGAGTTGAGCAATTCCAAAACGTCAATGTGGACCGTTGTACTCTATTTAGTGCTCTTAAAAGTATAACTTGCTAGTAGAGCCTTCGTGCCACGTTTCGTAAGGTAAAGATGCGAATAGACCAAGTTATGTTTGAAATTGCACAAAATGGTGAAAAGCTCCTCTGTGGAAAGAGTTGAGCAATTCCAAAGCATCAATGTGGACCGATGTACTCTATTCAGTGCTCTAAAAATTCTAACTTGCTAGTTGAGCCTTCGTGCCACGTTTCGTAAGGTAAAGATGCGAATAGACCAATTATGTTTGAAATTACACAAAAATGAGAGAAGCTCCTCTATGGAGAGAGTTGAGCTATTTCAAAGCATCAATGTGGGCCGTTGTACACTATTTAGTGCTCTTAAAATTCTAACTTGCTAGTTGAGCCTTCGTGCCACGTTTCGTAAGGTAAATACGTGAATAGACCAAGTTATCTTTCAAATTGCACAAACACGTGAAAAGCTCATCTATGGGGAGAGTTGAGCAATTCCAAAGCGTCAATGTGGACAGTTGTACTCTATTTAGTGCTCTTAAAAGTCTAACTTGCTAGTTGAGCCTTCGTACCACGTTTCGTATGGTAAAGTTGCGAATGGACCAAGTTATGTTTGAAATTTCACAAAAATGTTAAAACTCCTCTATGGAAAGAGTTGAGCAATACCAAAGTGTCAATGTGACCTGTGGTACTTTATCTAGTCCTCCTAAAAGTCTAACTTGCTAGTTGAGCCTTCATGCCATGTTTCGTAAGGTAAAGACGCGAATAGACCAAGTTATGTCTCAAATTACACAAAAACGTGAAAAGCTCCTCTATGGAGAGAGTTGAGGAATTCCAAAGAATCAATGTGGACCATTGTACTCTATTTAGTGCTCTTAAAAGTGTAACTTTCTAGTTGAGCCTTCGTGCCACGGTTCGTAAGGTAAAGACGCGAATAGACCAAGTTATGTCTCAAATTGCTCAAAAACGTCAAATGCTCCTCTGTGGAGAGAGTTGAGAAATTCCAAAGCATCAATATGGACCGTTGTACTCTATTTAGTGCTCTTAAAAGTCTAACTTGCTAGTTGAGCCTTCGTACCACGGTTCGTAAGGTAAAGACGCGAATAGACCAAGTTATGCCTCAAATTGTTCAAAAACGTCAAAAGCTTCTCTATGGAGAGAGTTGAGAAATTCCAAAGCATCAATATGGACCGTTGTACTCCATTTAGTGCTCTTAAATGTCTAACTTGCTAGTTGAGCCTTCGGGCCACGTTTCGTAAGGTAAAGATGCGAATAGACCAAATGATGTTTGAAATTGCATAAAAACGTGAAAAGCTCCTCTATGGAGAGAGTTGAGCAATTCCAAAGCATCAATGTGGATCATTGCACACTCTTTAATGTTCTTAGAAGTCTAACTTGCTAGTTCAGCCTCCGTGCCACGTTTCGTAAGGTAAAGATGCGAATAGACCAATTATGTTTGAAATTGAACAAAAACGAGAGAAGCTCCTCTCCGGAGAGAGTTGAGCTATTCCAAAGCATCAATGTGGGCCGTTGTACTTTATTTAGTGCTCTTAAAAGTCTAACTCGCTAGTTGAGCCTTCGTGCCACGTTTCGTAAGGTAAAAACGCGAATAGACCAAGTTATGTTTGAAATTGCACAAAAACGTTAAAACTCCTCTATAGAAAGAGTTGAGCAATACCAAAGCGTCAATCTGGACTGTTGTACTTTATCTAGTGCTCCTAAAAGTCTAACTTGCTAGTTGAGTCTTCGTGCCATATTTCGTAAGGTAAAGACGCGAATAGACCAAGTTATGTCTCAAATTGCACAAAAACGTGAAAAGCTCCTCAGTGGAGATAGTTGAGCAATTCAAAAGCATCAATGTGGACCGTTGTACTCTATTGAGTGCTCTTAAAAGTCTAACTTGCTAGTTGAGCCTTCGTGCCACGTTTCGTAAGGTAAAGATGCGAATAGACCAAGGTGTGTTTGAAATTGCACAAAAACGTGAAAAGCTCCTCTATGGCGAGAGTTGAGCAATTCCAAAGCCTCAATGTGGGCCGTTGTACTCTATTTAGTGCTGTTAAAAGTCTAACTTGCTAGTTGAGCCTTTGTGCCACGTTTCATAACGTAAAGACGCGAATAGACCAAGTTATGTTTGAAATTGCACAAAAACGTGAAAAGCTCCTCTATGGAGAGAGTTCAGCTGTCCCAAAGCATCAATGTGAACCGTTGTACTCTATTTAGTGCTCTTAAATGTCTAACTTGCTAGTTGATCCTTCGTGCCACGTTTCGTAAGGTAAAGACGCTAATAGGCCAAGTTATGTCTCAAATTACTCAAAAACGTCAAAAGCTCCTCTATAGAGAGAGTTGAGAAATTCCAAAGCATCAATATGGACCGTTGTACTCTATTTAGTGCTCTTAAATATCTAACTTGCTAGTTGAGCCTTCGGGCCACGTTTCGTAAGGTAAAGATGCGAATAGACCAAGTGATGTTTGAAATTGCACAAAAACGTGAAAAGCTCCTCTATGGAGAGAGTTGAGCAATTTCGAAGCATCAATGTGGATCGTTGCACACTCTTTAATGTTCTTAGAATTCTAACTTGCTAGTTTAGCCTTCGTGCCACGTTTCGTAAGTTAAAGATGCAAATAGACCAAGTTATGTTTGAAATTGTACAAAAACGTGAAAAGCCCCTCTACGGAGAGAGTTGAGCTATTCCAAAGCATGAATGTGGGTCGTTGTACTCTATTTAGTGCTCTTAAAAGTCTAACTTGCTTGTTGAGCCTTCGTGCCACGTTTCGTAAGGTAAAGATGCGAATGGACCAAGTTATGTTTGTAATTGCACAAACACGTGAAAAGCTCATTTATGGAAAGAGTTGAGCAATTCCAAAGCATCAATGTGGACCGTTGTACTCTATTTTGTGCTCTTAAAAGTCTAACTTGCTAGTTGAGCCTTCGTGCCACATTTCGTAAGGTAACGACGCGAATAGACCAAGTTATGTTTGAAATTGCACAAAAACGTGAAAACTCCTCTATGGAGAGAGTTGAGCAGTTCCAACGCATCAATGTGGACCGTTGTACTCTATTTAGTGCTCTTAAAAGTCTAACTTCCTAGTTGAGCCTTCGTGTCACGTTTCGTAAGGTAAAGACGCGAATAGACCAAGTTATGTTTGAAATTGCAAAAAAACGTGAAAAGCTCCTCTATGGAGAGGGTTGTGCAATTCCAAAGAATCAATGTGGACCAATGTACTCTATTTAGTGCTCTTAAAAGGCTAACTTGCTAGTTGAGTCTTCGTGCCACGTTTCATAAGGTAAAGAGGCAAATTGACCAAGTTATGTCTCAAATTTCTCAAAGATGTGAAAAGCTCCTCAATGGAGAGAGTTGAGCAATTCCAAAGCATCAATGTGGACCGTTTTACTATATTGAGTGCTGTGAAAAGTGTAACTTGCTAGTTGATCCTTCGTGCCACGTTTCATAAGGTAAAGTTGCGAATAGACCAAGCTATGTTTGAAATTGCACAACAAAGTTAAAACTCCTCTATGGAAAGAGTTGAGCAATTCCAAAGCATCAATGTGAACCGTTGTACTTTATCTAGTGCTCCTAAAAGTCTAACTTGGTAGTTGAGCCTTCGTGCCATGTTTCATAAGGTAAAGACGCGAATAGACCATGTTATGTCTCAAATTGCACAAAAACGTGAAAAGCTCCTCTGTGGAGACAGTTGAGCAATTCCAAAGCATCATTGTGGACCGTTGTACTCTATTGAGTGATCTTAAAAGTCTAACTTGCTTGTTGAGCCTTCGTGCTACATTTCGTAAGGTAACAACGCGAATAGACCAAGTCATGTTTGAAATTGCACAAAATCGTGAAAAGCTCCTCTATGGAGAGAGTTGAGCAATTCCAAAGCATCAATGTGGACCGTTGTACACTATTTAGTGCTCTTAAAAGTCTAACTTGCTAGTTGAGCCTTCGTGCCACATTTCGTAAGGTAAAGACGCGAATAGACCAAGTTATGTTTGAAATTGCACAAAAACGTGAAAAGCACCTCAATGGAGAGAGTTGAGGAATTCCAAAGCATCAATGTGGACCGTTGTACTCTATTTCATGCTCTTAAAAGTGTAATTTTCTAGTTGAGCCTTCGTGCCATGGTTCGTAAGGTAAAGACGCGAATAGACCAAGTTATGTCTCAAATTGCTCAAAAACGTCAAAAGCTCCTCTATGGAAAGAGTTGATGAATTCCAAAGCATCAATGTGGACCGTTGTACTCTATTTAGTGCTCTTCAAAGTGTAACTTGCTAGTTGAGCCTTCGTGCCACATTTCGTAAGGTAACAACGCGAATTGACCAAGTTATGTTTGAAATTGCGCAAAAAAGTGAAAAGCTCCTCTATGGAGAGAGTTGAGCAATTCCAAAACATCAATGTGGACCGTTGTACTCTATTTAGTGCTCTTAAAAGTCTAACTTGCTAGTTGATCCTTCGTGCCACGTTTCGTAAGGTAAAGACGCGAATAGACCAAGTTTTGTTTGAAATTCCACAAAAACGTGAAAAGCTTTTCTATGGAGAGAGTTGGGCAGTCCGAAAGCATCAATGTGGACCGTTGTACTCTATTTCGTGCTCTTAAAAGTCTAAGTTGCTAGTTCATCCTTCGTGCCACGTTTAATATGGTAAAGACGCGAATAGACCAAGTTATGTTTGAAATTGCACAAAAACGTGAAAAGCTCCTCCATGGAGATAGTTGAGGAATTCCAAAGCATCAATGTGGACCGTTGTACTCTATTTAGTGCTCTTAAAAGTGTAACTTTCTAGTTGAGCCTTCGTGCCACGGTTCGTAAGGTAAAGACGCGAATATACCAAGTTATGTCTCAAATTGCTCAAAAACGTGAAAAGCTCCGCTATGGAGAGAGTTGAGGAATTCCAAAGCATCATTGTGGAACGTTGTACTCTATTTAGTGCTCTTAAAAGCGTAACTTTCTAGTTATGCCTTCGTGCCACGGTTCGTAAGGTAAAGACGCGAATAGACCAAGTTATGTCTGAAATTGCTCAAAAACGTCAAAAGCTCCTCTATGGAGAGAGTTGAGAAATTCCAAAGCATCAATGTGGACCGTTTTACTCTATTTAGTGGTCTTAAAAGATAAACTTGCTAGTTGAGCCTTCGGGCCACGTTTCGTAAGGTAAAGATGCGAATAGACCAAGTTATGTTTGAAATTGCACAAAAACGTGAAAAGCTCTTCTATGGAGAGAGTTGAGCAATTCCAAAGCATCAATGTGGATCGTTGCACACTATTTAATGTTCTTAGAAGTCTAACTTGCAAGTTGAGCCTTCGTGCCACGTTTCGTAAGGTAAAGACGTGAATAGACCAAGTTATGTTTGAAATTGCAAAAAAACGTGAAAAGCTCCTTTATGGAGAGAGTTGAGCAATTCCAAAGAATCAATGTGGACCATTGTACTCTATTTAGTGCTCTTAAAAGTCTAACTTGCTAGTTGAGCCTTCGTGCCACGTTTCATAAGGTAAAGAGGCAAATTGACCAAGTTATGTCTCAAATTGCTCAAAGATGTGAAAAGCTCCTCAATGGAGAGAGTTGAGCAATTCCAAAGCATCAATGTGGACTGTTTTACTATATATAGTGCTGTGAAAAGTGTAACTTGCTAGTTGAGCCTTCGTGCCACGTTTCATTAGGTAAAGTTGCGAATAGACCAAGCTATGTTTGAAATTGCACAAAAAAGTTAAAACTCCTCTATGGAAAGAGTTGAGCAATTCCAAAGCGTCAATGTGGACCGTTGTACTTTATCTAGTGCTACTAAAAGTCTAACTTGGTAGTTGAGCCTTCGTGCCATGTTTCGTAAGGTAAAGACGCGAATAGACCACGTTATGTCTCAAATTGCACAAAAACGTGAAAAGCTCTTCCGTGCAGACAGTTGAGCAATTCCAAAGCATCAATGTGGACTGTTGTACTCTATTGAGTGATCTTAAAAGTCTAACTTGCTTGTTAAGCCTTCGTGCCACATTTCGTAAGGTAACAACGCGAATACACCAAGTCATGTTTGAAATTGCACAAAATCGTGAAAAGCTCCTCTACGGAGAGAGTTGAGCAATTCCAAAGCATCAATGTGGACCGTTGTACTCTATTTAGTGCTCTTAAAAGTCTAACTTGCTAGTTAAGCCTTCGTGCCACGTTTCATAAGGTAAAGACACGAATAGACCAAGTTATGTTTGAAATTGCACAAAAACGTGAAAAGCTCCTCTATGGAGAGAGTTGAGCAGTCCGAAAGCATCATTGTGGACCGTTGTACTCTATTTCGTGCTCTTAAAAGTCTAAGTTGCTAGTTGATCCTTCGTGCCACGTTTCGTACGGTAAAGACGCGAATAGGCCAAGTTATGTTTGAAATTGCACAAAAACGTGAAAAGCTCCTCTATGGAGAGAGTTGAGGAATTCCAAAGCATCAATGTGGACCGTTGTACTCTATTTAGTGCTCTTAAAAGTGTAATGTTCTAGTTGAGCCTTCGTGCCATGGTTCGTAAGGTAAAGACGCGAATAGACCAAGTTATGTCTCAAATTGCTCAAAAACATCAAAAGCTCCTCGATGGAGAGAGTTGAGGAATTCCAAAGCATCAATGTGGACCGTTGTACTCTATTTAGTGCTCTTAAAAGTCTAACTTGCTAGTTGATCCTTCGTGCCACGTTTCGTAAGGTAAAGACGCGAATAGACCAAGTTATGTTTGAAATTCCACAAAAACGTGAAAAGCTCCTCTATGGAGAGAGTTGGGCAGTCCGAAAGCATCAATGTGGACCGTTGTACTCTATTTCGTGCTCTTAAATGACTAAGTTGCTAGTTGATCCTTCGTGCCACGTTTCATACGGTAAAGACGCGAATAGACCAAGTTATGTTTGAAATTGCACAAAAACGTGAAAAGCTCCTCTATGGAGAGAGTTGAGGAATTCCAAAGCATCAATGTGGACCATTGTACTCTATTTAGTGATCTTAAAAGTGTAACTTTCTAGTTGAGCCTTCGTGCCACGGTTCGTAAGGTAAAGACGCGAATAGACCAAGTTATGTCTCAAATTGCTCAAAAACGTCAAAAGCTCTTCTATGGAGAGAGTTGAGAAATTCCAAAGCATCAATGTGGACCGTTTTACTCTATTTAGTGCTCTTAAAAGTCTAACTTTCTAGTTGAGCCTTCGGGCCACGTTTCGTAAGGTAAAGATGCGAATAGACCAAGTTATGTTTGAAATTGCACAAAAACGTGAAAAGCTCCACTATGGAGAGAGTTGAGCAATTCCTAAGCATCAATGTGGATCGTTGCACACTATTTAATGTTCTTGGAAGTCTAACTTGCTATTTGAGCCTTCGTGCCACGTTTCGTAAGGTAAAGACGCGAATAGACCAAGTTATGTTTGAAATTGCAAAAAAAACGTGAAAAGCTCCTTTATGGAGAGAGTTGTGCAATTCCAAAGAATCAATGTGGACCATTGTACTCTATTGAGTGCTCTTAAAAGTCTAACTTGCTAGTTGAGCCTTCGTGCCACGTTTCACAAGGTAAAGAGGCAAATTGACCAAGTTATGTCTCAAATTGCTCAAAGATGTGAAAAGCTCCTCAATGGAGAGAGTTGAACAATTCCAAAGCATCAATGTGGACCGTTTTACCATATTGAGTGCTGTGAAAACTCTAACTTGCTAGTTGAGCCTTCGTGCCACGCTTCATAAGGTAAAGTTGCGAATAGACCAAGTTCTGTTTGAAATTGCACAAAAACGTTAAAACTCCTCTATAGAAAGAGTTGAGCAATTCCAAAGCATCAATGTGGACCGTTGTACTTTATCTAGTGCTCCTAAAAGTCTAACTTGATAGTTGAGCCTTCGCGCCATGTTTTGTAAGGTAAAGACGCGAATAGACCAAGTTATGTCTCAAATTGCACAAAAACGTGAAAAGCTCCTCTGTGGAGACAGTTGAGCAATTCCAAAGCATCAATGTGGACTGTTGTACTCTATTGAGTGCTCTTAAAAGTCTAACTTGCTAGTTGAGCCTTCGTGCCACGTTTCATAAGGTAAAGATGCGAATAGACCAAGTTATGTTTGAAATTGCAAAAAAAACGTGAAAAGCTCCTCTATGGAGAGAGTTGTGGAATTCCAAAGCATCAACGTGGACCGTTGTACTCTCTTTAGTGCTCTTAAAAGTGTAACTTGCTAGTTGAGCCTTCGTGCCACGTTTCATAAGGTAAAGACGCAAGTAGACCAAGTTATGTCTCAAATTGCTCAAAGATGTGAAAAGCTCCTCAATAGAGAGATTTGAGCAATTCCAAAGCATCATTGTGGACCGCTGTACTACATTGAGTGCTGTTAAAAGTCTAACTTGCTAGTTGAGCCTTCGTGCCACGTTTCATAAAGTAAAGATGCGAAGAAACCAAGTTATGTTTGAAATTGCAAAAAAACGTGAAAAGCTCCTCTATGGATAGATTTCAGCAATTCCAAAGCATCAATGTGGACCGTTGTACTCTACTTAGTGCTCTTAAAAGTCTAATTTGCTAGTTGAGCCTTCGTGCCACATTTCGTAAGGTAACAACGCGAATAGACCAAGTTATGTTTGAAATTGCACAAAAACGTGAAAAGCTCGTCTATGGAGAGAGTTGAGCAATTCCAAAGCATCAATGTGGACCGTTGTACTCTATTTAGTGCTGTTAAAAGTCTAACTTGCTAGTTGAGCCTTCGTGCCACGTTTCTTAAGGTAAAGACGCGAATACACCAAGTTATGTTTGAGATTGCACAAAAACGTGAAAAGCTCCTCTATGGAGAGAGTTGAGCAGTCCCAAAGCATCAATGTGGACCACTGTACTCTATTTCGTGCTCTTAAGAGTCTAACTTGCTAGTTGATCCTTCGTGCCACGTTTCGTAAGGTAAAGACGCGAATAGACCAAGTTATGTTTGAAATTGCACAAAAACGTGCAATGCTCCTCTATGGAGAGAGTTGAGGAATTCCAAAGCATCAACGTGGACCGTTGTACTCTATTTAGTGCTCTTAAAATTGTAACTTTCTAGTTTAGCCCTCGTGCCACGGATTGTAAGGTAAACAAGCGAATAGACCAAGTTATGTTTGAAATTGCACAAAAACGTGAAAAGCTCCTCTATGGAGAGAGTTGAGCAGTCCGAAAGCATCAATGTGGACCGTTGTACTCTATTTCGTGCTCTTAAAAGTCTAACTTGCTAAATGATCCTTCGTGCCACGTTTCGTACGGTAAAGACGCGAATAGACCAAGTTATGTTTGAAATTGCACAAAAACGTGAAAAGCTTCTCTATGGAGAGAGTTGAGGAATTCCAAAGCATCAATGTGGACCGTTGTGCTCTATTTAGTGCTCTTAAAAGTGTAATTTTCTAGTTGAGCCTTCGTGCCATGGTTCGTAAGGTAAAGACGCGAATGGACCAAGTTATGTCTCAAATTGCTCAAAAACGTCAAATGCTCCTCTATGGAGAGAGTTGAGGAATTCCAAAGCATCAATGTGGACCGTTGTACTCTATTTAGTGGTCTTAAAAGTGTAACTTGCTAGTTGAGCCTTCGTGCCACATTTCGTAAGGTAACAACGCGAATAGACCAAGGTATGTTTGAAATTGCTCAAAAACGTGAAAAGCTCCTCTATGGAGAGAGTTGAGCAATTCCAAAGCATCAATGTGAACCGTTGTACTCTATTTAGTGCTCTTAAAAGTCTAACTTGCTAGTTGATCCTTCGTGCCACGTTTCGTAAGGTAAAGACGCGAATAAACCATGTTATGTTTGAAATTCCACAAAAACATGAGAAGCTCCTCTATGGAGAGAGTTGGGCAGTCCGAAAGCATCAATGTAGACCGTTGTACTCTATTTCGTGCTCTTAAAAGTCTAAGTTGCTAGTTGATGCTTCGTGCCACGTTTCATACGGTAAAGACGCGAATAGACCAAGTTATGTTTGAAATTGCACAAAAACGTGCAAAGCTCCTCTATGGAGAGAGTTGAGGAATTCCAAAGCATCAATGTGGACCGTTGTACTTTATTTGGTGCTCTTAAAATTGTAACTTTCTAGTTTAGCCCTCGTGCCACGGTTCGTAAGGTAAAGACGCGAATAGACCACGTTATGTTTGAAATTGCACAAACACGTGAAAAGCTCCTCTATGGAGAGAGTTGAGCATTTCCAAAGCATCAATGTGGACCGTTGTACTCTATTTAGTGTTCTTAGAAGTTTAACTTGCCAGTTTAGCCTTCGTGCAACGTTACGTAAGTTAAAGATGCCAATAGACCAAGTTATGTCTCAAATTGCTCAAAAACGTCAAAAGCTTCTCTATGGAGAGAGTTGATAAATTCCAAAGCATCAATGTGGACCGTTGTACTCTATTTAGTGCTCTTAAAAGTCTAACTTGCTAGTAAAGCCTTCGTGCCACGTTTCGTAAGGTAAAGAGGCAAATTGACCAAGTTATGTCTCAAATTGCTCAAAGATGTGAAAAGCTCCTCACTGGAGAGAGTTGAGCAATTCCAAAGCATCAATGTGGACCGTTGTACTATATTGAGTACTGTGAAAAGTCTAACTTGCTAGTTGAGCCTTCGTGCCACATTTCATAAGGTAAAGTTGCGAATAGACCAAGTTATCTTTGAAATTGCACAAAAACGTTAAAACTCCTCTATGGAAAGAGTTGAGAAATTCCAAAGCGTCAATGTGGACCGTTGTACTTTATCTAGTGCTCCTAAAATTCTAACTTGGTAGTTGAGCCTTCGTGCCACGTTTCGTAAGGTAAAGACGCGAATAGACCAAATTATGTCTCAAATTGCACAAAAACGTGAAAAGCTCCTCTGTGGAGACAGTTGAGCAATTCCAAAGCATCAATGTGGACCGTTGTACTCTATTGACTGCTCTTAAAAGTCTAACTTGCTAGTTGAGTCTTCGTGCCACGTTTCGTAAGGTAAAGATGCGAATAGACCAAGTTATGTTTGAAATTGCAAAAAAAAACGTGAAAAGCTTTTTTATGGAGAGAGTTCTGGAATTCTAAAGCGCCAATGTGGACCGTTGTACTTTATCTAGTGCTCCTAAAAGTCTAACTTGGTAGTTGAGCCTTCGTGCCACGTTTCGTAAGGTAAAGACGCGAATAGACCAAATTATGTCTCAAATTGCACAAAAACGTGAAAAGCTCTTCTATGGAGACAGTTGAGCAATTCCAAAGCATCAATGTGGACTGTTGTACTCTATTGACTACTCTTAAAATTCTAACTTGCTAGTTGAGCCTTCGTGCCACCTTTCGTAAGGTAAAGATGCGAATAGACCAAGTTATGTTTGAAATTACAAAAAAACGTGAAAAGCTTTTTTATGGAGAGAGTGATGGAATTCCAAAGCATCAATGTGGACCGTTGTACTCTATTTAGTGCTCTTAAAAGTCTAACTTGCTAGTTGAG
Source organism: Tripterygium wilfordii (assembly GCF_013401445.1). Lineage (NCBI taxonomy): Eukaryota > Viridiplantae > Streptophyta > Magnoliopsida > Celastrales > Celastraceae > Tripterygium > Tripterygium wilfordii. The sequence goes on along the minus strand of NC_052237.1, from coordinate 4,831,408 downwards.
CCTTCTGCCACGTTTCATAAGGTAAAGAGCAAATAGACCAAGTTATGTCTCAAATTGCTCAAAGATGTGAAAAGCTCCTCAATGTAGAGATTTGAGCTATTCCAACGCATCATTGTGGACCGCTGTACTATATTGAGTGCTGTTAAAAGTCTAACTTGCTAGTTGAGCCTTCGTGCCACGTTTCGTAAGGTAAAGATGCGAAGAGACCAAGTTATGTTTGAAATTGCACAAAAACGTGAAAATCTCCTCTATGGAGAGATTTCAGCAATTCCAAAGCATCAATGTGGACCGTTGTACTCTATTGAGTGCTGTGAAAAGTATAACTTGCTAGTTGAGCCTTCGTGCCACGTTTCATAAGGTAAAGTTGCGAATAGACCAAGTTATCTTTGAAATTGCACAAAAACGTGAAAAGCTCCTCTATGGAGAGAGTTGAGCAGTCCGAAAGCATCAATGTGGACCGTTGTACTCTATTTCGTGCTCTTAGAAGTCTAGCTTGCTAGTTGATCCTCCGTGCCACGTTTCGTACGGTAAAGACGCGAATCGACCAAGTTATGTTTGAAATTGCACAAAAACGTGAAAAGCTCCTCCATGGAGAGAGTTGAGCAATTCCAAAGCATCAACGTGGACCGTTGTACTATAGTGAGTGCTGTGAGAAGTCTAACTTGCTAGTTGAGCCTTCGTGCCACGTTTCATAAGGTAAAGTTGCGAATAGACCAAGTTATCTTTGAAATTGCACAAAAACGTGAAAAGCTCCTCTATGGAGAGAGTTGAGCAGTCCGAAAGCATCAATGTGGACCGTTGTACTCTATTTCGTGGTCTTTGAAGTCTAGCTTGCTAGTTGATCCTCCGTGCCACATTTCGTACGGTAAAGACGCGAATAGACCAAGTTATGTTTGATATTGCACAAAAACGTGAAAAGCTCCTCTATGGAGAGAGTTGAGCAATTCCAAAGCATCAATGTGGACCGTTGTACTATATTGAGTGCTGTGAAAAGTCTAACTTGCTAGTTGAGCCTTCGTGCCACGTTTCATAAGGTAAAGTTGCGAATAGACCAAGTTATCTTTGAAATTGCACAAAAACGTGAAAAGCTCCTCTATGGAGAGAGTTGAGCAGTCCGAAAGCATCAATGTGGACCGTTGTACTCTATTTCGTGCTCTTAGAAGTCTAGCTTGCTAGTTGATCCTCCGTGCCACGTTTTGTACGGTAAAGACGCGAATAGACCAAGTTATGGTTGAAATTGCACAAAAACGTTCAAACTCCTCTATGGAAAAAGTTAAGCAATTCCAAAGTGTCAATGTGGACCGTTGTACTTTATCTTGTGCTCCTAAAAGTCTAACTTGCTAGTTGAGCCTTGGTGCCATGTTTCGTAAGGTAAAGACGTGAATAGGCCAAGTTATGTCTCAAATTGCACAAAAATGTGAAAAGCTCCTCTGTGGAGACAGTTGAGCAATTCCAAAGCATCAATGTGGACCTTTGTACTCTATTGAGTGCTCTTAAAATTTTAACTTGCTTGTTGAGCCTTCGTGCCACGTTTCATAAGGTAAAGATGCGAATAGACCAAATTATGTTTGAAACTGCACAAAAACGTAAAAAGCTCCTATATGGAGAGAGTTGTGCAATTCCAAAGCATCAATGTGGACCGTTGTACTCTATTTAGTGCTCTTAAAAGTCTAACTTGCTAGTTGAGCCTTCGTGCCACGTTTGATATGGTAAAGACGTAAAGAGAGCAAGTTATGTCTCAAATTGCTCAAAGATGTGAAAAGCTCCTCAATGGAGAGAGTTGAGCAATTCCAAAGCATCAATGTGGACCTTTGTACTCTATTGAGTGCTGTTAAAATTCTAACTTGCTAGTTAAGCCTTCGACCCGCGTTTCGTAAGGTAAAGATGCGAAGAGACCAATTATGTTTGAAATTGCACAAAAACTTGAAAAGCTCCTCTATGGAGAGAGTTGAGCAATTCCAAAGCATCAATGTGGACCGGTGTACCATATTAAGTGCTCTAAAAAGTCTAACTTGCTAGTTGAGCCTTTGTGCCACGTTTCGTAAGGTAAAGCTGCGAATAGACCAAGTTATGTTTGAAATTGCACAAACACGTGAAAAGCTCATCTGTGGAGAGAGTTGAGCAATTCCAAAGCATCAATGTGGACCGTTGTACTCTATTTTGTGCTCTTAAAAGTCTAACTTGCTAGTTGAGCCTTCGTGCCACATTTCGTAAGGTAACGACGCGAATAGACCAAGTTATGTTTGAAATTGCACAAAAACGTGAAAAGCTCCTCTATGGAGAGAGTTAGCAGTTCCAAAGCATCAATGTGGACCGTTGTACTCGATTTAGTGCTCTTAAAAGTCTAACTTGCTCGTTGAGCCTTCGTGCCACGTTTCGTAAGGTAAAGAGGCAAATTGACAAAGTTATGTCTCAAATTGCTCAAAGATGTGAAAAGCTCCTCTATGGAGAGAGTTGAACAATTCCAAAGTATCAATGTGGACCGTTGTACTATATTGAGTGCTGTGAAAAGTCTAACTTGCTAGTTGAGCCTTCGTGCCACGTTTCATAAGGTAAAGTTGTGAATAGACCAAGTTATATTTGAAATTGCACAAAAACGTTAAAACTCCTCTATGGAAAGAGTTGAGCAATTCCAAAGCGTCAATGTAGACCGTTGTACTTTATCTAGTGCTCCTAAAAGTATAACTTGGTAGTTGAGCCTTCGTGCCATGTTTGTAAGGTAAAGACGCGAATAGACCAAATTATGTCTCAAATTGCACAAAAACGTGAAAAGCTCCTCTGTGGAGACAGTTGAGCAATTCCAAAGCATCAATGTGGACCGTTGTACTCTATTGACTGCTCTTAAAAGTCTAACTTTCTAGTTGAGTCTTCGTGCCACGTTTCGTAAGGAAAAGATGCGAATAGACCAAGTTATCTTTGAAATTGCAAAAAAAACGTGAAAAGCTCCTTTATGGAGAGAGTTGTGGAATTCCAAAGCATCAATGTGGACCGTTGTACTTTATTTAGTGCTCTTAAAAGTCCAACTTGCTAGTTGAGCCTTCGTGCCACGTTTCATAAGGTAAAGAGCAAATAGACCAAGTTATGTCTCAAATTGCTCAAAGATGTGAAAAGCTCCTCAATAGAGAGATTTGAGCAATTCCAAAGCATCATTGTGGACCGCTGTACTATATTGAGTGCTGTTCAAAGTCTAACTCGCTAGTTGAGCCTTCGTGCCACGTTTCATAAGGTAAAGATGCGAAGAGACCAAGTTATGTTTGAAATTGCACAAAAACGTGAAAATCTCCTCTATGGAGAGATTTCAGCAATTCCAAAGCATCAATGTGGACCGTTGTACTCTATTTAGTGCTCTTAAAAGTGTAATTTTCTAGTTGAGCCTTCGTGCCCTGGTTCGTAAGGTAAAGACGCGAATGGACCAAGTTATGTCTCAAATTGCTAAAAAACGTCAAATGCTCCTCTATGGAGAGAGTTGAGGAATTCCAAAGCATCAATGTGGACCGTTGTACTCTATTTAGTGGTCTTAAAAGTGTCACTTGCTAGTTGAGCCTTCGTGCCACATTTCGTAAGGTAACAACGCGAATAGACCAAGTTATGTTTGAAATTGCGCAAAAACGTGAAAAGCTCCTCTATGGAGAGAGTTGAGCAATTCCAAAGCATCAATGTGAACCGTTGTACTCTATTTAGTGCTCTTAAAAGTCTAACTTGCTAGTTGATCCTTCGTGCCACGTTTCGTAAGGTAAAGACGCGAATAGACCATGTTATGTTTGAAATTCCACAAAAACATGAGAAGCTCCTCTATGGAGAGAGTTGGGCAGTCCGAAAGCATCAATGTGGACCGTTGTACTCTATTTCGTGCTCTTAAAAGTCTAAGTAGCTAGTTGATGCTTCGTGCCACGTTTCATACGGTAAAGACGCGAATAGACCAAGTTATGTTTGAAATTGCACAAAAACGTGCAAAGCTCCTCTATGGAGAGAGTTGAGGAATTCCAAAGCATCAATGTGGACCGTTGTACTTTATTTGGTGCTCTTAAAATTGTAACTTTCTAGTTTAGCCCTCGTGCCACAGTTCGTAAGGTAAAGACGCGAATAAACCACGTTATGTTTGAAATTGCACAAACACATGAAAAGCTCCTCTATGGAGAGAGTTGAGCATTTCCAAAGCATCAATGTGGACCGTTGTACTCTATTTAGTGCTCTTAAAAGTCTAACTTGCTAGTAGAGCCTTCGTGCCACGTTTCTTAAGGTAAAGAGGCAAATTGACCAAGTTATGTCTCAAATTGCTCAAAGATGTGAAAAGCTCCTCACTGGAGAGAGTTGAGCAATTCCAAAGCATCAATGTGGACCGTTGTACTATATTGAGTACTGTGAAAAGTCTAACTTGCTAGTTGAGCCTTCGTGCCACATTTCATAAGGTAAAGTTGCGAATAGACCAAGTTATCTTTGAAATTGCACAAAAACGTTAAAACTCCTCTATGGAAAGAGTTGAGAAATTCCAAAGCGTCAATGTGGACCGTTGTACTTTATCTAGTGCTCCTAAAATTCTAACTTGGTAGTTGAGCCTTCGTGCCACGTTTCGTAAGGTATAAGACGCGAATAGACCAAATTATGTCTCAAATTGCACAAAAACGTGAAAAGCTCCTCTGTGGAGACAGTTGAGCAATTCCAAAGCATCAATGTGGACCGTTGTACTCTATTGACAGCTCTTAAAAGTCTAACTTGCTAGTTGAGTCTTCGTGCCACGTTTCGTAAGGTAAAGATGCGAATAGACCAAGTTATGTTTGAAATTGCAAAAAAACGTGAAAAGCTTTTTTATGGAGAGAGTTCTGGAATTCTAAAGCGCCAATGTGGACCGTTGTACTTTATCTAGTGCTCCTAAAAGTCTAACTTGGTAGTTGAGCCTTCGTGCCACGTTTCGTAAGGTAAAGACGCGAATAGACCAAATTATGTCTCAAATTGCACAAAAACGTGAAAAGCTCTTCTATGGAGACAGTTGAGCAATTCCAAAGCATCAATGTGGACTGTTGAACTCTATTGACTACTCTTAAAAGTCTAACTTGCTAGTTGAGCCTTCGTGCCACCTTTCGTAAGGTAAAGATGCGAATAGACCAAGTTATGTTTGAAATTGCAATAAAACGTGAAAAGCTTTTTTACGGAGAGAGTGATGGAATTCCAAAGCATCAATGTGGACCGTTGTACTCTATTTAGTGCTCTTAAAAGTCTAACTTGCTAGTTGAGCCTTCGTGCCACGTTTCATAAGGTAAAGAGCAAATAGACCAAGTTATGTCTCAAATTGCTCAAAGATGTGAAAAGCTCCTCAATGTAGAGATTTGATCTATTCCAAAGCATCATTGTGGACCGCTGTACTATATTGAGTGCCGTTAAAAGTCTAACTTGCTAGTTGAGCCTTTGTGCCACGTTTCGTAAGGTAAAGATGCGAAGAGACCAAGTTATGTTTGAAATTGCACAAAACGTGAAAATCTCCTCTATGGAGAGATTTCAGCAATTCCAAAGCATCAATGTGGACCGTTGTACTCTATTTAGTGCTCTTAAAAGTCTAACTTTCTAGTTGAGCCTTCGTGCCACATTTCGTAAGGTAACGACCCGAATAGACCAAGTTATATTTGAAATTGCACAAAAACGTGAAAATCTCCTCTATGAAGAGATTTCAGCAATTCCAAAGCATCAATGTGGACCGTTGTACTCTATTTAGTGCTCTTAAAAGTCTAACTTTCTAGTTGAGCCTTCGTGCCACATTTCGTAAGGTAACGACCCGAATAGACCAAGTTATATTTGAAATTGCACAAAAACGTGAAAAGCTCCTCTATGGAGAGAGTTGAGCAATTCCAAAGCATCAATGTGGACCGTTGTACTATATTGAGTGCTGTGAAAAGTCTAACTTGCTAGTTGAGCCTTCGTGCCACGTTTCATAAGGTAAAGTTGCGAATAGACCAAGTTATCTTTGAAATTGCACAAAAACGTGAAAAGCTCCTCCATGGAGAGAGTTGAGCAGTCCGACAGCATCAATGTGGACCGTTGTACTCTATTTCGTGCTCCTAGAAGTCTAGCTTGCTAGTTGATCCTCCGTGCCACGTTTCGTACGGTAAAGACGCGAATAGACCAAGTTATGTTTGATATTGCACAAAAACGTGAAAAGCTCCTCTATGAAGAGAGTTGAGCAATTCCAAAGCATCAATGTGGACCGTTGTACTATTTTGAGTGCTGTGAAAAGTCTAACTTGCTAGTTGAGCCTTCGTGCCACGTTTCATAAGGTAAAGTTGCGAATAGACCAAGTTATCTTTGAAATTGCACAAAAACGTGAAAAGCTCCTCTATGGAGAGAGTTGAGCAGTCCGAAAGCATCAATGTGGACCGTTGTACTCTATTTCGTGCTCTTAGAAGTCTAGCTTGCTAGTTGATCCTCCGTGCCACGTTTCGTACGGTAAAGACGCGAATAGACCAAGTTATGGTTGAAATTGCACAAAAACGTTAAAACTCCTCTATGGAAAGAGTTAAGCAATTCCAAAGTGTCAATGTGGACCGTTGTACTTTATCTTGTGCTCCTAAAAGTCTAACTTGCTAGTTGAGCCTTGGTGCCATGTTTCGTAAGGTAAAGACGGGAATAGGCCAAGTTATGTCTCAAATTGCACAAAAATGTGAAAAGCTCCTCTGTGGAGACAGTTGAGCAATTCCAAAGCATCAATGTGGACCTTTGTACTCTATTGAGTGCTCTTAAAATTTTAACTTGCTTGTTGAGCCTTCGTGCCACGTTTCATAAGGTAGAGATGCGAATAGACCAAATTATGTTTGAAACTGCACAAAAACGTAAAAAGCTCCTATATGGAGAGAGTTGTGCAATTCCAAAGCATCAATGTGGACCGTTGTACTCTATTTAGTGCTCTTAAAAGTCTAACTTGCTAGTTGAGCCTTCGTGCCACGTTTGATATGGTAAAGACGTAAAGAGAGCAAGTTATGTCTCAAATTGCTCAAAGATGTGAAAAAGCTCCTCAATGGAGAGAGTTGAGCAATTCCAAAGCGTCAATGTGGACCTTTGTACTCTATTGAGTGCTGTTAAAATTCTAACTTGCTAGTTCAGCCTTCGACCCGCGTTTCGTAAGGTAAAGATGCGAAGAGACCAATTATGTTTGAAATTGCACAAAAACTTGAAAAGCTCCTCTATGGAGAGAGTTGAGCAATTCCAAAGCATCAATGTGGACCGGTGTACCATATTAAGTGCTCTAAAAAGTCTAACTTGCTAGTTGAGCCTTTGTGCCACGTTTCGTAAGGTAAAGCTGCGAATAGACCAAGTTATGTTTGAAATTGCACAAACACGTGAAAAGCTCATCTGTGGAGAGAGTTGAGCAATTCCAAAGCATCAATGTGGACCGTTGTACTCTATTTTGTGCTCTTAAAAGTCTAACTTGCTAGTTGAGCCTTCGTGCCACATTTCGTAAGGTAACGACGCGAATAGACCAAGTTATGTTTGAAATTGCACAAAAAACGTGAAAAGCTCCTCTATGGAGAGAGTTGAGCAGTTCCAAAGCATCAATGTGGACCGTTGTACTCTATTTAGTGCTCTTATAAGTCTAACTTGCTCGTTGAGCCTTCGTGCCACGTTTCGTAAGGTAAAGAGGCAAATTGACAAAGTTATGTCTCAAATTGCTCAAAGATGTGAAAAGCTCCTCTATGGAGAGAGTTGAACAATTCCAAAGTATCAATGTGGACCGTTGTACTATATTGAGTGCTGTGAAAAGTCTAACTTGCTAGTTGAGCCTTCGTGCCACGTTTCATAAGGTAAAGTTGTGAATAGACCAAGTTATATTTGAAATTGCACAAAAACGTTAAAACTCCTCTATGGAAAGAGTTGAGCAATTCCAAAGCGTCAATGTAGACCGTTGTACTTTATCTAGTGCTCCTAAAAGTATAACTTGGTAGTTGAGCCTTCGTGCCATGTTTTGTAAGGTAAACACGCGAATAGACCAAATTATGTTACAAATTGCACAAAAACGTGAAAAGCTCCCTTATGGAGAGGGTTGTGGAATTCCAAAGCATCAATGTGGACCGTTGTACTCTATTTAGTGCTCTTAAAATTCTAACTTTCTAGTTGAGCCTTCGTGCCACGTTTCATAAGGTAAAGAGCAAATAGACCAAGTTATGTCTCAAATTGCTCAAAGATGTGAAAAGCTCCTCAATGGAGAGATTTGAGCAATTCCAAAGCATCATTGTGGACCGCTGTACTATATTGAGTGCTGTTAAAAGTCTAACTTGCTAGTTGAGCCTTCGTGCCACGTTTCGTAAGGTAAAGATGCGAAGAGACCAAGTTATGGTTGAAATTGCACAAAAACGTTAAAACTCCTCTATGGAAAGAGTTAAGCAATTCCAAAGTGTCAATGTGGACCGTTGTACTTTATCTTGTGCTCCTAAAAGTCTAACTTGCTAGTTGAGCCTTGGTGCCATGTTTCGTAAGGTAAAGACGGGAATAGGCCAAGTTATGTCTCAAATTGCACAAAAATGTGAAAAGCTCCTCTGTGGAGACAGTTGAGCAATTCCAAAGCATCAATGTGGACCTTTGTACTCTATTGAGTGCTCTTAAAATTTTAACTTGCTTGTTGAGCCTTCGTGCCACGTTTCATAAGGTAGAGATGCGAATAGACCAAATTATGTTTGAAACTGCACAAAAACGTAAAAAGCTCCTATATGGAGAGAGTTGTGCAATTCCAAAGCATCAATGTGGACCGTTGTACTCTATTTAGTGCTCTTAAAAGTCTAACTTGCTAGTTGAGCCTTCGTGCCACGTTTGATATGGTAAAGACGTAAAGAGAGCAAGTTATGTCTCAAATTGCTCAAAGATGTGAAAAGCTCCTCAATGGAGAGAGTTGAGCAATTCCAAAGCGTCAATGTGGACCTTTGTACTCTATTGAGTGCTGTTAAAATTCTAACTTGCTAGTTCAGCCTTCGACCCGCGTTTCGTAAGGTAAAGATGCGAAGAGACCAATTATGTTTGAAATTGCACAAAAACTTGAAAAGCTCCTCTATGGAGAGAGTTGAGCAATTCCAAAGCATCAATGTGGACCGGTGTACCATATTAAGTGCTCTAAAAAGTCTAACTTGCTAGTTGAGCCTTTGTGCCACGTTTCGTAAGGTAAAGCTGCGAATAGACCAAGTTATGTTTGAAATTGCACAAACACGTGAAAAGCTCATCTGTGGAGAGAGTTGAGCAATTCCAAAGCATCAATGTGGACCGTTGTACTCTATTTTGTGCTCTTAAAAGTCTAACTTGCTAGTTGAGCCTTCGTGCCACATTTCGTAAGGTAACGACGCGAATAGACCAAGTTATGTTTGAAATTGCACAAAAACGTGAAAAGCTCCTCTATGGAGAGAGTTGAGCAGTTCCAAAGCATCAATGTGGACCGTTGTACTCTATTTAGTGCTCTTATAAGTCTAACTTGCTCGTTGAGCCTTCGTGCCACGTTTCGTAAGGTAAAGAGGCAAATTGACAAAGTTATGTCTCAAATTGCTCAAAGATGTGAAAAGCTCCTCTATGGAGAGAGTTGAACAATTCCAAAGTATCAATGTGGACCGTTGTACTATATTGAGTGCTGTGAAAAGTCTAACTTGCTAGTTGAGCCTTCGTGCCACGTTTCATAAGGTAAAGTTGTGAATAGACCAAGTTATATTTGAAATTGCACAAAAACGTTAAAACTCCTCTATGGAAAGAGTTGAGCAATTCCCAAAGCGTCAATGTAGACCGTTGTACTTTATCTAGTGCTCCTAAAAGTATAACTTGGTAGTTGAGCCTTCGTGCCATGTTTTGTAAGGTAAAGACGCGAATAGACCAAATTATGTCTCAAATTGCACAAAAACGTGAAAAGCTCCTCTGTGGAGACAGTTGAGCAATTCCAAAGCATCAATGTGGACCGTTGTACTCTATTGACTGCTCTTAAAAGTCTAACTTTCTAGTTGAGCCTTCGTGCCACGTTTCGTAAGATAAAGAGGCAAATTGACCAAGTTATGTCTCAAATTGCTCAAAGATGTGAAAAGCTCCTCACTGGAGAGAGTTGAGCAATTCCAAAGCATCAATGTGGACCGTTGTACTATATTGAGTACTGTGAAAAGTCTAACTTGCTAGTTGAGCCTTCGTGCCACATTTCATAAGGTAAAGTTGCGAATAGACCAAGTTATCTTTGAAATTGCACAAAAACGTTAAAACTCCTCTATGGAAAGAGTTGAGAAATTCCAAAGCGTCAATGTGGACCGTTGTACTTTATCTAGTGCTCCTAAAATTCTAACTTGGTAGTTGAGCCTTCGTGCCACGTTTCGTAAGGTAAAGACGCGAATAGACCAAATTATGTCTCAAATTGCACAAAAACGTGAAAAGCTCCTCTGTGGAGACAGTTGAGCAATTCCAAAGCATCAATGTGGACCGTTGTACTCTATTGACTGCTCTTAAAAGTCTAACTTGCTAGTTGAGTCTTCGTGCCACGTTTCGTAAGGTAAAGATGCGAATAGACCAAGTTATGTTTGAAATTGCAAAAAAACGTGAAAAGCTTTTTATGGAGAGAGTTCTGGAATTCTAAAGCGCCAATGTGGACCGTTGTACTTTATCTAGTGCTCCTAAAAGTCTAACTTGGTAGTTGAGCCTTCGTGCCACGTTTCGTAAGGTAAAGACGCGAATAGACCAAATTATGTCTCAAATTGCACAAAAACGTGAAAAGCTCTTCTATGGAGGCAGTTGAGCAATTCCAAAGCATCAATGTGGACTGTTGAACTCTATTGACTACTCTTAAAAGTCTAACTTGCTAGTTGAGCCTTCGTGCCACCTTTCGTAAGGTAAAGATGCGAATAGACCAAGTTATGTTTGAAATTGCAATAAAACGTGAAAAGCTTTTTTACGGAGAGAGTGATGGAATTCCAAAGCATCAATGTGGACCGTTGTACTCTATTTAGTGCTCTTAAAAGTCTAACTTGCTAGTTGAGCCTTCGTGCCACGTTTCATAAGGTAAAGAGCAAATAGACCAAGTTATGTCTCAAATTGCTCAAAGATGTGAAAAGCTCCTCAATGTAGAGATTTGATCTATTCCAAAGCATCATTGTGGACCGCTTGTACTATATTGAGTGCTGTTAAAAGCTAACTTGCTAGTTGAGCCTTTTTTCCACGTTTCGTAAGGTAAAGATGCGAAGAGACCAAGTTATGTTTGAAATTGCACAAAAACGTGAAAAATCTTCTCTATGGAGAGATTTCAGCAATTCCAAAGCATCAATGTGGACCGTTGTACTCTATTTAGTGCTCTTAAAAGTCTAACTTTCTAGTTTGAGCCTTCGTGCCACATTTTCGTAAGGTAACGACCCGAATAGACCAAGTTATATTTGAAATTGCACAAAACAGTGAAAATCTCCCTCTATGGAGAGATTTCAAGCAATTCCAAAGCATCAATGTGGACCGTTGTACTCTATTTAGTGCTCTTAAAAGTCTAACTTTCTAGTTGAGCCTTCGTGCCACATTTCGTAAGGTAACGACCCGAATAGACCAAGTTATATTTGAAATTGCACAAAAACGTGAAAAGCTCCTCTATGGAGAGAGTTGAGCAATTCCAAAGCATCAATTGTGGACCGTTGTACTATATTGAGTGCTGTGAAAAGTCTAACTTGCTAGTTGAGCCTTCGTGCCACGTTTCATAAGGTAAAGTTGCGAATAGACCAAGTTATCTTTGAAATTGCACAAAAACGTGAAAAGCTCCTCTATGGAGAGAGTTGAGCAGTCCGACAGCATCAATGTGGACCGTTGTACTCTATTTCGTGCTCTTAGAAGTCTAGCTTGCTAGTTGATCCTCCGTGCCACGTTTCGTACGGTAAAGACACGAATAGACCAAGTTATGTTTGATATTGCACAAAAACGTGAAAAGCTCCTCTATGGAGAGAGTTGAGCAATTCCAAAGCATCAATGTGGACGTTGTACTATATTGAGTGCTGTGAAAAGTCTAACTTGCTAGTTGAGCCTTCGTGCCACGTTTCATAAGGTAAAGTTGCGAATAGACCAAGTTATCTTTGAAATTGCACAAAAACGTGAAAAGCTCCTCTATGGAGAGAGTTGAGCAGTCCGAAAGCATCAATGTGGACCGTTGTACTCTATTTCGTGCTCTTAGAAGTCTAGCTTGCTAGTTGATCCTCCGTGCCACGTTTCGTACGGTAAAGACGCGAATAGACCAAGTTATGGTTGAAATTGCACAAAAACGTTTAAAACTCCTCTATGGAAAGAGTTAAGCAATTCCAAAGTGTCAATGTGGACCGTTGTACTTTATCTTGTGCTCCTAAAAGTCTAACTTGCTAGTTGAGCCTTGGTGCCATGTTTCGTAAGGTAAAGACGTGAATAGGCCAAGTTATGTCTCAAATTGCACAAAATGTGAAAAGCTCCTCTGTGGAGACAGTTGAGCAATTCCAAAGCATCAATGTGGACCTTTGTACTCTATTGAGTGCTCTTAAATTTTAACTTGCTTGTTGAGCCCTTCGTGCCACGTTTCATAAGGTAGAGATGCGAATAGACCAAATTATGTTTGAAACTGCACAAAAACGTAAAAAGCTCCTATATGGAGAGAGTTGTGCAATTCCAAAGCATCAATGTGGACCGTTGTACTCTATTTAGTGCTCTTGAAAGTCTAACTTGCTAGTTGAGCCTTCGTGCCACGTTTGATATGGTAAAGACGTAAAGAGAGCAAGTTATGTCTCAAATTGCTCAAAGATGTGAAAAGCTCCTCAATGGAGAGAGTTGAGCAATTCCAAAGCATCAATGTGGACCTTTGTACTCTATTGAGTGCTGTTAAAATTCTAACTTGCTAGTTCAGCCTTCGACCCGCGTTTCGTAAGGTAAAGATGCGAAGAGACCAATTATGTTTGAAATTGCACAAAAACTTGAAAAGCTCCTCTATGGAGAGAGTTGAGCAATTCCAAAGCATCAATGTGGACCGGTGTCTAGTTCATATTAAGTGCTCTAAAAAGTCTAACTTGCTAGTTGAGCCTTTGTGCCACGTTCGTAAGGTAAAGCTGCGAATAGACCAAGTTATGTTTGAAATTGCACAAACACGTGAAAAGCTCATCTGTGGAGAGAGTTGAGCAATTCCAAATCATCAATGTGGACCGTTGTACTCTATTTTGTGCTCTTAAAAGTCTAACTTGCTAGTTGAGCCTTCGTGCCACATTTCGTAAGGTAACGACCGCGAATAGACCAAGTTATGTTTGAAATTGCACAAAAACGTGAAAAGCTCCTCTATGGAGAGAGTTGAGCAGTTCCAAAGCATCAATGTGGACCGTTGTACTCTATTTATTGCTCTTATAAGTCTAACTTGCTCGTTGAGCCTTCATGCCATGTTTCGTAAGGTAAAGAGGCAAATTGACAAAGTTATGTCTCAAATTGCTTCAAAGATGTGAAAAGCTCCTCTATGGAGAGAGTTGAACAATTCCAAAGTATCAATGTGGACCGTTGTACTATATTGAGTGCTGTGAAAAGTCTAACTTGCTAGTTGAGCCTTCGTGCCACGTTTCATAAGGTAAAGTTGTGAATAGACCAAGTTATATTTGAAATTGCACAAAAACGTTAAAACTCCTCTATGGAAAGAGTTGAGCAATTCCAAAGCGTCAATGTAGACCGTTGTACTTTATCTAGTGCTCCTAAAAGTATAACTTGGTAGTTGAGCCTTCGTGCCATGTTTTGTAAGGTAAAGACGCGAATAGACCAAATTATGTCTCAAATTGCACAAAAACGTGAAAAGCTCCTCTGTGGAGACAGTTGAGCAATTCCAAAGCATCAATGTGGACCGTTGTACTCTATTGACTGCTCTTAAAAGTCTAACTTTCTAGTTGAGCCTTCGTGCCACGTTTCGTAAGGAAAAGATGCGAATAGACCAAGTTATCTTTGACATTGCAAAAAAACGTGAAAAGCTCCTTTATGGAGAGAGTTGTGGAATTCTAAAGCATCAATGTGGACCGTTGTACTTTATTTAGTGCTCTTTAAAGTCCAACTTGCTAGTTGAGCCTTCGTGCCACGTTTCATAAGGTAAAGAGCAAATAGACCAAGTTATGTCTCAAATTGCTCAAAGATGTGAAAAGCTCCTCAATAGAGAGATTTGAGCAATTCCAAAGCATCATTGTGGACCGCTGTACTATATTGAGTGCTGTTAAAAGTCTAACTCGCTAGTTGAGCCTTCGTGCCACGTTTCGTAAGGTAAAGATGCGAAGAGACCAAGTTATGTTTGAAATTGCACAAAAACGTGAAAATCTCCTCTATGGAGAGATTTCAGCAATTCCAAAGCATCAATGTGGACCTTTGTACTCTATTTAGTGCTCTTAAAAGTGTAATTTTCTAGTTGAGCCTTCGTGCCACATTTCGTAAGGTAACGACGTGAATAGACCAAGTTATATTTGAAATTACACAAAAACGTGAAAAGCTCCTCTATGGAGAGAGTTGAGCAATTCTAAAGCATCAATGTGGACCGTTGTACTCTATTTAGTGCTCTTAAAAGTCTAACATTCTAGTTGAGCCTTCGTCCCACGTTTCGTAAGGTAAAGACGCGAATAGACCAAGTTATGTTTGAAATTGCACAAAAACGTGAAAAGCTCCTCTATGGAGAGAGTTGAGCAGTCCCAAAGCATCAATGTGGACCGTTGTACTCTATTTCATGCTCTTAAAAGTCTAACTTGCTAGTTGATCCTTCGTGCCACGTTTCGTAAGGTAAAGACGCGAATAGACCAAGTTATGTTTGAAATTGCACAAAAACGTGAAAAGCTCCTCTTTGGAGAGAGTTGAGGAATTCCAAAGCATCAATGTGGACCGTTGTACTCTATTCAGTGCTCTTAAAAGTGTAACTTTCTAGTTGAGCCTTCGTGGCACGGTTCGTAAGGTAAAGACGCGAATAGGCCAAGTTATGTTTGAAATTGCACAAAAACGTGAAAAGCTCCTCTACGGAGAGAGTGGAGCAGTCCAAAAGCATCAATGTGGACCGTTGTACTCTATTTCGTGCTCTTAAAAGTCTAACTTGCTAGTTGATCCTTCGTGCCACGTTTCGTACGGTAAAGACGCGAATAGACCAAGTTATGTTTGAAATTGCACAAAAACGTGAAAAGCTCCTCTATGGAGAGAGTTGAGGAATTCCAAAGCATCAATGTGGACCGTTGTACTCTATTTAGTGCTCTTAAAAGTCTAACACTCTAGATGAGCCTTCGTGCCACGTTCCGTAAGGTAAAGTTGCGAATAGACCAAGTTATGGTTGAAATTGCACAAAAACGTTAAAACTCTTCTATGGAAAGAGTTGTGCAATTCCAAAGTGTCAATGTGGACCGTTGTACTTATCTAGTGCTCCTAAAACTCTAACTTGCTAGTTGAGCCTTGGTGCCATGTTTCGTAAGGTAAAGATGCGAATAGGCCAAGTTATGTCTCAAATTGCACCAAAATGTGAAAATCTCCTCTGTGGAGACAGTTGAGCAATTCCAAAGCATCAAAGTGGACCTTTGTACTCTATTGAGTGCTCTTAAAATTCTAACTTGCTAGTTGAGCATTCGTGCCACGTTTCGTAAGGTAAAGATGCGAATAGATCAAATTATGTTTGAAATTGCACAAAAACGTGAAAAGCTCCTCTATGGAGAGAGTGGCGCAATTCCAAAGCATCAATGTGGACCGTTGTACTCTATTTAGTGCTCTTAAAAGTCTAACTTGCTAGTTCAGCCTTCATGCCACGTTTGATAAGGTAAAGACGTAAAGATGCCAAGTTATGTCTCAAATTGCTCTTAGATGTGAAAAGCTCCTCAATGGAGAGAGTTGAGCAATTCCAAAGCATCAAGGTGGACCGTTGTACTCTATTGAGTGCTGTTAAAAGTCTAACTTGCTAGTTGAGCCTTCGTGCCGCGTTTCGTAAGGTAAAGATGCGAAGAGACCAATTATGTTTGAAATTGCGCACAAAAACCTGAAAGCTCCTCAATGGAGAGAGTTGAGCAATTCCAAAGCATCAATGTGGACCGGTGTACTCTATTAAGTGCTCTTAAAAGTCTAACTTGCTAGTTGATCCTTCGTGCCACGTTTCGTAAGGTAAAGACGCGAATAGACCAAGTTATGTTTGAAATTGCACAAAAACGTGAAAAGCTCCTCTATGGAGAGAGTTGAGGAATTCCAAAGCATCAATGTGGACCGTTGTACTCTATTTAGTGCTCTTAAAAGTGTAACTTTCTAGTTGAGCCTTCGTGGCACGGTTCAAAAGGTAAAGACGCGAATAGGCCAAGTTATGTTTGAAATTGCACAAAAACGTGAAAAGCTCCTCTATGGAGAGAGTTGAGCAGTCCGAAAGCATCAATGCGGACCGTTGTACTCTATTTCGTGCTCTTAAAAGTCTAACTTGCTAGTTGATTCTTCGTGCCACGTTTCGTACGGTAAAGACGCGAATAGACCGAGTTATGTTTGAAATTGCACAAAAACGTGAAAAGCTCCTCTATGGAGAGAGTTGAGGAATTCCAAAGCATCAATGTGGACCGTTGTACTCTATTTAGTGCTCTTAAAAGCCTAACTTGCTAGTTGAGCCTTCGTGCCACGTTTCGTAAGGTAATGACGCGAATAGACCAAGTTATGTTTGAAATTGCACAAAAACTTTAAAACTCCTCTATGGAAAGAGTTGAGCAATTCCAAAGCATCAATGTGGACCTTTGCACTCTATTGAGTGCTCTTAAAATTCTAACTTGCTAGTTGAGCCTTCGTGCCACGTTTCATAAGGTAAAGATGCGAATAGACCAAGTTATGTTTGAAATTGCAAAAAAACGTGAAAAGCTCCTCTATGGAGAGAGTTGTGGAATTCCAAAGCATCAACGTGGACCGTTGTACTCTATTTAGTGCTCTTAAAAGTCTAACTTGCTAGTTGAGCCTTCGTGCCACGTTTCATAAGGTTAAGCGGCAAATAGACCAAGTTATGTCTCAAATTGCTCAAAGATGTGAAAAGCTCCTCAATAGAGAGATTTGAGCAATTCCAAAGCATCATTGTGGACCGCTGTACTATATTGAGTGCAGTTAAAAGTCTAACTTGCTAGTTGAGCCTTCGTGCCACGTTTCGTAAGGTAAAGATGCGAAGAAACCAAGTTATGTTTGAACTTGCACAAAAACATGAAAACTCCTCTATGGAGAGATTTCAGCAATTCCAAAGCATCAACGTGGATCGTTGTACTCTATTTAGTGCTCTTAGAAGTCTAATTTGCTAGTTGAGCCTTCGCGTAACATTTCGTAAGGTAACGACGTGAATAGACCAAGTTATGTTTGAAATTGCACAAAAACGTGAAAAGCTCCTCTATGGAGAGAGTTGAGCAGTCCGAAAGCATCAATGTGGACCGTTGTACTCTATTTCGTGCTCTTAAAAGTCTAACTTGCTAGTTGATCCTTCGTGCCACGTTTCGTACGGTAAAGACGTGAATAGACCGAGTTATGTTTGAAATTGCACAAAAACGTGAAAAGCTCCTCTATGGAGAGAGTTGAGGAATTCCAAAGCATCAATGTGGACCGGTGTACTCTATTAAGTGCTCTTAAAAGTCTAACTTGCTAGTTGATCCTTCGTGCCACGTTTCGTACGGTAAAGACGCGAATAGACCGAGTTATGTTTGAAATTGCACAAAAACGTGAAAAGCTCCTCCATGGAGAGAGTTGAGGAATTCCAAAGCATCAATGTGGACCGTTGTACTCTATTTAGTGCTCTTAAAAGTGTAACTTTCTAGTTGAGCCTTCGTGGCACGGTTCAAAAGGTAAAGACGCGAATAGGCCAAGTTATGTTTGAAATTGCACAAAAACGTGAAAAGCTCCTCTATGGAGAGAGTTGAGCAGTCCGAAAGCATCAATGCGGACCGTTGTACTCTATTTCGTGCTCTTAAAAGTCTAACTTGCTAGTTGATTCTTCGTGCCACGTTTCGTACGGTAAAGACGCGAATAGACCGAGTTATGTTTGAAATTGCACAAAAACGTGAAAAGCTCCTCTATGGAGAGAGTTGAGGAATTCCAAAGCATCAATGTGGACCGTTGTACTCTATTTAGTGCTCTTAAAAGTCTAACTTGCTAGTTGAGCCTTCGTGCCACGTTCCGTAAGGTAAAGTTGCGAATAGACCAAGTTATTGTTGAAATTGCACAAAAACTTAAAAACTCCTCTATGGAAAGAGTTGAGCAATTCCAAAGTGGCAATTCCTAAAAGTCTAACTTGCTAGTTGAGCCTTGGTGCCATGTTTCGTAAGGTAAAGACGCGAATAGCCAAGTTATGTCTCAAATTGCACAAAAATGTGAAAAGCTCCTCCGTGGAGACAGTTGAGCAATTCCAAAGCATCAATGTGGACCTTTGTACTCTATTGAGTGCTCTTAAATTTCTAACTTGCTAGTTGAGCCTTCGTGCCACGTTTCATAAGGTAAAGATGCGAATAGACCAAGTTATGTTTGAAATTACAAAAAAACGTGAAAAGCTCCTCTATGGAGAGAGTTGTGGAATTCCAAAGCATCAACGTGGACCGTTGTACTATATTTAGTGCTCTTAAAAGTCTAACTTGCTAGTTGAGCCTTCGTGCCACGTTTCATCAGGTAAAGAGGCAAATAGACCAAGTTATGTCTCAAATTGCTCAAAGATGTGAAAAGCTCCTCAATAGAGAGATTTGAGCAATTCCAAAGCATCATTGTGGACTGTTGTACTATTATTGAGTGCAACTAAAAGTCTAACTTGCTAGTTGAGCCTTCGTGCCACGTTTCGTAAAATAAAGATGCGAAGAAACCAAGTTATGTTTGAACTTGCACAAAAACCTGAAAGCTCCTCAATGGAGAGAGTTGAGCAATTCCAAAGCATCAATGTGGACCGGTGTACTCTATTAAGTGCTCTTAAAAGTCTAACTTGCTAGTTGATCCTTCGTGCCACGTTTCGTAAGGTAAAGACGCGAATAGACCAAGTTATGTTTGAAATTGCACAAAAACGTGAAAAGCTCCTCTATGGAGAGAGTTGAGGAATTCCAAAGCATCAATGTGGACCGTTGTACTCTATTTAGTGCTCTTAAAAGTGTAACTTTCTAGTTGAGCCTTCGTGCACGGTTCAAAAGGTAAAGACGCGAATAGGCCAAGTTATGTTTGAAATTGCACAAAAACGTGAAAAGCTCCTCTATGGAGAGAGTTGAGCAGTCCGAAAGCATCAATGCGGACCGTTGTACTCTATTTCGTGCTCTTAAAAGTCTAACTTGCTAGTTGATTCTTCGTGCCACGTTTCGTACGGTAAAGACGCGAATAGACCGAGTTATGTTTGAAATTGCACAAAAACGTGAAAAGCTCCTCTATGGAGAGAGTTGAGGAATTCCAAAGCATCAATGTGGACCGTTGTACTCTATTAGTGCTCTTAAAAGCCTAACTTGCTAGTTGAGCCTTCGTGCCACGTTCCGTAAGGTAAAGTTGCGAATAGACCAAGTTATTGTTGAAATTGCACAAAAACTTTAAAACTCCTCTATGGAAAGAGTTGAGCAATTCCAATGTGTCAATGTGGACCGTTGTACTTTATCTAGTGCTTTTAAAAGTCTAACTTGCTAGTTGAGCCTTGGTGCCATGTTTCGTAAGGTAAAGACGCGAATAGCCAAGTTATGTCTCAAATTGCACAAAAATGTGAAAAGCTCCTCTGTGGAGACAGTTGAGCAATTCCAAAGCATCAATGTGGACCTTTGTACTCTATTGAGTGCTCTTAAAATTTTAACTTGCTTGTTGAGCCTTCGTGCCACGTTTCATAAGGTAGAGATGCGAATAGACCAAATTATGTTTGAAACTGCACAAAAACGTAAAAAGCTCCTATATGGAGAGAGTTGTGCAATTCCAAAGCATCAATGTGGACCGTTGTACTCTATTTAGTGCTCTTGAAAGTCTAACTTGCTAGTTGAGCCTTCGTGCCACGTTTGATATGGTAAAGACGTAAAGAGAGCAAGTTATGTCTCAAATTGCTCAAAGATGTGAAAAGCTCCTCTATGGAGAGAGTTGAACAATTCCAA